>NC_090885.1:12525677-12590677 GCF_036669925.1 Montipora capricornis | reverse complement strand
CTGTTTCTGTCGATTTAGAAACGAGGTTAGCCTTGAACTTGCTTATTACACTAATAGGCCATTTCCGAGTTGCTGTTTGTCTCGGTTTCGAAGTGAGTCTCGGTGCTCAACTATTCAAAGGGAAATGAGTTTGATTTGCATAAGAATGCGCAACTCATTTTCATTTGAATGGTTGTGCACCAGGACTCGCTTTGAAACTGAGGCATGCAGCAACTCGGAAATGGGCTATTGAAAACAAAATCGAGCAGAAAAAAAGCGCACCGGAAGTGATACAGCTCTCCAATTTGCGGGTCGTGGAGTTTTTAGTACTTTAGAGGGGCCACGCAATGGTACCTTTTCATTATGTGTCAAAAATAGTGACCTAACCTGCAGAATACTCGGCCATTTATTTGCATAAAAATGGCGTGTATTGATATATGCCTCGTTCTTGAAAAGACGCCCGGCGCGACAAGAACACAACAGCAACCGGGTATTTTGCATTTACTGCAAGTTGTTTACGCAACATTTGAATGTGTTTTAAAAAGCCAAAGATTTACTTTCTGTTTGGACACTACATCTGATGGCTAAGAGAGCTGTTTGGCCTGTTGTTTTCTCCACAGGAAGCCAAATAACACAGAACTTTGTTGATCAGCAACAACCTCAACTGCAGTCACAAGGTAAGTGGCTAAATTGCTCGGTTTATTTTCACGACTCCCTTGGTTGCCTTTATTAAACTGCTTTAATATCCAAACCTTATGAACACATCACTTTGTTACGAAAATTTGACTTTTCCAATGAACGACGGACTGAACAAAAAACAAATGAGTTACCAACTGTTGATAAGGATTAAGCGACTTCTTCGATCGACGCTGAAAACTTGATCAAATTAAACAACATCAAGTCATGACTTACGCAATCGCGGCTCCGATGCCAAATTAAAGAAAGTTCTGCAATAAAACTTAAACCGCTTCACTAATGCTAACGTCTTCCTACTCTTCTCAAAACGCCATGTTTTCAGCGTGGCTACTATAAGCAAATAATGGCCTCGCTTTAACGCAAACCTAGCAATTTATAAAGTTCCTTCTGTTCTTGCCATGACCTATCCTACATTTTATTCGATATAAACAGTTTTATATTTCCGGTCTTTTATATTCGCATTAATTCCTAACGCTTTCGACGGAATGGCATTTCAACGAAACGACTTATCAGATATAATCAGAGACATAGGTCCTGACCATTGAATTTCTTACACAGAGACGAACCGATGACCATTCAAATGTTGGCCTCGTATACTGTAAGCTTGGCGAAAGGAAAGCTCGCACACTTAAGATTCGGTCTCACGCATGTGCAGCTCTCAGGATTGGCAACTGTAAAATTAGCTGGAAACCTTTGCAAGTAAAAGAGCTGCGTCTAAGTGAGAATTTTCAAAGAGCTGTATTGTATCTGCATGCGGTCGGAGTTCTGTTTGAACGGAAAGGTCGGAATCAAAAGTGTCAGAGGAAGATAAACCGTGAGGTGGTTTGCGCGTTTTAAACGAATTAAAAGGGCAACGATTCGGAGAAGTCCCTGATCCTTCTTATCAACACACCATACCAATGTAAGGTTTTAAATTTCGCGCATTCTTGCAAAGACAAGACTCTAACCTCAGATCTCCATTTTTCTGACAATCACTAGGCGAACAAGATAGCAGTCTGAGAGAGTTACGGAGTTTCTTTCCCGAGGATGAGTAACTGTGGAACGAAAATGGGGTTATAATAAACACAAAAAGAGCTATGCTAGCTATCCTGACGTCAGCGTTACAGTATACGACGGACTTTCCAGAAAATGACTCGTAACTAGATCAACACTTTCCTCGATGAACGCGAACTGTTTGCTATAACGATTAGTGCAAAGGAAGGCTAAAGAGCTGTGATTTAACAATCAGTTAAAATAAAGGGGAATCGTTGAATCATACATAACCATTCTTTTAGCCTTCAATTTGTCCCATTTCGAGTACCATGACAGTAAATTGTGACCTCGTTTGTCCCCAATCGGGACAGCTTCACCTTTTTTCAATATTGCGTTTGCTTGAATTCTATTGTTCTGAGAAAGATATCAGGATACCCACAGGGCAAATGTACACTAAATGAACCAAAACCCAAATTTACATCCATATCATATATTCAGTGCCTCCTGGGCCTCCAATGATAGATCTTTTTAGAACGATAGCATTTGTTGCAGTCGCCGTGCTGGTAAACAGGTCAGGGTTACAAGTTCTCCACTCGTTAAAGTGGTACTATGATCAAATTTTTACCCCTTGATTTTTTGAGTGTATCACATAGAATTCCACGAAAGAACAAAAACGTCACTTACCGTTTGCAAATATCTTCATTAGTTCCGGAGATATTTAAGTATAAAAAATGGGTAAAATATGCAAATGAAATGACTGATGACGCCATACAATCAACCCAATATGATATTGAGTATATAAATAGAGCTACCTTGGCCAATTTGCAGCGCAGACCATTGAGACTTGGTAGTCTAATAGTTCTACAGGTAACACACCTATGGCTATAAAAAATTCTGTTCCCATGGCAACTCACTCTTTTCCAGTCCCCACCCACTTAATTTCAATATGTTAGTGATTTTCAGCTTGAAAAATGTTAAAACAAGGCCACAAACTCAAGCTAACATGTTTATATGCTTGCTGGATCATGCATATGAAGTGCTGTTAGCAAATATTAAAATGGAATGCCAAAGGTGGCCAGAAAAGCTTTTAATATGGGGGAGGTCTGGAACCCAGTATGATGCCATGGTGACAGAACTGTTAAGCTCATATTGTGGAGAACATTTAGTAGAATCTTACTGCAAAAAATCAAAAATGTCTGATACAAATTGGCTAAGATATCTCTTTTTATTATATTTGAAACAAAATTTGGTTGAGTGTATGACGTCATCACTTGGCTAATTTTAATCTTTTAAAAACTCGAATATCTCTGGAACGAAAAGAGATGTATATTTGAAAAAAGTAAACAGCGTTTTTCTTCTCACGCAGACTACTTGTTTATGTTTCAAAATGGCTTAGATAGGAAAGATGTGATTTTCGTCGTAGTACCACTTTAAGTTGAATTCATGCAATAGTCGTGTGCTATGAATTTATACCAACAGCAGACCGTCACGTATCTACTGGGTCATTTTATCTCAACGAATAATTCGATTTCATATGTTGCAAAATAGAACACTCTCATTGAGTACACGGCCCAACAAAAGACTGTTTTATAAGCACTTAGTCTTTCCTTGCACTACCGTAAAGTAACTTTAAAAAGTGCCCTGAAATTAAGCATTCACATTACGGGAGAGTTGCGCACACATGCTAACCTCTTTGCATTCAGTCTTACAACGAAATGGCTTAAAAAAACCGCTACTATTTGCACGGCGTTGCTTTCAAACAAGTTGCTATTTCTTTGTTGACGTAGATGGGTTTCATTTTTTTGCGATTCCTTTTGCTGTAACATAAAGCGATAGAGCATGCCAAATGTTTTAAGCTTTTCCTTATTCGGGGCGAGGCCTTTCAGGGCGACTGAAACCAAGAGTTACCCTCACTGTATATAAGTTAAACATTTTTGGCTGTAAATAATTGATGCCTCTTGGTTATGTGGTGCTTTACCCCGAAACAACTGGGGTTTTTTTGTTGCTTGTTTGTTTGTTTAAGAAATTGAAATAGGTATCTCGAGGTATCATTAGAATACAATTTGGAAGGGATTTGTGCCAACATGTCGGTCTGATGAAAACTATTTATGGGCATAAGACTTTTGCAACAGAATATCTGTTGGTGTTCTAAGCACACGTACTTTACAAATGTTTATGTAAAATAAAGTGGCGCATTTTTTGCGTTAGGCAATGTGAAATAAACTGAGAAACATGCGCGTAACTACAGGAATCTTTCTAGTCTTTCTCAGGAATCGTACCCAGAAATCGTGCCCATTTGCTCTCTTCTTAGGTTGGGAGGAGGGAGGTGTTATCGCGAAACGCTCTTTAATTGCTTTTTATCCAAATATTCGGTTAGAATTGCGCTAGGCGACGCCAGCATGAGCACAACCAACGTATGCAGGCGCACGAACTTGTCGTTCGTGCGTCTGCGTCTGCGTCGTGTCGTTGGAACTTGTCGTTCGTGCGCTTGCATTCATGCGCAGACGCATGAACTTGAAGTTAATTGATGCCTTTTGTTGAAACTTAAGGTTCGTATCATGAAAATGCTCCGGAGATTACTTTTTTTTCGTGTGGTTATGCTTTTAAGCAAGCCCCGATGGACCAAAGGAGCTGATTGGCCGTCCGCTTCCATATATATATTTTTTTCATAGAACATGGTTGTTTTTAGTGAAAAAAGTTTATATGGTGCTAAGATCTTCCTATCTCGCAGAAAGGAAGATCCTCAGCATTACATTACGGATCGCTGCCCGCGCTATTACCTTGTGCACTCTTGTTGCGTGTAATGCTGTACTCATCCACCCAACATGAAAATAGCCCCAAGAATTTGAGCCCAAAAAGTGCTCTCTGAATGGTAAGGTGCTCCATGTGAATTTTGCTATTCCCTGACATTTTTAGTAAATCCCTCCATGATAAGACCTAAAAAGGTCTGGATTCCTGCTTAACGTCAGAGAATTGAGTAGGGTTACGAAAGTAAGGGGAGAAACGACTCCGGAAATGTACTTTTTTAGTGGTAAAAAAAAAATAAAATGAAATGAACGGTATTAGTCCAAAAGACTTATCGGTATCGGGGGATCCGAAGATCAGTTTATTAATAATTAAGTTCTTGTGAGTTTTATGCTAAATTTCGAATTTTGACGCTACAATCTTAGACTTTCTCGAGCTCTTCCTCTATTGTTGCGCGGTTATTGAGGTTATTATATCCTTGCATACGCAGTGCGCGCGGCAGTCAAAACTGTGCTATCCTGTCAATCATTTTCCCTTTCATCGGAAACGGTGCATTTCTGTGCGCAAACGACGCTGTTGTCGATCTACCCTGTCGAAAGGACGCCAGTTAAGTCTTCATTCGCGAAGTTAACACAAATATATACGTTATCAATACAGTTTTGACGTCTTGTTACACTGATTCGAAAGTATGGTACTGAATTTGTCTTAAAATAGTTAGAAAAAGCTTTTAAAAAGCATAAGTAACAGCCTAAGCACGAATCGCCGCTCTCTGGCAACACAGTTTTGGCGCCAAACTTGAATCAGCTGAATTCTGTTTGTGCAATTTAAATTTTACTAGCGGATTGATTAGACGAGAATGCATGAACTAGTGAGATAATACTTGAAAGGGAAACTAAAGGTATTTGTCCATTATAGTGACTGCAGATAAATTTTATTTCTTTTTTGTAGACACAATAGCTGTATTTAACGTTCAGCCCACGTCTCAGCGGTGTTATTTTCAGAAGGCGCGAAAACGAGGCTTCCGGGTCAAAACAAGATTTCTTATCAAAGGACTGTATGATTTTTTGATTGTTTACTGTTTCCTTCCCTTTTTTCTGAGTAATTTGAGGTTTGCCTGTACTAATTTTGTCGTGGAAAGAATTGCAAGGCACTGTATAGCATATGGATATGTTAACCGAAGTAATAACTATCGAGGATAGCCTCCATTCAACTACTAGTTTTTCCTTTTCTGAGAAAAACAAATTCTGGATACTTTTTTTTTCGCATTGCGCGCGCTGAATCTCTTACCCTTCTCCATATCTGATCGAATGTTGACCCGAAGGCCTCGCTTCCGCGCGGTCTGAAGCGAACACCGCTAAAAAGTGCTTTCAAATGTAACAACAGCTATAAAAATATTTTCCCCGCGTTCTCCTGCGACGAGCGCAGGGCATCGGCAAATGGGAAAGGGAAACACTTGTTTGAACTCTTGTAACAACATACTTACTTCAGAAACCTGGTTGAAACACTCGAGGGTTTAGTAACCCATGATTGCTCTCTACTTCCCGGTAGGTGTGGTAGCGTATTTATTGTCCCCGGTTACAGAAAGAACCGTTTTATTCTTCACTCTAGTCCCTTTATAATGGGCGTCAAGGTAAAATACATTTTCATTCACTTCAAAAGAAAAACATAACTAGACACAAAGATTTTGCATGTGGAGTACAAAACACAAGTTGGGTTCTACTTCATCGAACGCAAAAGGGGATCTGTTTAAAGTGGACCTTCAGTATGAAGTTTTTTTTTCCTTTTTTTTTTTGAAAGTTAGTTTCAAGGATGTAAATAAAAAACAAATTGCCAGCTCAATTTCATGATACCACAACTCGCGTTAAAACTGTGGCTGAGGTAAACAGGTATCTAACAGCAGTGAAAAGCATGAAGTACCATGCTAATCCCTCCTCAATAACTTCACCCACATCTGGCTACGAGTCCGGATTCCAACCCGGGCCACATCGTGGGAGGCGTGTGCAATCACCACAACGCCATTCACTATTTGTCAAAAGCCATAATACGCCTTGTCTACCCCCAAAATTTTGCACAATCATTGTTTGCAATTTCATCACGGACGTGAAGATGTCCCAAGATAAATCAAAAACAGTGCATATGCAAAATTTTGGGTGATGAACAAGGTTTCAAGAATGTCACTGTTGTGGAAGTTATGACTTGATGTTCGTTTTCAATGAAAATACTTCATAGTACACTTTAAAAAAGAAACGCAAAAAATCGGTTTCTTTGTAATCCAGAACGGATCAAATGAGGCGATCAACTTGACTCATGATTTTCTTTTTAAATTATTACTTACATAAAATTAATATACAACACAGAAAGGTCCCCTTATTTCTGAATAAGTGATTAACATTAATATAATTACATAGGTGATTATTGGAAATTCTCTGCGCTGATTAGTTGCGCTTGCGGTGATTATTAGGCGATAATCACCTAAGCTGTTTTTCCAAAATGGCCGCCATCCGTCTAGTCGAGGTGACAGACGGCGGAATTAAAGGTTCTAAAGAAAATGCGTAGTTGTCAAATAATCACGCATGAAATTATACTAAGACAATTATTCTCCTCAGGCTCGGTGAATATCGGTGAATATTTATCAAATATTAAAAGTTCTGCGTGGGGCAAAATTCGTCCTGCGCGACAATTGGTCTCATCTCCAGAAGACCACTGTAACATGGACGGTCACTTCAAGCATTATCGACTTTTGAATGGAAAGTCATTTCTTGATAATAATTAAAATCCTTTTGAACCTTGGAATTTGATATACATGACAGAAATTCAAGTGAGGCCTTACGCTACTGTAAGTGAGATGGATGATGGATTAGGACAGAAGTAAATGTCTGACCTGGGTGCGAACCCACGATCTCCGCATTAGTCATCGTTGCTCTACCGACTGAGCTACAAGGCCAGACGGGAGCAGACCGTGGGAATTTCGGGACAGATCGATCGGCTCGGCCCACGCCAAGTTCTAACTATGAATGAGTGTTGTCCAACACTCATTCACCTGGAGTTCGAATTTTTGGCAAATGATGGGCCACTTGTAAATTGTGAACAGTTTTTAAATTTCGCGTATTCTAAGTTACTATTTAAATTACTATAGCTGGGCCATCAGCAATAACGTTTGTAATCTTTTTCTCTTGTACGTCTTCTCGCTGGGAGTTCCTTTAAGAGGAAAACAAATCACTTGTTGCAAGATGTTATCAGCGGTTACTACTATCACGCCTCGTTTTAAAGAAGACATAAATATACTTCTCAACTATTGCCAGTCAAAAATGGCGCTTGCCTTCGCTGCATAACTGGAGCATATTATTCACTCATACTAATCCCTCTCGCATCGTAACTAACCATGAGTATTAGAAGTAATGAAGAGATTAAATGCATGATATTTCCAACTTATATTAGGTTTACTTGCACGTCTTACGAAGCAGCAGGCCAACACTTCTTCCGCTGATTCTAAAAACGGCGTCCCGCAAGGGCCTATGGGACGTAGTTTCATTTCTCATAGTGCACCTATTCCGGGCTCCTTTCCATTGACACTGCGCAAGATCGTTCCTGGCATGGCTCAGAGGAAGGACGAACTGTATAAACAACTGCAGGAAGGTTAGGGTGTATTGACGAATAGGTGACCGACACTTCAAAACACTTCGTTGACTGTTTACAACAAATATATTCCTTAACACACAGATATATCCCACAACATAGACAGGGCAACCACTGGGATAGCTTCACTTTACATATTGACGACGGACTTTCATCAAAACCAGCATATCATTTTGGCTTTGTCAGGGAAAGCATCCCCAGTAAATATTCTCTCAGTGTAACTATTGCTTGTAATTCTCTCTTCAGCTAAGCTTACCTTTCAGCAGTAAAAGTCAGCAATAAAGTACGCTGAGGTGGTTAAATAATTTAAACTGCTTATGGAAGAAAGTCTAAAAAGGCTAATTTCCTATGGTTCTCTCTCCCAGGCGTAGCTCACAAATACACACATCTACGATTAAAAACTACTCGTTTTCTCATTATCTTAATGGTGTTAAAACAATATCCGTTTTGGTTTACCCTATTCTGAAATGAACAAAACAAGCGCTAATTTTTTTTCCTTTTGATTAAGGAGATTTGAAACCCATAATAGACAAGTCCCATTTTGCGATCCAGTAACTCGAAGAACGTCTTGAGGTGGATTTCCTGAATTCTGACTCCACAGTGTAATCGAACGCACACAAAAAGTCACTTTCTGTTATTCTGAATTACAATTGAAACTATGTCATTGTAAATGGATCCGATAACTGCAGTTGATCCCTGGTGACTCGACAATGTAAGGGGAGAAAAAAAAGGATCAAATAAGGGAAAGAAGAAATAAAAGGGGAAACTAGAGGGCGAGGGGGGATCCTCACGGAGAGCAGAATGAGCACCGGATATCAAGGAGAAAAGAAAGCAAGAAAAGATGTAACGAGGGCTTAAAGGAAGAGATTTTTTAAACGCGCTAATCGTTAATGAGGGCTATAGTTTCCAAATATGTCTGTTTCTGTAAGGGTTAGGAAATAACGTGGAGTTAGCATAGGGATCCAATGTCCTTGTCCCTCCACTAGAGATTAACACACAAAATTATTCCCAATGTAAAATTAGTTTGAAACTGTAATATCTCAGTCATATTTTAATACTCATGGATCAATGCTTGTGGTCAATCCTGAAAGTCTGTAGTTCGAGTCATTGTGAGTCATTTTCTACTAGAAGGATTAAAGTGAAATTCAGCACCCTTTTTTTTCTTTTTAAATTCAGAAATCAACAGAACAGCGTTCCTTCTGCTGATGCTGTAATTTCGTTGCCAGTCAAGCAACTAACAGTCCAGTCGTCAGTAGTCTCGTCCCGCAACTCGTTGGTCCCGCCAATCAAGGCGTGTCCCGCTCTGAACTTACATCAGGTACCTTCACATACCCGAAAGTGAAATAAAAAGTTTTTCTTGTGAGAGGATTATAAATGTAACGTGTTTTTTTTTTTTTGTATTAAAATTCAGCGATGAACGTGAACAGCATCTCTTCTGCTGGTGCGAGCAATTTGGTTGCAAGTCAGGCAGCCAACAATCCTATTTTCAGCAGTCCCTGTCCCGCAGCCTGCTGCTCCAGCTAAACCAGGCGTTTCTCGCTCTGAACTTACATCAGGTACTCGTCTAATTTAACCATCCTGCGGCATGTCTGTTATTCCTTCCACAGTATCGACGACGTGACGATCTTACACACGTACCAGGGTGTCATGCATTTTTTTTTTATATTGGTGAATAGGACCTTATACCTCTACCGTGTAAGAGGTACGAAGTGTGGTCATCCTGCTGGGAAACTCGGTGATTATATTATTTACAGGGGAGTGCCTCGCATGGGACCTCGCGTCCCATTTGCACCCGCCCTTGTGGATCTTCGTATTATCGTATTAAGTGCTACTGCCGTGTGTTTCTTGTATTTTTGGAAGTCAAACCCAATAAAGCTGTTCGAAAAAAAAAAAAAGGTCCCAGCTTTCCTCCCGATTTTTCCCAAAATTCCAGTGATTGAAGTTCCATTTCCAGTGCGTCCATTTCAGATTTTCTATGGAAACAAGTGTTGACGTTGGAACTTCTCCATTTTTCTGATCATGATCCACTGTATGATCTTTTGCAGCAAACAGCAGTTTGGAACTACCCATACCCGAGACAGCAGCAGATGCTATAACGAAGCTCTTACAAGTCCCTCCATTCTGTCTCAAGATCAGCATTCCGCTGACCCTTAACTGCTTCATTAAATGCAAAAATCACATCGTCATTAGACAGCAAGGAAGACACCCTAAACCAGGATACGTGCCACTCCAGAGGTGCAAAATCTCTGGCAAAATTACCAATGTAGACAACATGAATTACGGAACCGCTAATATCGGGGCCAATCGAGCCAAGGTTTCCGATAATGGTAAGGTGCATGCACGGTATTGAGGTGAATTCTTGAAATAATGAAAAGATTTGGAAATTCCTTCTACAACATGTTTTACCGTGCCTAATACTGCCAGACAAACAGTCCAAATTGCGCATTTCGTTCATGGTCAGCTTGAGAAAATCTCTCAATTCAATATTAATTTGTCTTCGAAAAGGCGTCGTTGTGGTCAAATCGAGCGGAGGGCACAGAAAATATACTCGCGTCATTCAGTTTTTCACCTGTGTAATAGTCTCTCGGGGGAAGACTCCCATATAAAAAAGGGCAGGGATGCCCATTGGAAATTTCAAATTAAACCCCTAAGGAGACCAATCTGGGCGTGGCCCAGGCTTTTTTTGACCGCTAAAAGAGGCCATATTAAAAACACGGATATATAAAAAATACAGTGACTTTTAATGATGCCAAAGACATTATCATCTAATAATTTCACCTAAGTGAAGAAACGTAAAAGTGTAAATATACACTTTTACATTTATTCGCGCGCAACCCTAAAGGAGACCTTTACGGCTACATATGATTGCGTTTTGCCCAGAACACCCTAAGTGAGACCAAAATCCAAAATTGACACCCCTAAGCGAGACGACGAGCATCCTCCCCTTTTTATGTGGGAGTTTCTCCAGCCCCCCCCCCCCCCCCCCCCCCCTTCCCGATGGGGGGTGAAGGTCCGGATCAATGAAGAATGCTAATTCTTGGTTTGCCCACACGTGACCACTTTCCTGACAACGGTTGCTATCCGCCACGTTGGTGTACAGCTTGCGTGAATAAACAATCACAACAAGTAAAATGTGCGTAGTTTTTCTATCAAAATCCTTTTTTCTCTCGACTCCAAGCTTGCTAGACAATAATAAGAAAGCTCGTCTTACATAGGTTACGTCACTTTTAAGGAATCAAAAACCTCATATTCTCTCACGCAGAAAAAAAAAATCAAATGGTTTTCTTGCTTTTGTCTACAAAAAGTCTTTCAATGATATAAGCGTATTTCAAAAGGTCTAATCGTTTTGGCGGAATAACAGTTCTGTCTGACCGAGTTACTGTGAAATTGCTCGAACTTAAGCTTTCACACTTAGGCAAGTCATCTCTCCTTTCTTTTCCAGCTTAGCAGCGGAGTTTGGGGTTTCAACCGGGTGTTTCCAATTTCTCCACAGAAACGATTGGTCAGTTTTTGACCATGTACGATCTAGATTCAGGGGATTTCTGCACTAAAACAGCAGGGGAACTCTGGTCTGTCCCCCAAACTTTGTTGCCTGGTTTAAGCTCAGGTAGAACTGAAGCACGATGTCGCCGGTTGTATTTTTTGGGCTTGCTTATGCTTGTACTACAGTTCAGTTTTCCACAACTGCTCCGTTTCTGGCCATTTTGGTGTTAGTTTCTCTGGAGCCGAAGAAGTGTAGAACGAAGTTTTCTTCCCATCAGTAGCTTTTCAGGGGTGTACCCATTGTGCAGCAGTGTAGATCTGTATGACAAAAGTGCCAGATAAGGATCTTCAGACTTGGTTATCAGATCTTTAGCCGTCTGAACAGCTCTTTCTACTTCTCCATTGCTTTGCGGGTAGTGAGAACTACTGGTTAGGTGAGTAAAATCCTCATTCTTCAGCAAATTTGGAGAATTTAGCAGCTGAAAACTGTGGATCATTATCAGATATTATGATCTCTGGGATGCCATGGCGACTGAAATACGACCTCAGATGATTAATTGCACTTTTTTAACGTGTGTTTTTTCAAGGGGGCATTTTCGAAGAATCTTGATCAATAATCAACAGCGATTATGTACTCTTTTGCCACTATGGTAGAAAAGATCAACGCTTATCTTCTGCCATGGCAGCTCTGGAAGTGTCGGTGGCATCATTAGTTCAGCATGGTTTCTTTTCTGTTTGCAGCACGTTGTGCACGTGGTAACCATGTCTTCGATTTGCTGCTGAGACCAGACCTTCATACAGAGTCACGGGCTGTTTCACGAGGTTTGCGGATTTCTTGGTGTCCTGCGTGAATTTTGTCCCTCTTTAAAACAATCAAATATCTTTGTGTAATGATTAAGTGTGTGTTTGGGTCGATTTTAGGGAATGTTAAGTTATCTTTTTGGGTGCAAAATAATTAAATTTCGAAGGCATGTATTTCATCACTTGGAAGTACTTCGTGAATATAATAAATTTTCACCATTTGCGAAACCTTCAAATGGATTAAGCTTCTGGCCGTTGGTTGAATTACAGAAGAATGGTCTACTCCTGTAAAAATTATCTAGGCAAATGATTGTGAGCGACGCGAGAGCTTTTCAAAGTATGTTAAAAATGCAATATTTGCCCCTCTGCCGTCAAATTTCAATTTACGGGTTACACATATATTTAGCATGCACCCTGCCTTGACCTATATTAAGTTGAAATAGACACAGAGATAATAATTTTGAAATGTTCTAACCTTGTTTGCTGTAAGAGGCAGGTCCAAAAGCCGATTTAACGTGTTTCGCTCACCATTTCTTTTTAGAACGATAGCATTTGTTGCAGTCGCCGTGCTGGTAAACAGGTCAGGGTTACAAGTTCTCCACTCGTTAAAGTGGTACTATGATCAAATTTTACCCCTTGATTTTTTGAGTGTATCACATAGAATTCCACGAAAGAACAAAAACGTCACTTACCGTTTGCAAATATCTTCATTAGTTCCGGAGATATTAAGTATAAAAAATGGGTAAAATATGCAAATGAAATGACTGATGACGCCATACAATCAACCCAATATGATATTGTATATAAATAGAGCTACCTTGGCCAATTTGCAGCGCAGACCATTGAGACTTGGTAGTCAAATAGTTCTAGCATGAGACACAAACGTATGGTCGACTATAAAAAAATTTGTTCCCATGGCAACTTCACTCTTTTCCAGTCCCCACCCACTTAATTTCAATATGTTAGTGATTTTCAGCTTCGGAAGCACCAAACCATGTTAAATCAACCCCCCAGTGGCCACAAACTCAAGCCATGCCTAAACATGTGTATATGCGTGCCTGGATCATGATATGAAGTGCTGGTTAGCAAATATGTACAAATGGAATGCCAAAGGGAGGGATGGCCAGAAAAGCTTTTAATATGGGGGAGGTCTGAAACCCAGTTTGATGCCATGGTGACAGAGCACTGTTAAGCTCATATTGTGGAGAACATTTAGTAGGAATCTTACTGCAAAAAATCAAAAAGGTCTGATACAAATTGGCTACGATATCTCTTTTGTATTATATTTGAAACAAAATTCTGAGGGGTTGAGTGTATGACGTCATCACTTGGCTAATTTTAATCTTTTAAAAACTCGAATATCTCTGGAACGAAAAGAGATGTATATTTGAAAATCAAGTTCAAAACAGCGTTTTGTCTCTTCTCACGCAGACTACTTGGTTTATGTTTCTCAAAAGAATGGCCCTGTAGATAGGAAAGATGTGATTTTCGTCGTAGTACCACTTAAGTTGAATTCATGCAAATAGTCGTGTGCTCTGAATTTATACCAACAGCAGACCGTCAGTATCTACTGGGTCATTTTTCTCAACGAATAATTCGATTTCATATGTTGCAAAATAGAACACTCTCATTGAGTACACGGCCCAACAAAAGACTGTTTTATAAGCACTTAGTCTTTCCTTGCACTACCGTAAAGTAACTTTAAAAAGTGCCCTGAATTTAAGCATTCACATTACGGGAGAGTTGCGCACACATGCTAACCTCTTTGCATTCAGTCTTACAACGAAATGGCTTAAAAAAACCGCTACTATTTGCACCGCGTTGCTTTCAAACAAGTTGCTATTTCTTTGTTGACGTAGATGGGTTTCATTTTTGTGCGATTCGTTTTGAGGTAACATAGAGCGATATATCATGCCGAATGTTTTAAGCTTTCCTTATTCGGGGCGAGGCCTTTCAGGGCGACTGAAACCAAGAGTTACCCTCACTGTATATAAGTTGAAACATTTTTGGCTGTAAATAATTGATGCCTCTTGGTTATGTGGTGCTTTACCCCGAAACAACTGGGGTTTTTGGTTGCTTGTTTGTTTGTTTAAGAAATTGAAATAGGTATCTCGAGGTATCATTAGAATACAATTTGGAAGGGATTTGTGCCAACATGTCGGTCTGATGAAAACTATTTATGGGCATAAGACTTTTGCAACAGAATATCTGTTGGTGTTCTAAGCACACGTACTTTACAAATGTTTATGTAAAATAAAGTGGCGCATTTTTTGCGTTAGGCAATGTGAAATAAACTGAGAAACATGCGCGTAACTACAGGAATCTTTCTAGTCTTTCTCAGGAATCGTACCCAGAAATCGTGCCCATTTGCTCTCTTCTTAGGTTGGGAGGAGGGAGGGTGTTATCGCGAAACGCTCTTTAATTGCTTTTCATCCAAAATATTCGGTTAGAATTGCGCTAGGCGACGCCAGCATGAGCACAACCAACGTATGCAGGCGCACGAACTTGTCGTTCGTGCGTCTGCGTCTGCGTCGTGTCGTTGGAACTTGTCGTTCGTGCGCTTGCATTCATGCGCAGACGCATGAACTTGAAGTTAATTGATGCCTTTTGTCGAAACTTAAGGTTCGTATCATGAAAATGCTCCGGAGATTACTTTTTTTTCGTGTGGTTATGCTTTTAAGCAAGCCCCGATGGACCAAAGGAGCTGATTGGCCGTCCGCTTCCATATATATATTTTTTTCATAGAACATGGTTGTTTTTAGTGAAAAAAGTTTATATGGTGCTAAGATCTTCCTATCTCGCAGAAAGGAAGATCCTCAGCATTACATTACGGATCGCTGCTCGCGCTATTACCTTGTGCACTCTTGTTGCGTGTAATGCTGTACTCATCCACCCAACATGAAAATAGCCCCAAGAATTTGAGCCCAAAAAGTGCTCTCTGAACGGTAAGGTGCTCCATGTGAATTTTGCTATTCCCTGACATTTTTAGTAAATCCCTCCATGATAAGACCTAAAAAGGTCTGGATTCCTGCTTAACGTCAGAGAATTGAGTAGGGTTACGAAAGTAAGGGGAGAAACGACTCCGGAAATGTACTTTTTTAGTGGTAAAAAAAAAATAAAATGAAATGAACGGTATTAGTCCAAAAGACTTATCGGTATCGGGGGATCCGAAGATCAGTTTATTAATAATTAAGTTCTTGTGAGTTTTATGCTAAATTTCGAATTTTGACGCTACAATCTTAGACTTTTTCGAGCTCTTCCTCTATTGTTGCGCGGTTATTGAGGTTATTATATCCTTGCATACGCAGTGCGCGCGGCAGTCAAAACTGTGCTATCCTGTCAATCATTTTCCCTTTCATCGGAAACGGTGCATTTCTGTGCGCAAACGACGCTGTTGTCGATCTACCCTGTCGAAAGGACGGCACTTAAGTCTTCATTCGCGAAGTTAACACAAATATATACGTTATCAATACAGTTTTGACGTCTTGTTACACTGATTCGAAAGTATGGTACTGAATTTGTCTTAAAATAGTTAGAAAAAGCTTTTAAAAAGCATAAGTAACAGCCTAAGCACGAATCGCCGCTCTCTGGCAACACAGTTTTGGCGCCAAACTTGAATCAGCTGAATTCTGTTTGTGCAATTTAAATTTTACTAGCGGATTGATTAGACGAGAATGCATGAACTAGTGAGATAATACTTGAAAGGGAAACTAAAGGTATTTGTCCATTATAGTGACTGCAGATAAATTTTATTTCTTTTTTGTAGACACAATAGCTGTATTTAACGTTCAGCCCACGTCTCAGCGGTGTTATTTTCAGAAGGCGCGAAAACGAGGCTTCCGGGTCAAAACAAGATTTCTTATCAAAGGACTGTATGATTTTTTGATTGTTTACTGTTTCCTTCCCTTTTTTCTGAGTAATTTGAGGTTTGCCTGTACTAATTTTGTCGTGGAAAGAATTGCAAGGCACTGTATAGCATATGGATATGTTAACCGAAGTAATAACTATCGAGGATAGCCTCCATTCAACTACTAGTTTTTCCTTTTCTGAGAAAAACAAATTCTGGATACTTTTTTTTCGCATTGCGCGCGCTGAATCTCTTACCCTTCTCCATATCTGATCGAATGTTGACCCGAAGGCCTCGCTTCCGCGCGGTCTGAAGCAAACACCGCTAAAAAGTGCTTTCAAATGTAACAACAGCTATAAAAATATTTTCCCCGCGTTCTCCTGCGACGAGCGCAGGGCATCGGCAAATGGGAAAGGGAAACACTTGTTTGAACTCTTGTAACAACATACTTACTTCAGAAACCTGGTTGAAACACTCGAGGGTTTAGTAACCCATGATTGCTCTCTACTTCCCGGTAGGTGTGGTAGCGTATTTATTGTCCCCGGTTACAGAAAGAACCGTTTTATTCTTCACTCTAGTCCCTTTATAATGGGCGTCAAGGTAAAATACATTTTCATTCACTTCAAAAGAAAAACATAACTAGACACAAAGATTTTGCATGTGGAGTACAAAACACAAGTTGGGTTCTACTTCATCGAACGCAAAAGGGGATCTGTTTAAAGTGGACCTTAAGTATGAAGTTTTTTTTTCCTTTTTTTTTTGAAAGTTAGTTTCAAGGATGTAAATAAAAAACAAAAACAACAAAAATTGCCAGCTCAATTTCATGATACCACAACTCGCGTTAAAACTGTGGCTGAGGTAAACAGGTATCTAACAGCAGTGAAAAGCATGAAGTACCATGCTAATCCCTCCTCAATAACTTCACCCACATCTGGCTACGAGTCCGGATTCCAACCCGGGCCACATCGTGGGAGGCGTGTGCAATCACCACAACGCCATTCACTATTTGTCAAAAGCCATAATACGCCTTGTCTACCCCCAAATTTTGCACAATCATTGTTTGCAATTTCATCACGGACGTGAAGATGTCCCAAGATAAATCAAAAACAGTGCATATGCAAAATTTTGGGTGATGAACAAGGTTTCAAGAATGTCACTGTTGTGGAAGTTATGACTTGATGTTCGTTTTCAATGAAAATACTTCATAGTACACTTTAAAAAGAAACGCAAAAAATCGGTTTCTTTGTAATCCAGAACGGATCAAATGAGGCGATCAACTTGACTCATGATTTTCTTTTTAAATTATTACTTACATAAAATTAATATACAACACAGAAAGGTCCCCTTATTTCTGAATAAGTGATTAACATTAATATAATTACATAGGTGATTATTGGAAATTCTCTACGCTGATTAGTTGCGCTTGCGGTGATTATTAGGCGATAATCACCTAAGCTGTTTTTCCAAAATGGCCGCCACCCGTCTAGTCGAGGTGACAGACGGCGGAATTAAAGGTTCTAAAGAAAATGCGTAGTTGTCAAATAATCACGCATGAAATTATACTAAGACAATTATTCTCCTCAGGCTCGGTGAATATCGGTGAATATTTATCAAATATTAAAAGTTCTGCGTGGGGCAAAATTCGTCCTGCGCGACAATTGGTCTCATCTCCAGAAGACCACTGTAACATGGACGGTCACTTCAAGCATTATCGACTTTTGGATGGAAAGTCATTTCTTGATAATAATTAAAATCCTTTTGAACCTTGGAATTTGATATACATGACAGAAATTCAAGTGAGGCCTTACGCTACTGTAAGTGAGATGGATGATGGATTAGGACAGAAGTAAATGCCTGACCTGGGTGCGAACCCACGATCTCCGCATTAGTCATCGTTGCTCTACCGACTGAGCTACAAGGCCAGACGGGAGCAGACCGTGGGAATTTCGGGACAGATCGATCGGCTCGGCCCACGCCAAGTTCTAACTATGAATGATTGTTGTCCAACACTCATTCACCTGGAGTTCGAATTTTTGGCAAATGATGGGCCACTTGTAAATTGTAAACAGTTTTTAAATTTCGCGTATTCTAAGTTACCATTTAAATTACTATAACTGGGCCATCAGCAATAACGTTTGTAATCTTTTTCTCTTTTACGTCTTCTCGCTGGGAGTTCCTTTAAGAGGAAACCAAATCACTTGTTGCAAGATGTTATCAGCGGTTACTACTATCACGCCTCGTTTTAAAGAAGACATAAATATACTTCTCAACTATTGCCAGTCAAAAATGGCGCTTGCCTTCGCTGCATAACTGGAGCATATTATTCACTCATACTAATCCCTCTCGCATCGTAACTAACCATGAGTATTAGAAGTAATGAAGAGATTAAATGCATGATATTTCCAACTTATATTAGGTTTACTTGCACGTCTTACGAAGCAGCAGGCCAACACTTCTTCCGCTGATTCTAAAAACGGCGTCCCGCAAGGGCCTATGGGACGTAGTTTCATTTCTCATAGTGCACCTATTCCGGGCTCCTTTCCATTGACACTGCGCAAGATCGTTCCTGGCATGGCTCAGAGGAAGGACGAACTGTATAAACAACTGCAGGAAGGTTAGGGTGTATTGACGAATAGGTGACCGACACTTCAAACACTTCGTTGACTGTTTACAACAAATATATTCCTTAACACACAGATATATCCCAACAACATAGACAGGGCAACCACTGGGATAGCTTCACTTTACATATTGACGACGGACTTTCATCAAAACCAGCATATCATTTTGGCTTTGTCAGGGAAAGCATCCCCAGTAAATATTCTCTCAGTGTAACCTATTGCTTGTAATTCTCTCTTCAGCTAAGCTTACCTTTCAGCAGTAAAAGTAAGCAATAAAGTACGCTGAGGTGGTTAAATAATTTAAACTGCTTATGGAAGAAAGTCTAAAAAGGCTAATTTCCTATGGTTCTCTCTCCCAGGCGTAGCTCACAAATACACACATCTACGATTAAAAAACTACTCGTTTTCTCATTATCTTAATGGTGTTAAAACAATATCCGTTTTGGTTTACCCTATTCTGAAATGAACAAAACAAGCGCTAATTTTTTCCTTTTGATTAAGGAGATTTGAACCCATAATATACAAGTCCCATTTTGCGATCCAGTAACTCGAAGAACGTCTTGAGGTGGATTTCCTGAATTCTGACTCCACAGTGTAATCGAACGCACACAAAAAGTCACTTTCTGTTATTCTGAATTACAATTGAAACTATGTCATTGTAAATGGATCCGATAACTGCAGTTGATCCCTGGTGACTCGACAATTTAAGGGGAGAAAAAAAAAAGGATCAAATAAGGGAAAGAAGAAATAAAAGGGGAAACTAGAGGGGGAGGGGGGATCCTCACGGAGAGCAGAATGAGCCACCGGGATATCAAGGAGAAAAGAAAGCAAGAAAAGATGTAACGAGGGCTTAAAGGAAGAGATTTTTTAAACGCGCTAATCGTTAATGAGGGCTATAGTTTCCAAATATGTCTGTTTCTGTAAGGGTTAGGAAATAACGAGGAGTTAGCATAGGGATAAAATGTCCTTGTCCCTCCACTAGAGATTAACACACAAAATTATTCCCAATGTAAAATTAGTTTGAAACTGTAATATCCCAGTCATATTTTAATACTCATGGATCAATGCTTGTGGTCAATCCTGAAAGTCTGTAGTTCGAGTCATTGTGAGTCATTTTCTACTAGAAGGATTGAAGTGAAATTCAGCACCCTTTTTTTTCTTTTTAAATTCAGAAATCAACAGGAACAGCGTTCCTTCTGCTGATGTTAATTTCGTTGCCAGTCAAGCAACTAACAGTCCAGTCGTCAGTAGTCTCGTCCCGCAACTCGTTGGTCCCGCCAATCAAGGCGTGTCCCGCTCTGAACTTACATCAGGTACCTTCACATACCCGAAAGTGAAATAAAAAGTTTTTCTTGTGAGAGGATTATATAAATGTAACGTGTTTTTTTTTTTTTGTATTAAAATTCAGCGATGAACGTGAACAGCATCTCTTCTGCTGGTGCGAGCAATTTGGTTGCAAGTCAGGCAGCCAACAATCCTATTTTCAGCAGTCCTGTCCCGCAGCCTGCTGCTCCAGCTAAACCAGGCGTTTCTCGCTCTGAACTTACATCAGGTACTCGTCTAATTTAACCATCCTGCGGCATGTCTGTTATTCCTTCCCCAGTATCGACGACGTGACGATCTTACACACGTACCAGGGTGTCATGCATTTTTTTTTATATTTTGTTGAATAGGACCTTATACCTCTACCGTGTAAGAGGTACGAAGTGTGGTCATCCTGCTGGGAAACTCGGTGATTGTATTATTTATAGGGGAGTGCCTCGCATGGGACCTCGCGTCCCATTTGCACCCGCCCTTGTGGATCTTCGTATTATCGTATTAAGTGCTACTGCCGTGTGTTTCTTGTATTTTTGGAAGTCAAACCCAATAAAGCTGTTCGAAAAAAAAAAAAAAAAGGTCCCAGCTTTCCTCCCGATTTTTCCCAAAATTCCAGTGATTGAAGTTCCATTTCCAGTGCGTCCATTTCAGATTTTCTATGGAAACAAGTGTTGACGTTGGAACTTCTCCATTTTTCTGATCATGATCCACTGTATGATCTTTTGCAGCAAACAGCAGTTTGGAACTACCCTTACCCGAGACAGCAGCAGATGCTATAAACGAAGCTCTTACAAGTCCCTCCATTCTGTCTCAAGATCAGCATTCCGCTGACCCTTTAACTGCTTCATTAAATGCAAAAATCACATCGTCATTAGACAGCAAGGAAGACACCCTAAACCAGGATACGTTTGCCACTCCAGAGGTGCAAATCTCTGGCAAAATTCCCAATGTAGACAACATGAATTACGGAACCGCTAATATCGGGGCCAATCGAGCCAAGGTTTCCGATAATGGTAAGGTGCATGGACGGTATTGAGTGAATTCTTGAAATAATGAAAAGATTTGGAAATTCCTTCTACAAAATGTTTTACCGTGCCTAATACTGCCAGACAAACAGTCCAAATTGCGCATTTCGTTCATGGTCAGCTTGAGAAAATCTCTCAATTCAATATTAATTTGTCCTTTTCAATATACTGGTGCTTATCATTTTGCAGCTTTACTCGTTCTATGTTTGTTTTAGCTATTTGTTTTCGATCCTAGAAAATAATACAAAAATAACATTAAATCAGGTTGGAGCAGGTAAACGGTTTGAATGAGAACGTAAACTACAGCTCTTTCTGTCAATTCGACAACGCAGGAGAAAAACTAAAGCAGGTACAGGACAAATCGCACGGTCATTGGTTCGAATCCCTTTACACGCCTGGGTTTGTTCAGGTTTACTTCCTACCACTTAATTTGCGTATCCAACTGTGGTGATCATTCCACCCATTGCGCAGGTAACAAATATGACATTTCGTAGCTGCTTCTGAAAGTGGCCTAAATAAGCGGTTGTAAAACTCCAGACATTTCTAAAAATATAAGGGGCGTTATTTCTTGGTAAGGTTGTCTCGTGGTATTCAAAGGTGATGAACGCAAACCGCTTTGTTTATCAAACGAGATCAACAGCCCGTGATTCGGGGCAGCCTTATAACACATTATTCTCTCTTGAGCTGGCATTTCCTGAGATCACCTATTCTTAGAACAGCTTCTATCGCGATTTGTTGTCAACGTAACCAATCAACGTGAGATGCCACAGGTGCACAAAGTAACTTTTGAATTTATGCAATACAATTTTCTTTTTTTTTTTTCAGTGAAGTTCTTCTTTTTTTTTCAGACGACCTTCCTCTCAGTGACGACCTCACCGACAACGGACTGGCAAAGGAAAAGATTCCCGAGAAAATTTCAGCTCAAATTCTCCCGCCTGTGCACCCAGAATCTAAGCATGCGCAAAACCTACCACCGCTAAACCATGGAATAGAAACAGCTGGCGCATTGCCGCCGCTAAATCACAACATTGAGTCGACGTCAAGCCTTCCTCCATTGAACCACGGAACGGAAGAAGCTGCTAGTTTACCACCATTGCTTCATGGCATTGAACAAGCGGAAAATCTCCCTCCATTGAATCACGGGAATGATGCATTACAGAGCTTTCACAGCCTGCCCCCTCTGATTCACGGTAAAGAACAAGCAGCAAATCTTCCTCCCTTGTTTCGCGGAATCGAGGCTAAAAAGCTTCCACCATTAAACCATGCAAATGAGCAGGCTGGTATTTTACCGCCTCTGTTCCATGGTGCTGAGCAGGCTCAAGGTTTTCCAAGTCTGAGTGACTTCGAAAAGGATTCTTCACCAACATTTGATGCACTGTCGGCCTTTACATCTCAGGCTAACAATGCGTTAGACGATAATGGTAAGCAAACTATTGAACATAAACCATTAGACTTAAATGGGGTAGGAAAAGATTATATAGAAATCCCTGAAGATTTAACCCACGCAAGAAACCCGAATGCAGCTGTAGTCGATGGTGACAAGAAATCTTCTTTTAACGACCGAAGTAATTCTTTGAGTAATTTAAACCAAGGGAAGGCGATCGACCAGCAGTCATTTGTACGTAAAGACGAAAGAGTAGAAGTCTCTGATCCCCTGCAAGACTCGTCACTTCCTGACAGTGAGAAAAGTACCCAGTCTAAAGCCTCTGGTCCAACTGCCTATGATGATGAAGAGGAACTTCAGAAACTAATTACTGCAGACCAAATATCTCAAGGTGTGACAACTTCATCAGCGGCAGCGAAGTTCGGAAATCAGGCACCTCCAGGTATCATTTAGTGATGGAAAATTTAGTCCGTCTCAAAATTTTTGTCCAAAACGTCTTCTGACACTTTTATGTTTAAAGTTCAACCTTCGTTAAACACGTTTTAAATTCAAATGTCAGTTTTATCTCAACATTTCCATTCGTCTTCATATTTTTTGTAAACAAATTGCGCGACATGGTCGGATTTGCAATGTTAACGAAATAACGATTGCGTTAAATTTGATTATGGAAGTATGTTGAATCATTTCTGATTTCACAATAGAACATATATGAGCTAGGGATTCACAAGGAAAGCATGCTTACAAAAGTAAAAATTCTGTGATTCATCGGCCGCTGCATGAATGTTCAAATTGGGAATAACCTATTGCCATCAACACTAGGGCCATCAAAAGATCCTCTCGCAAATTTTCTTCGCATCTGGCAGAAGAATGAGCAACCACAACATGGCTTTCATCTACAACAGAACACGGCCAATGGTTTTGTTCCGTCTGCTCCGGTGAGTAATAGCCCCGCACAGAATGTACCAGATAGCAACAGATACATGCCTCCTGAAAACACGAAGCTTGCAAAACCATACAGTAATGACAAAGATTTTTCCAAAAATTCTTCTCCCGACAACACGAAGCTTGCAAAGCCCGTCAGTAATGCCAAAGATTCTTCCACTGAGGCGGATAATAAGGCATCAGTTAGACAAGAAATCGCTACAGAAAAATCCGAAATTGTCGACTCGCTCGGAAAACTACAAATGGGCCTGGAGGAAGCTCTGCAAGAAACACGAGGGAACGTCCCGACACCATCCCCGGAGAATAACTATGCCAATCAGGGCTTTGAGAATCAAGTGCCTAAAACGAATCAATCTAATGTTCAAACGGTGGGTCTCGAAGACCCCGAGCCTGATAACGGACTTAATAATCCTAAATCAGTCCCGATGGATAGTTATTATGGAAATCGGCGCTTCCAAGTCCAAGTTCACAATACAAATCCACCTCGTGTTCAAATGACGGGATACAACGAGCCCTTTCCTTACAGTAAATTACACAGTTCGACGCCAGCACTGGGGGAAAATTACAATACCAATCAACGCTTCCAAGTTCAGCTTCCCAGCGAAACTCCATCGAACGTGCCAAAAATGGGATTCAAAGCGTTAACTTCTAATAGAGGACCAGCATCTAATCCCACACCGACACTGACACTGGGGAATAGTTATTTTTCCAATCAGCCCCTTCAGGTTCCTAATACGAATTCCACAAGTTTTCAGACGATGGAGCCCAAAGGCAGTGATCCTTCTAACAGACTGTATAATCCAACGATAAATAAACTAAATAATGCTGGAAATCCTAGTCTCCTACCTATGAGCAACTCTTTGACTAAAGTAACTTCGGCCTTCCAGGCGGCTGATGTGGGAACCAATCAGATGGTGAATAATTATAATGCAGGTCCTAGTGGGCCTTACAAGCAGTCTTTCCCTTATTTATCCAATAGTAACCTAAATCAGCTTAATCCTAACGACGAGTTCCAGCGCCTAGCGCCTAATCCCATTGCTAATGAGCTGGCAGCAAATGCAAACCTGCAAGCTCAAAGCTTAAGATTTAAGCAAGTAGCAAGTAAGCCTTTAAATCTGAGACTAAATGCCGTGGACATTCCACACAGAAACAATACAGGATTTGACGTGAGCAGCCCCTCATCCACCCAGACACCATTTAACAATGACATGCCTCTTGCTAACCTACCTTATATTAACCCGTATCTTAACATAGGTAAAACGATACAGAGCTACGTTGGTAGACCTCCCTTGACTCCCCCACTTGAGCATGCATATCCCATGAGCCATCAGCATGCGGCTCTTCTCCCGCCATTGAACAATCAGCCACTTCCGCCGCTCAAACACAATAACTTGATAGCAGCTACCGAGACCAACAGGTACACTGGGAGTGATGCAAACGCCTTCGCAACTCAAGGTAGGGGGACAAATTTCATTATCAGATTTTGATTAACGAATGCCGATTTTTTGAGGTAGTTTTAGTAAACGTTATGCAAAAATGGCTGTCTGGTGGTAAGGATTTGTCTCGAGTGAGCTAAGGCTGCTCGGTTATAAATTATCAGCCATCATTATAAGGTGATTGGCCAAGCCGTAAAAGCCCCTAAGAGACAAGGATAATCTGATATCTTGAAAACGGCAAAGCGTTGGGTGGGAACGGGAGAAGCCATAACAACTCCGGTGCTTGCAGCATCGCCGTCGAGCGAAAATGGACTCCTTAGACGTTTGCATGGCTAACTAAAGATTGGCCCAAAGAGTTTAACTCCTGGATGGCGGGAGTAGCCCGAATAAAAGCTAGGAATCTTCCTATTGACATAAGCCTGGTTTTCTTCATTTTGGAAATAAATTCCATTTGCTTGACCTTTTCAATTACCTGGACTACCTCTCGGGACAGCCTCTCGTATTAAAGGTAGGTGTTTTTCACCAATTGAATTGGATACAAGCGTTTATGTCACATTTTAGCCACAGACTTTCCGAATTTGACCAATTATAGTAATTCACATATGTTATTCACCGGCCGGGAGGTCCGTACAGAGAAAGCTCTGCCCAAGACCGAGGGCCGTACTCGAGACCTCGGGCACAGTTTTCCCCTATACGGACCGACCTAGGCTGGTGAACAACGTTTTTATTTACTTCTAAATTCTCTATTTAGAGGAGACTTCTATGACTTAATACATATTTGACTGGCCATGTGAGACTTCTTTGGTCATTGACTAATCCGAATGCTTCCTTTGTTAAGCCTGGTTTTTAGTAGTGACTTAAGCACAAGCATAAGAAGCTTATGCAAGTGAAAACGAACGTCGACAAAAGTATCAAAATCAACCACGGCATCCGCCATTTCGTTCAAATGCTAAGACGCGGGGAATCTGGAACGAGTGCTTTTATTGGCCAGACGTTGCAAATTTCCTCGTGCTTATGCTGTGTTTCGTGTTCACACGACGTAAGCAAACGCAAGCATAAGCTCAAGCATAAGGAAAATAAAAACTATGATCCTTGTGCTTATGCTTGCGTCAACCCCGTTTTCACGACGAAATAAGCGCTCTTATGCTTGCGCTTGTGAAAACCAGGCTTTACCTTGTTTGCACTGAATTACCTCTTTTCTACACTGTGTTACCTGGAAACTGCATTTCTCTTAGCCAATCACAATTGAGAGATTTTTCCATGTATATTATTGTGCTTTTATTGCTTTTTGTTCAATGTAGAAATTAATTAGGTTTAATTCATGTTTTTTGACGATTAAGAAATTCAGATACGTAATGCGACTCTGAGAACTAATCTGACATTTGCAGGGGCTGCGAGGTCACGGTACAACCCAGCTCCTCCAATATATCCCTTCACGATCCCGCCTGAGGGAGAAGAAGAAAGCCAAGGTTACCATAACGAACAAGGAAGCGACGACTACCACGAAGCTACTCAGGTATTACCTCAAGTGATGTAGGTTCCCAAGGCCACTGCTCTCGCAAAATTGCCCTTTTAATACTTTTTCGGTGTTTAAAAAAATTTCGTTATTTTCACTTTCCAGGTAGATTGATCGATCGATCCATTGGCAAGTCAAGCGTTTGATACATTGCTTTAAGAGTGATTGATTGATTAATTGATTGATTTTCCGATAGATGGATTGATAAATCGGTAAATTGGTTCAGTCATTGAAAACTACGTAGAGAAGAGTTGTCAAGGAATGCATCCACTTGTATTGAAGTTGCATGGTGTATACGACTCCTTTAGCATTTTGCCTTTAACCGTAATTGTCGTGTATAACTAATGATGATTTGCCCGTTCAACTGAGTAATTGCTGGACCCACAATAATAGCATCTCTTTCCCTTAAAAAATGACGATAACTGATCATCGACATAATTGTCCATCTGCAAGGTTCAACATGCAGAGAAAAGCTCTCTGATTGGTACCCAAGCCGCCGCTCGTGGCCCTCTACCATCAGCTCAATTTGCCCAGTTTTATCCAGCAAGTGAAAGCGCCAAACAAGAGGTAAACTTAAACATAAAAAAGTAAAGTAGGCCTTTTTTTCTGAAAATACCCTATCTTTCAGTTTCACAAACGGACTTTCGGCTGGTGGATGGGTCGGGAAAATAGAACTTGACAGTAAAGCGGTCAAATCACCGCTGTGAATATCTGATTTCTCTGGACCATATACAGAACAATTTAAATATTTGAACTTCTTAAGTATATCTTAAGAGGGTCCTCTATGAACGAAGGAAATAGAATTATTGTTAACATATCCTTTTCTTAATTCTTACGTAATAACTCACATAGATTATCCGTATGCACAATTGTTTACGTCACTCTTTTTCACATAATCCTTATCATTTCACAGCCAACCACCACGATAAAATTACGAACGGAGAAGAATTTGCAACACTATGAAAACAACTTGAAATAAGCCTTCACTGAATTTTAGGGAAAATGGCGTTCGGGCGTGTTGTTTTTTGAGAAACGGAGAAAAATCTGACTATTTAGAGTGAAACCTCGGGGCAAAAGTAGAAAATTAACAAATTCATTCCCGGCTCAAATTTGATTGATGGGGGGACGAGTTTTCTCGCCACTGTGTTAATTCTGTTTCACGGTACTGTTCAGAGAGACTTACATGTTTACAAGGAATCGACGCTCAAGATTGTGAATGATCAACTGCCTGACAGATTTGCACGCTTATAACATAATCGACGGACGAGGTTTTGATTGTTAGATCTACGCATGCGTCGTTTTAATGGTACAATGTCATTCAGCAGCTGCCTCAACCACAGGATCAGGGCCAATCATTTGACAGCAGCTTGCTGGAGGATCCAAGTACATTTCCACCCTCACAATCAACAACAGCATGGAGGAAAGGAAAACCACCACCTACACAACGCGTAAGACCCGGCGTTAGCGTTGAATGATTCAATTCATCACTTCAGTGAATCAACGATTAGTTTTTTAAAGAAAAATCTCTACACACACTTCGAGAAAATCTGTCTCACTTACAGGAGTTCTTCACCTAACCATAACTTACTATACTGTACAATTCAGTGTGGTCCCGTATCGAGCCATCGTGGCATGACAGGCCATTCCATGCCATCCATACTATATTGCCATGCATTACCGATATGCCATCTTTTCATGCCATATATTTCATATGAAATCAAATGAGGCAAGCCATACCAAAATCCACCCCATGACCTAAGTTGTTCTTGCTCCTTCTTAAGTGATATACACGTTTTAAAAACAGAAACCATGTGGTGACGGGGACAAGTTTTGTCCGTACCCCTTCTATCCAATACCACTGCCACCAGAGGGAGCACAAAGTGATCAGAACACACCCGAAGCATCGCAAAAGCCAAACCCGAATCCAAATATTGGCAAGAAGAACCTTATTCGACCCAAACCAGGTAAGATTAAAAGCAATAGAATTGTGCGATTCAGTACAATCGTAGACATGGTGGCTAGCAAATTTGAAATTATCTTCAGTGAACTGTAACGCCTAATATTTAACTTGTAAATGTATATGGCTCATAAGCGTAAATGAAGTCTTACCAATCTCTGTTGCAGCTGTTATGATTTTTAAATACAATCTTTTAAAGATCGATTTCACTTAAACCATTCTCAAAATCCCGTGCAATTAATTCTCCAAAAAGAGTACTGGGTGGTGTGAAGAAGTGCAAAATACGATCGGAGTAGGATTTGCAAAGCTTCAATGAATTTTGGCGTGAAACGAGAACAGGGTTCTGTTGACACCACATAAATAGTATTATGAGTTAACGAAATAACTCAACTAAGCATTCAAAAGTTTGGAGAAGTTCTATATGCGATGGTAAAGGAAACAAGTTACAACCGATACTATCCTCATTTATGCCCTTTCCCCTGGTCGGAACTATATAATATGTAGTTACTGGGCTGTGCTTCCCGAGCTCGTTTACTGGGCGATGAAAAAACATGGACACTAAATTTATTTCGAGTAAAATTGGCTAAGGGCATGGCCCTTAGCCGATTTAATAAATATTTAATTTTCTTGAATAATCTAAATACACTTTTGAATCAGAAACAAAATGATTATGTCCAGTAAAGGTGAGGGCTGAACAAACGCCCTAGCAATGGTAACGTAAATAGAGAAGGAGGACAGGGCAAGGGGAGGAGGAGGGAAAAAAGTAAGATGTTCCCAGGGCGGGTGTATTGGAAAGAATAACCGCGTGGTAACAAAGGTCACACGTATCAAAAATTACAAAACAATAGATGGGAGGTTCAATGCATTGCCATGAGCCACTCCTACCCCTACCCTTTCAAGTCACGCACGTCTACTCACGTGTTCGGATCGATTACATAACAATAAGACATTTCTCAGCGACAACAATACAAGTAGCTAATCATACCAGGGAAAAAACATAAAAATTCTATTCGCCAGCAAATATCTCATATAAAGAGGAAAACGCCAGAATATTCAGCACTCATGAGAAATTCACTCTCATTGGGTTTGCTGATATTCCTGACAAGATTTCAATTGTGTTTTATGTACTCGCTCTGTTTTCTGTAGTTAAGGTCTCGGTAAAGGAAAATGAGGTGTCCGAGGAAAAATTGTTGCGTCGTTATTTTTTTTGGACAAGGTCAAATTATATATGATATTAAAGTTGATAGATTGAATTATTTGAATAAAGTTTTAGTTTTTTGATATTTAATATTGCCTTTTAGTTTTGAGGCCTCAAACTCAAAACGACCGAGTCTGCTGCAGAAGGTCCTGCCCCTTCACTTTATTGCAAAAACAACTGCACTTTGTTGCATTTTAGGTCGTGTTCTATTGGGATCAACCGTTTTTAGTTGGTTGAGTTGGTTGGGTTTTTTCGTGTTCTATTGGGAAAAAAACCGTTTTCGGTTGGTTTGGTTGATCAACTCTTTCAACCGGCATCAAACTAGGTTGACACGGTTGAAAAAGCATGCGCAGCGACCGCTGTCGTTTGCGCTGACCTTGTGAAGTCGGCTGCGGGCTCCTGCCATGTTGCTTTCCCTTAACTATTCAACGCGGAGAAGTCTGGTAATACCTATTCCCAGGAGTTACCGCGTTTCAACCGAAAACGGTTGGAGAAGTGTGCTATTGGGAAACCTCAAGTGCTTCAACCTAAACCGGTTGCGGTTGAAACGGTTGATCCCAATAGAATACGACCTTAGTCGTAGATGAATGCACTCCAATACCGTGTGAGGAATTTTTGATATGTTTAAGAATTGAAGGAAACATCACGCACCACGAAGCCGAAACTCTCATCTCATACTTAATTTGAACAGAAAAAGTTCCATAATATCAGTCTCCGAAGACAAACGAAAAATTCCTCACACGGTATTTGGGGTAGTACAATCATCTATTAGAACTAAAAACTTGAAAGCGATATCTTAAAACCCGTCGGGACAGGAGGTCCGAGAAGTTGTAATTTTCCAGACTTTTTTTTTTTTTTTTCGCGAAAATATACTATAGGTAAACTGTGCGTGTAAGAAAGAATTGATCAAAGCAGATATATTTGTTATTACCGTGCAATAAAAATTTGTTATCCGTACAGAGTCTTATGTTTTCTTGGGACTTCTTCGAACACGACGGTGTGATTATGGGAAACCTCGTGTCAACCATCCACGAATAGAAACTAGTTGTATCAAAAGAACGCCAACCTCTATGTTTTTGTGCTTTCAGATCTTCAATGCGGTGCTGGTTGGACGGGTGCTTTTGGTGATTTTGGTTCATTTTGCTACAAAGAAGTGTTTGAGCGAAAGACGTGGGATAATGCACATAGCGCCTGTAAAAATCTTGGTGGCGAGCTCTTCAGCGTGACCAACGCTTACGAACAACGCTTCCTTGAAAACTTTACGAACATTGAGTCATGGCTTGGTTATCGGGACAAATCACGCGATGGTACCTGGTCATGGAGTGATTCCAGTTTGTCCGTGTTTACAAATTGGGATAGTAGTGCTAAGAATGACAACGGAAAAGGAAAAGATTGTGTTGTTTTGAACTCTCAAGAGGGTAAATGGAAAGATGCTTCGTGCAAAGAAACTAATGAATACCTTTGCAAGAAAAAAGTCGAAGGTGAGTCATCTCTGAAAATACTGGAGAAGCATGCGTAACTCAGTCGGTTAGTGCGTGGCCTTCAGGCTGAGGTCACCAGTTCGATTCCGGTCTCATTTGATCGTCGTCTGTTTTGACTTTTCTCTGATACGTGTAGCCTGTAGCTTTGAATACCTGTAAAACGGAGCATTGAGGGAGGAAGGGGTGGGGGGAGGGGGGTGAAAGGTGCCCACCGAGGGCTACACGGATAGTACGCGCACTCTTATTGGTCAATAGCTGTGTTTAGATGAGAGTATGGAAACACGGCTGTGACATGCATCACACGAATTTTGATTGGTTATGTATCGTCAGACGCGCGTTTTGATTGGTTGGCGGGAAATATGAGCGTGTGTCAAGAAAATCTGTTTCAATCAAGAAGTAAAAAAAAAATCAGCATTCTCCTTCATTTGTTGAATTGTCTTTGATAAATATTTTATAAAAGCAATAGAGAACTTTTTTGCGTGTTTCCATAGTCTCATCCAAACACTCGGGGGAGTTGGGAGAATTCTCGACATTTATGGAAACCCTCGACTGCGCCTCGGATTTGCATAACTGTCTCGAATTCTCCCAACTCCCCCTTCCGTTTAGATAAGGGTATGGAGACAGGGAAAACGTCCTCTGTTGCTTAAATCACTAACTCTTGATCACTGGCACTTGTTACCCTTCGCAAAATATGGGTCTTTACCTTAGTACGACATTGCGTGGATATTGAACATGGGTGCCAAATTTTGGGATTCTTCGTACCAGTCGAGCTTTTTACAAATCATAACGGTGGAGTTTATTTGAAATTGCCCATCGATCCTTATCAGAAATAATTTGCTGCCCGGAAAGTCCGAAACGCTTGATTGCCTCACACGCATGATACCAGATTTGCTGGCGAAATCGTTGATCTATTAATATATTATGTTTGTTTTATAGTGGTCAAAAAGAAAGTAATTTAGCACTGACAGTTTCGATGACTGTCAGCCATGTTTATCAAGACTAACATGGCGAATGTTACGGGCTATAAAATCATGACATTGTATGAAAAAACTGACGCTGAATGAAAGAGGCAATTTTATACGCTGGACCAAAGGAATTTAACGATGTTTGATGTGGGCGACGTGAACTTTGTCTTTACTTTGCTTAATCTACTAGGTTGTGGTCAGGGCTGGAAAAAGTTGACTTTGAATTCAGTTCAAGGATGCTACAAGCTTTTCAAAGAAAAGAAAACTTGGGAACATGCACTGGTGTCTTGTATGGACGAGAAAGCATCTCTAGCAAGTATACTTAGTGACGATGAGCAGACCATGATTTCACAGGTGTGTGTCATTTTTTCGCATGGATCTTCGCTCCATAGTATAGAGCGTTTTCACATGACGTCACGGCGGCCATGTTGGTGTTCCAAAACAAAGAAATGGCAGCCATGATGGTGTACCAAACTAATCCTCCGGGAATTGAACTCTATTTTTATGCAAATACTACTCGTTCCAAAATGCCCGTCCATGGCACCGGAAACCCCGTCCTCTACTCTGTTGAGACAGAGTGTTATTGTTTGTTCTATGTCCCATAAGGATTTTGAATAAGGTTTGTAAGCCAGGCCCGTCATTATCAGCTTATCGTCCTTATCCTAGAAGCTAGAAAGTCTGAACATCTGCAATTATGGTGTCCTACCGACTGTGCTGATAACCTGGCGGTCGTCGGTAATTTAGTTGTAGCCTGGGCGCGATTTGAACGCGTAGCATATCTGTGTGCAAATCATTTTTTCTTGCCATCAAGCCATATCGCATCTTTAAATAATTTTTAGCTATTTAGAATTATTCTGAATGTTCTTCAAAGATTCGACGCGGTTATTTTGAATAACGTTGTCAGATTTTATCATATTCAGTTATTTGTATAAAAGTGAAAAACAACCGATATCAAGGTAGAATAGCTACTCTTTTCTACACTTCTCTGCTATGGCTCGATATATTTTTTGAAAGGAAAGACATCGCATTTAAGGAAAAATTGTAAAGGGGCCCGAAAAACTCCGGACATGATCTGGACTCGAACCCATGAACATGCGATTGCACTGCACATTTCTCACTTTTCGCTTGTTAATTGAGACTTCGATTTTTTTTTGCGGTGATCTTTCACTCAGAAAATCTATTCACAACCATTTCATTCATAGCTATATACGACTTTTATTTTCTACTCTAAGTCGACCATTCCTTTGAATCTCGCTTTTCGTCACTTTTTTCCAGATCTATTCCAAATCCAACTTCTGGATTGGCTACAATGACATCGATAACGAGGGAGACTGGGTCTGGAGTGACCGTACGACGTCATCATACACCAACTGGGACGATAAATCACCTAACAATGGTGGTGTTTCATGCGCAATAGTGACTACCCATGGCAAGTGGCACGATGAATCATGTCAGAGCCACTATGGATTCATTTGTAAAAAGCCAAGTGAGTGCGATGACAAAGCGTATTTATTAGAGTGCTGCTTCTATTTCGTTTCGGAAAGACATCTTTCTTTTTTTTAACATTGCCTTTATTATTTAAGAAAATGAAAATGGGAACGATTGTTTGAAGAAAAAGAGCTAATAAATAAGATGCTACTGACCGTGCGTACGTATGACAAAAATGCGAGTTATTTTCCTGAATCTCGATTCTCTTCTTTTGTTCTTGCGCAATTCGGAACAAGCCTATTTTTTTGTGTAAGTTGCGCATTAGGATCACTAATTAAGCTTAATCATAATTCTATACGACTTTCTGGTTGCCAGTATATCGGTTGCACGGATTCACAGATTCAGAAGACAATTATTGACTAACGTGTATTTTAAAGGGTAACCATCCATCTGTTGAGCAATGTACGGGTCCCGCGGTATTTATCCAAGCGTTCTGATGATTCACCGAGGGAAATATCAGGATTCGAGGAAAAACGTAACTGACTAGTTTCCCGAGGCACCAGACATTAAGTGTTTTTTGTTGTGTCCGGCATGGGCAACAACTGCGGAATTGTATCCCGGTCGGGATACATTTGAATTTGGTCAGGCGCACGTGACCAAGAATCAATAAATCACAGTGCTCGTTTTGTTGAGTGAAAGTCTGGACATATAACAAAAGTCTTTAAATTGTGCCACATTTGCCTGGTAGCACGGTTCAATTTAATAAACGTAATCTTACAATTGTCTTGGTAGCACGGTAGATCATGCAGCACTCTATAACATATTTTTTAACTAGAAGAAAAGGTAATGAAATAGAGGAAATCTGTGCGATTTGGACTCAAGTGACTGTTTCCTTGTTTTAAAGTTACGCTGATCTGCCAGATGGTTTTATGGTGATGTACAAGCATATGCTAATAATTTGTTCGTTTGTTACGCTTTTCAGGCCCCAAAGGTCCACATCATCCATTAAATGGTGAGCAAGGCTTTAATTTCCTTTCCCTCTTTTTTGAAAGCGTAAGACAAAAGTCACCTTTAAAATTCGCTGTTTTGTTTTGTATTGTTTTGACATGCGATATCTTTATCCTGTCATCTTCCTTTCTACAGACGCAACTTTAACTCATGAAGTTGAGAAGTTTGTTGCCAACAAATCATTGCTGAACCCTGACATCGACACCAGTGTAACCGTATTTGGAAGACACTCCGGTGAGCAGGAATAATTAATGGCTTTCATCCGTCTTTGATCCATTCAAATCTTTGATCGGCTTCATTCTTTCACCTTTATTTTTGAATTTTCACCTTTATTTTTGAATTCTCAATCTTAAAGCTTTGATCTTATATTAATTATTTATCATCCTTCGCTCTTCAGAATCCAGTATTGAATCTTTCATCTTCAATCTTCTATCTTGTTCTCCGGTCGTTATTAACGTCATATTATTCTATTCTTTTAGTGACCCCATTGTACTTGTGGACGGTACAGAAGATATCAAACAGTCGTATTCACGGTTCCAATCCAATTGCCGTTCACGGCAACGTCAAATCAGTGGATGGTGGTCTGCAGTTGAATGGCGTTAACGCCTGGCTGGATGCGGGAGATTTCTATGGACAGTGCTTGGGTGATCCGGATCTCTGTATCAAGGGATTTTCTTTTGCACTTCAGGTATGAAGTTGACTTTTTTTTTTTTACTAGTTGGCCAATCCTGTTTGAACTTTCTTGATAATATATATTGTAGCTTAATTTTTAATAACTTTGAAACATACTTTATTTCTCGTTCCTAGCTTAATTTAGACGACGACGTTCTGTCTTACAACGATAAACGATTTATATTGGACTCTAGCGGTGACTCCCGTGGTGTTGCAATTTTCATTCAAAATGGTTCCTTATATTACAAGGTAAGATTCGGGGATGACACTTCTCCTGGACTGTCGAATTATCAATTAAATTTGCCAAAGGGAGGTCTTGCCATTCGTTCGTAAAGCCCACTTGTCGTCAGTCCTATTTTCTTGTATTAATGGTAATCATTTGACAATAAGGGGATAACGTCATTATCAAGTCAAAAATGCATGAAAACTAAGTTCTATAGAATCTGATACTAAACAATCAAATTTGCCTTGGCACTTTCTTGCCAGTTATGGTAATCATCTTTAAAAGCCGTATTGTAAGGCGTGAGGTTTGCAAAATACGTAGTGGGTCAAGGCCGGCAGAGGGTCTCTTTAAAGATTGGTACTCCCTCTTCTTCGCCATCTCGTGTTGTCTATAGAGTGCCGGGATATTGGTACTTCGGTAGCTCAATGCGTTCGGGTGAAAAACCCTAACGTCAAAAAAAGCATCTTGTTGCCGACTCCATAATAATAATAATTATAATGTTACTCGCTCCCAAAGGAAATAATTGACCAGGCCAGGAGCATCTTTAAGGCCTGTGGTGTTACATAGCAATAATAATAAGATTATTATTATCATTATTACTATTATTATTATTATTATTTTTTATTATTACTAATAATAATTACTAATATACTACTACTACAAATAATAATAATAATAATTATTATTATTATATTTTATTCAAATCAAATCAAATCAATTAAATTTAAAATGAATTGGTTTTTTTTTTAACCGTGGTAATTATTATTGACCAACTTGTATTTGATTTTTTTTTTTGTGTGTGTATGTCAATAAGTATATGTACGTGGCAATAAAGAGTTTATATTAATTTTGAAATTGAAATGAGGGTATGCTTTTTTCCAATCTCGTCAATTAAAATGTGCAAAATATACATACCCAATAAAATTATACGTTATAAAAGAAAAAGTGAAGATTTTGTCCTAATTAAAATAATATGAGTATATTCTATTATTATTTTCCAGGTTACGACGTCGACTAAGGAATGGCAACTTTCAACGGAGCTGGTAACTAATCAGTGGCAGGATATTGTCGTGACCTGGAAAAAAGAGGAAGGTTTGATGCTGTTCGTTAACGGAGCTTTCAGAGATTCGCAAAAGGATGGAACGGAGACGAGCTTAGTGCCCAACAAACAGGCCCGTCTTACAATCGGCAGAAAGAGTGGAAACCCGCCCTTTAAGTACACCAGGTAATTTTTCTGATTTTCTTGGATGCATTTTTGCAAGGTTTTAAGATCATTTCATTATTGGATTACGTCAAATATTTATTTTTAAAAAATCAGGGAACCTATTTGCATTCTTCTCGGCAAAACAAAAATATTTTCATCATCGAGGGTTTTCGTATCACTTTTTCTAGTCACTTATGTATTCAAAGTCGCATGTGTTTCAGTCAAGCTATGATCTCATTTGAACGGGATCCGATGTCCTGTAACGGTCCTACATTACCGTTCCCTAAAAGTAACCAGTCCGCACAGAAAATGGGTTTTCAAACGATGTATTTAAGATCTTTTTTGAAGGTCTCCGTTTTTTGTGGATGTACAATGTGTTTTCAAAGGAACGCGCTGTAGTGCATCGGTTAAATCGGATCTTGTCTTTCATACACTCATTACTTTTTCCTTCATAGAATGTACATCAGTTCGTTGTTTGCATTCACCCGTTTCCTTGCTCCCGAAGATGTCCCTTATGTTTTTACTTTCGACAATACAGGTAAGTGATTTCCGTTAAGTGTTAAACGCGACTTTTTTGTCAATTCTCGGTTTTCACATGATGTCACAGCCGCCATGTTGGAGCCCTTAAACAAAGAAACGGCGGTCGTGTTGGAGCGCCGACCAAACCCTTCGGGAATTGAACTCTATTATTATGCAAACGTTTTCTTTTGCATAAGATTGACTTTCTCCGCGTTAGTTTTTCTCATAAGTTTTCTTTTGTTTTCGTTGAAAAACATGGCTGTTGATCACGTGAGTGAAAACCAACAATACCTAGATCAGCGATCTTTTGATTGGAGCACGAGAATGAGTACGCGTATTAGTCTTTTAGGGCGACTTGTGCGTGCTCAGAACGCAAAACGAAGCTGAACGCGGAGTCGAACCACAATCTAAAGGAGGCTAACATTGCGTTTCTAGCGTTGTACTTGGTTAATTCAACATGTTGACCCCAAAAAGGAACCTAATTGCCCCAGTCAATATAAAACAACTTCCGGTCGTTTTGTAATTCAGATTTGGCTATTTACCATCTCATATCCAACGCGCGCTCATTACGCATGCGCAGCTGAGCGCATGAGGTATGAAATGCCCTCCGTTTCTTGTTTTCCGTGTCACATTAGTGCGTGGAAGTTTATGCTTGCAACATTTACATACATGACTGTAACTTTACGTGGGGCGGGGGGTAGGTGATTATTCAAAATAATTAATAGCTGCTGAAAAATGTATTGTTGCGTTTCAAAAGCAGTATTAGAGTCTTAAAATGTATGTATGTATGTATGTATGTATGTATGTATGTATGTAATGTAAAGCAACCACGCAAAGCATCCACTCTGATGTAACTCGCAGTCCCGCCACCTAGCCTGTAAGAACCGTCCATGCCACTTCTTCTCTTTGATCTTCTCTTTCAGCTTCTCTATATATGCCTTCTTGAGGTGTTCTTTCACCTTTGGCCCTTTAATCTCCGTCTCAGGATCGCTCATATACCGACACGATGGTTGAGGGTACTCCAGAGACAGGCTTATACCCAGTTCCTCGGCAAACTTGTGCGCTTCATTCATCAGCTAAGTGTGTCCCTTCTCTACCGCCTTTTCTTCGAACTGTTGCGCTGTTCTCATTGAGGGATCCATGTTCTGACAAAGCTTCATTGCCGCCTTGATCTTGGTCAACTTGCATTCGCGCTCAACCGAGCGCAAGCCACGCCCTCCTTTCTCTCTTGCCAAATATATTATCGCCGTCGAGCTTAAGGGATGCTTCCCCCCGTTTTCAAAGATGATCTTTCTAGCATCTCTGTCGGTAACTCGCAGTTCTGTGATTGGCCAGTGTTGAGTCAACATCAGATAGATTAGGACTGGCATTGCGTATTGGTTGCTGGCTCTTACTCGGTTAATATCAGACAGAGAACGAGACCATATCACCGATAACCTTCTCAGATACACCTTGGCTGCGCACTCAAGGGCCAGCTTTTCATCTTTTGTCACTGTTTCTTGAACTCCTAAGAACTTATAACTGGTCCCTGGCTTGAGGCTCTCAACCACTGATGACTGGTCCAGCTTCATCCCCACCGCATCTTGCTCTTGGTTGCCCCTCTTGACATGGAGGACATTGCATTTCTTGGGGTTCCAATGTAAGCCCATATCTTGCATTATTATTATTATTATTATTATTATTATTATTATTATTATTATTATTATTATTATTGTTGTTATTATTAATATTATTATTATTATTATTATTATTATTATTATTATTATTATTAAAGTACAAGTAACCTGACAGCGCATGAGTATAGGCTACTTAGAGCCTCTTGTTTGATTTGGTTTGTTCTGATTTCAGTTGATTTGTAGTTTCCCAAATCAGTAGTGATTATTACTACTAGTAGCTATCGCTAAGAGCCAACGAGACAGTCAAAATAATGCATAGTTGGCAGATTTGTATCAGAGTCTGCAACTCAACTTGTGTAAGTTAACAGTAACACCATAACTATAAAAATATAGGTGAAACCCTTGCACACTTTTTATCTCGAACAACAATGTAAATTTCAACGTGTTTTGCAATAATATTGAAAGTAGTGCTGTAATTTTTCAACGGCTGTTAATTTTAACAGGGATATACAATAATTAAGCTGGATAAAATCAATGCCATGTACAAAATCGCCAAAAGTGTTTTCAGTGTGAAACATGTCATGTGGAATAAAACTCTTGCACATGTTCGTTTCACTTGTAGAATTTTTATTTTGTGTACACTACAAACAATATTATTTCCTTTTAAAATTAAATTAAATCGTTTGCAACTCAATGGTCACAAAACGAAAAGGAAACTGCTCACCCGGGCCGAAGAACACGTACGTTGGTTCAGTCTTTATTATTATTATTATTATTATTATTATTATTATTATTATTATTATTATTATTATTATTATCATTATTATTAGTAGTATTAGTTTTAGTATTAGTATTAGTAGTAGTATTAGTAGTAGTAGTAGTAGTAGTAGTAGTGGTAGTGGTAGTGGTAGTGGTAGTGGTAGTGGTAGTGGTAGTGGTAGTGGTAGTGGTAGTGGTAGTGGTAGTGGTAGTGGTAGTGGTAGTGGTAGTGGTAGTGGTAGTGGTAGTGGTAGTGGTAGTGGTAGTGGTAGTGGTAGTGGTAGTAGTAGTAGTAGTAGTAGTAGTAGTCATAACCCCTTGGACTCTTGCAGTCAGTTTTCAGTTTGGCAACACATTTGCGCAGTCAGTTTTCATTTTAGGTCATACGGTATATGAGCTGATAACCACGATTCAGTGAACCAATCAGAATGCTAGAAATGCAATATCCGAGGTCGAAAGTATAATAGTAAGAGAATCAATGAGTCATTCAATTCCCGCACGTTGGATATGAGATTGGCTACGATTATGGCTACCTAGTAAATGTCAGAGCATTCAAAGTAGGGGCCATTTCATGACTTTGACTTCCTTGTAGTTGTTCCGCGTTACATGTGGCTATTGCCTACACTCCAAGAGAAGAAGATATATGGCAGCCCGGATATCGAGGTATACGGATCTGTAAGAGCCGTCGATGGTGGAGTGCACCTTGATGGCAAGGAATCCTACCTTAAGGTTGGCAGCTTTGACAGCAGATGTCTGCATGATCCATCCAGGTGCCCTAACGGACTCAGTTTGAGCTGCAAGCTGAAATTTAACAGAGTAAGTGCTAGTAACCGATGAGCTAAAACGAGTGGTCGTTGTCTACCAACATTACAGCAACTGAATTCATAAGAACTTAGTATAGGCAATCACGAACGCAAATTGGTATTAATAAGCACGAGTAACTTATTTATACTAACAAAATTGCACAATCCCTTAGCCCGTAAGGTGATAAAATGTGCAATTTATACATGTAAAAAAGGAAGACAGAAAATAAATAACACAAGAGATTTTGACAGCGTGCGCAATAATTTACTATGACCTTCATTCGACTAATTGGTTTAAACAGCTGTGATTATAACGTTGTCAAATTCAGAGTTTTAGAAGAGCATAAGAGTATCGTTTAAAAGTCATTCAACTGTAAACTAGGAAACGTGCGAAGAGTTCATTTGTAGCTTGCGCACGTGTTACAAATTTGCATCGGTTTGCATAACAAATGCACTCAGGCTCTTTTTTTATCTTAACAGAACTGAGTATTTTTTAATGTTTATAATTGACAAAGACATCAGAACCCATATACCGTTTTATTTTTGATTCCTGGTTGATAGTATGTTTCAAATGACCATAGAAGGCTGTCATTCTGCGCAAGTAATATTAATGCAGCGGACGCTAACTTCGGGAAACGTGTGCAAGCATGCACAACTAGCTTTGGTTTCTCCCTCCGTTGACTGAGCATGTGGTGCGAGTTTTTATCACTTCTTGTTGCGATGCACAATCAGAGTAATCTGCAAATTTCTTTTCAGTTTCGATTTAAAATACCGCTCTAAGTTTTTAAAATGATTCTTTGAGTAGGTATCCACTGTTCATAAAATGTTAAATATAATGCGAAGATAGCGTTGAGAATGTCGCGCAATAGGGTTTTGTTGCAAGACGTCCTCTTTAAGGCCGGCACACACGAGGGAGCTTGCTCCTGAAACACGCTCCCGACACACGCTCCCGGGTAAGTACCCCAACCAGTACACACGAAGGACACGACGAGGGAGCTGAATGATGAAACAAGCCGATTGGGGCATGGAAACTGTTGTGGATGAAAAAAATAAGCCAATTTGATTGGCCAACTGGAGACACGTCATGTCACGGCAAGCAAATTTCAGTACACACGAGGGAGCTTGCGCCTGAAACAGACCCGTGCAACAGATTTGCCCCTGGAGCTTGCTCCCTCATATCAAACCAGTTTGATATGAGGGAGCAAAACTAGGGAGCAAAAGTTTTGCTGCGCAACATATTTTTTCAGTAGAAATCGTTGGTGCAGACGAGGGAGCTTTGCTCCGGGAGCGTGTTGCAGGAGCGTGCTGCGGGAGCAAGCTCCCTCGTGTGTACCGGCCTTTACAGTCGACTGCAATTTTCTTTAAACCCTTTTTCCATTTGTGTCTGTAGGTCGTCAGGAGTTATAAAGAACCTCATTACATTTTGGATTCGGGTGGCCATCTTAAAGGCACTAGAGGTATCTCCGCTTATCTCCTCAACAACAACTTGTACTTCAGTGTTACAATGAGCACAGACGAGGACACACTAACTTGGACTGTAAGGACATCCATTTTTACCGTCAGGTGGGTAGTTTTAAAGTTTAAAGGCCGTATCGTCGACTACTTTAAGACCTTTGGAGAATCGAAATTTCCTCCTGGATGAAATGTCCTCACCATATATTTGTTGCAAACGGTTTTGTTTCTTTACATGATGTTTTTGGATGAAGACGTGTTAACCAGCGAAGTTCAGTGCTATAGATCGATATATACAAACAGTTTTGCACAATCAAGGTAGATAAAACTAAAGTAGATCGAAGGGAGACATGATCGGTAAAAGCATGGAAACTCACGAAATCTTGTCTGCACTGGTGCACGCTGCAAAGAACAGCATAGAGTATTAGTTTGACAGAAATAAAAAGGAATACTGTATATGATTCATTTCATATATTATTTCATTCACCGTTTCCTTCAGTTGCTTATTCAGTTTCTTTGTTTCTTCAAAACCCAGATGGCAACGTGTAGTCTTGAGCTGGAGTCTATCGGATGGACTGTGGTTGTACACCGATAGTCAATTCCGAGGCTGGACCAAGACTCCCAAGAGCGTACCCCGTGACTTGGTCGACGAGAGTGCAGAATTTATTGTTGGCCGTAAAAACGTTGGACCTGACTACTCGCCAGCCGAATTCTCCATTGGATCTTTAGCGGTCTTTCCACGGTTCCTTGAGAAGAAAGATGTGGAGAAAGTGTTCAGTGGAAAAAGTTAGTATCAAAATAGCTTATTCACCTACACAGCAAGAGAGTTACTGTAGGAGAATTAGACGAACGCGGTGTATAATTCTTCCCAGATAGTTTCTCTCTGGTAATTCTTGGCATTTAACTCCATGCTGGTTACAACCGACTTGGAAACAAAACTTTCTGCAAATCTCTTTAAAAAGAAGAGTTTTGACATGTAATTTATTCTTTCATGTCCTCTGAAAATGGAAAGACACTGTAGATGCGACTTTCTGCGTACGATAAACGCTGTATCAGTAGTAATTCTCATTCATAAATACTCTTTTTCTTTGGCCATCTGAAGTTATCAGAAATAACACACAAACAGCGGTGACAAACATCAGATATAAACGCATCATTTGAAATTACATTTTACTTAACGTTTCGTATGCTTCTGCATAGATCTTCAGAAGTGACGATTAATACAAAATTGGAGTTTAAATATACAGGATCACTAGCTTATTAGTTTCCTGTATATTTAAACTCCAATGTTATATTCATCGTTACTTCTGAAAATATGTGCAGAAGCATACGAAACGTCAAGTAAAAGATAGTTACAAATGATGCGTTTATATCTGATGTTTGTCACCACTGCTTGCGTGTTATTTCTGATAAATTTCATTCAAGAACAAGTGTAAGAAATGTTATTTTTTTGCCAAGCCTTTTTACAGCAAGCGAAAATTGTTGTTGAGCCAGTTTGGTTTAGAACCTAAACAAGTAGAGAGGTTTTGCTTGGATCTTAAATAGTAGCTCAAGTTTAAAAAGGTCAAAATTCCAATTTCTAAAATCCTGGTGGAATGCAGAGATAAGGAATCAGTGGTACTGCTTTTTATTTCGCTTTGGATAATAGGCTCTCTAAACAAAATCAGTTTGTGCTTTTACTGTATGGTCGGTGTGGGGAGATCAAATGTGCAGGTTTAATTGGTTCTGAAATCATGGGTTTTTTCACTACATTCCCTATTTTTTTCAACAGAGATGCCATACCCAGGACTTATCCGCGAAGTGTGGAAAGAGCTTCCAGGAAAATCAATCACCAAACTCAAAGACGATCCCTACTACCCTAACGACCCCTCGCTCATCGAGATTATTGAAAACTTCGACTCCCCTTTTGACATTGACAAAGACTACGGTAGTAGGGTGAAAGGATACTTCGTGGCTCCAGAGACTGGTAACTACACTTTCTACGTGTCTGGATCACAGAGCGGGGAACTGTGGATGAGCAGCACGGAAAGCCAGCAAAATCTGACCAAACTGGTCTCACTGGATCGGCCAACTGGTCACAACCAATGGAATAAGTATGTGCTTTCGCAAATAACGCAATAATGCATCTTAAATTAAACTTTTACAGAGGCGATGCTTATGAAAATAAAAGTTACCTCTGACCTCCACGACGGCTACGACTACGACAACGCCACAAAGCAATAATATCATTGGTTAAAAGAGCATAAATAATCGTGCTGCACGTGCAGCACGGATTTTAGCAAGTATCTTAGCGGTCCTCTGCATAACGACGACGTGAAATCACCAAATTTGAAGTTTTGACGACAACGTGAGCATGCAACAGAGAGTCCTTTATTCTCTATTTTAACTCTGAAAACGCTCGAACCAATTTATTTTTAGGATACTTCGGCTACATTGTAGGACGTGAAAGAGACTGAATAATCGCGAAAGACTTATGATAAAGGAGAGTTATCTTTTGAGGTGACGTTTTCGTCGACCGTCGCCGTTGTAGATCTTAAATTCCCTAATAGGGAGCTGAAGCAACGACAACGGCGACGACAACGAGAACGTCATCGCAAAATACAAATTCGCGTTATTTTAATCGCTTCGTGACTATTTCAACCTTTTTAATATGACAAGGGTGTGGTAGTTCCTGAAAATTGACACTGGTCGGAACGGCGCTTAATTTAGGGAAGAAAATGAAATTTTATCCTCAAGTGCTGACGTTGTTCATAAAACCTTAAATTTGGCTATTTCACGTTGTAGTTTTGCATACGACGGCAAAAAAATGGACAAAAGTGAAAAACGCACGTGCAGGGCGTGCAAAGCTATTGTTTTTGCCAACAAAATGCGCAAATTTGTGACGTTCTCGTTGCCGTCGCCGTTGTCGTTGCTTAAGCTCCCTATGAGATCTACAACGGCGACTCAAATTTCCCTTTCGTAAACGGTCGTTGCCATTTGAAACGCTCGTTGCCATTTCTCAGAACGGTCGTTGCCATTTGAAACGGTCGATGCCATTTATAACGGTCGACTACACACTTCACTTCAAAGAAAATCAAAAGAAACAAGCTAAGAAAAAATATGAACAAAAATTAAGCCAAAAGAGGAAAAAAAAAACATTTATAAAAGAAAAACTGGAGGAAAAAAAGAGTCCGAAAATTTCAAGACTCGAACTCGGGTTCTTAGCCCTCACCCTAAACAAAACGCTAACCCGAACCCTAACTCATATGACCAGCGAGACACAACTCCCAGTAACCGCAACCTTTTGAGTTCTTACACCTAATCAGTGTAATTCAGACCTAAAAAATGGCATCGACCGTTTCAAATGGCAACGACCGTTTACGAAAGGGAATAAGCAACGGCGACGTCAACAAAAATAATGGCGTTCAAAATTACAAGTTTGAATTTTCCAAACTTTTTCGTCATTTGTCCAGTTCTATTCAGGAAGTGAAGAGGGAGGGTTGAAACTAGTGCTGACGTTGAGATTTGGCCATTTCACGTTGTAGATTTGCAGAGAACTGAAAAGAAATGCACAAATTTCACACCGCACGTGCAGAGCGATTGTTTTGCTCATTAAATGTTATTTGGTGGCGTTCTCGTTGACGTCGCCGTCGTAGAATCGGGAGCTTACGAAACGAGGACGAAGACGGCAACGAAAAAATAAAAATACGAGTTCGCGTTATTCATATCACTACGCAACTATTTCATCTCGTTTCGCGTTAAAAAATGTGTAGTAACTGTCGAAGAACTAAACTCTCTAAACCGGTATGAGTGGGTTGGAAGCGCAGAGAGAGAACTGAAAATTCATCGTCATGTGCTAACGTCCTTGACAGAACCTTGAATTTGGCCATTTCATGTCGTCATTTAGGAGATGACGGCAAAGTATTGTACCAAAATGTAAAACGTACGTGCAGAGCGTGCAGAGCCATTGTTTTTGCTCACTAAACCTATTGTTTTGTAGCGTCGTCGTTGCCGTCGGCGTCGTCGTTTCGTAAGCTCCCTTTTGTTTACATTTGCTGCCTCATTAGCGCAAGGTTATCGTTTTCTAATCAGCCAGCCAAATACTGAAGATTGACAGTGCATTGAGCTATCTCGATGAAAATTTGAACCAGATAGATATAATTAACAATGTAAACAATGACGTCAGCAAGGGTTCCCTTATAGGAGAAACGTTTTTAATCGAGGCATTTAAAACTTATTTATTATTGAAGAATAATTATGGTTTACAACTTCCTGTGTTGTCCTCAGATATGCTGGCCAGAGTTCCAAGTCGGTGACTTTAGAGGCTGGTAAATATTATTACGCTATCGGTCTTCAGAAAGGATCAGAGTCAACTGATTCATTCTCAGCTGGAGTCCGTCTGCCCAGCGGTCGTTTCATGAGGCCTATCACTAAAGAAATACTGCAATGGAGAATGCCGGGTAAGTCGTTGGAATATTGACGACTTTGTCACGTTTACTTTGATAATTACTAACCGTGAGGTAACCGTAAAGATGATCATGCATGAGCTTTTTAAAGAACAGAATTGCTTTTACTGCAATTAAGCGATTTAACGCAGTTAGAAAAAAACACGTAATACTTTTGAAATCGGGAGCCCCAACCCCATGAGTCACCGTTATATCCAACTATCTACAATCTTGGACATTTAAAACGAAAATTAAGATCATCCCATCCCCCAAATCTAATGATGAAAACATAGCGCAGATTGAGAGCGGATTCATCTTGGATCAGGGAAGGGAGAGGGGTGGGGTCTCCTCATTTTATTCTGTTCAAGACAAGTACTCCATATCAAAGCCACTCGCTGTTAGCTTGATAACTCAGTCAAGTAGTCAAGCGGTTAGCAGCGCCATTAATCTTAAATTCGAGTTCTTTAATCGTAAGTTGAACCTTGATTGAGACTCTAGTTACTTAGAGAACAAAAATGATTGTTGAATGTTACTTATGGTAAGGACACAGCGGACATCCATGTACTTCAGTAGAAAGTGCAGCCAACTTATAGTGTCGTATAAAAGAGGTCAGACGTCGTGTTCACGGTAAGCGGCAAACGCCAGTCTGGATCATTTTGCGTTTTTTTCCAAAAATCAACGAAGCCGGTTTGCATGATTTTGGCTCATTTCTTGCCTGTCAGATTCACAAATCGAGCAATTTTTCAAATGGGAGAGACTGGTTATGCATGATAATCAGCAGTTTGCCGTTTCACGTAAAACGTCATGCTGATCTCCTAAATGTTTAAACCTGTAGAGAAACAATTCCGTTTAAAGTTCAGGGATTTTAAAGGGGAACCTCCACTCCGATTAATGAATAATTTTAAGCGAACAAAATAATATTTGCAATCAAATTTGATCTACAATTTTCATTTCTATCGACAAAATGAATTTTTACTTTCAAATTTCCCGGGCGCCGCCATCTTGAACATGAATTGTGAGGTGTTACGGTTGCCCTTATTGTTTTCGCACGAAGACTTGGTTCACACTACAGGAAATTGTTCCGGATTCGATCTTCGTTACAAATCAAAACAAAGGTTTTCGAATTTTATTTATTTCAGATACGAACGCTTTCATCGGTCAAAGTTCAAACAATTTTTACCGTAAACATTATGTTCTGTGGTTTAAAGTTATTTTCTTCTGTTAGTGGGGTTATTTTATATGATAAATGCAGAAAAACACTTTCTATCCTCAATACAGTCGTTCAACCACATCGTTCGTGTTAGTAAAGTGTTCTCAGACGAGTCGGAACCAGTAAGCTTTCAGGCATTGGAGTATAAGTGAGACCGTTCCAACTGACTCAGTATTTAGGAGAAACGAGTTCAAAATAAAAAAGGGGTGTAACTTGTTGAAGCGTGATAAGGACTTTAACGATCTTCAGCGTCTCTTTTTAACACGGATTTCCGTTTCTTACAACGTTAAAACTTTGCAGGTGATCCATTTGCCGGTGTTATCCGTGAGGTATGGCAAGACATTCCTGGCTACAGGATAATGGCCCTCACTTCCAATCCGAACTTTCCCAATAATCCCTCAAGTATTGAAGTGCTGGACAAGTTTGATGCGCCACACAACGTTGATGATAACTATGGATCAAGGATTCGAGGATACTTCAAGGCTCCAGAAAGTGGGCTTTACAGGTGAACGACGTGACGGAGCGCTGGTGGTGTATGTCGGCATCGATAAACACAAATTTGTTTTTATCAAACGAGGGATAAAGATCAGTGAATAAACCACCGTAGGACTAGGATTTGAAAGCTGACGTTTCGAGCTTTAGGCCCTTCGTCAGAGCAAGAGTCCATTACCGAAGAGTTAGGATTACCCAAATTGGCCATATCCCCGTCAATGGACTCTTGGTCAGAGCGAATAGGGAGAAAGAGCTAACGCTAGAAAGGACGACCCATCTGTCTTCCTCATGCATGGTGGTTATTTTAATCTCCTCGTTTGATAAAACAGAATTTTCGTGTTTCACTACCCACCGACGCTGCCACCACGGTAGAAACTAAAGACTGGTTTTCACTAGCGACGCAAGCATAAACGCAGGCTCAAGTGAAAACGAACCACAACCGCAAGGACGAGAACACGACGCAGAGACAAAGATTCACTAGTTCCATGTTCTCTCTTACAACGCGGCGCTGGGAGTGGAATCTGGAACAGGTCTTTTTCATTGGATGAACATCAACAACCTGCGTTGTGGTTTGCGTTACTAATTGCTTGCCTCGCTGGCGAAAACCAAGCTTAAAACCCTTTATCTTATTTTAATACACTTTCCTATGTCATAGTTCCTTTTATCTCCCTCGCAAAGAAGGCATCCTATGTCATAGAATATGAATAATACGGTTCTTCTCTTGAACTCATTTTTTTCAACGCGCGGTACGGAACAGCGCAAGTTGTGACTGAAATGACTCGAGGTAGTCAATTATCATATGCGCAATTCGTTTTGGCGTCAGATTTTCGACCCATGCTGTCTCACGTCTCTGTCAGTTACAAAAAACTCGAAAAAGAAACTCTTGACTTTAAAGCAACATGAACAGAAAACATGCATAATTCACTACAATAATATACATAAATTTATGACGAAGAGAGATAGTCCATAGAATTCTGGCCACAGTTGTTCAAAACGTGGGTAACGCTATCCACCGGAAAAGTCACTGTCATTGGCTTAGCGCAATTGCGTTTCGCTATGACATATCCGCTGGATAGTGATTTATCCGGCCGATCGCACTATCCATCGTTTCAGTGAACAACTGGGACTGATGTTTATGTGTCAGGTAAACGGGGTTGTCTTGTTGGTTGACAATGTGCTTTTCGCTGCTGATGTGCATAATTCCCTGAGTTAAACTTAAAGTTCGTAAAATTTCAAGGAAGCTTTGTTCGTGATATTTTTTTTAAAGTCGCGAGTTTTTTTTCTGGTTTTTTGGACCACGTGTACAATTCATACTTTAAGGACGGTGCCCTACTATTGTTATTGCGCACCGACGTTCTGCCGCATACTCGAGATACTCGGATTTTCCTATCGGTTGATGCTTACTAATACAGGGATATTTTTGCGCGAGTTTTAAAACTAATCCGGAAAAAGTAGATCTTAGTCAAGTACTCTTGGTATCCACAAAGAAATTGGGGGTAACCATGCATTTTTGGAGAGATAATTAAGTTTCAATTTGAAGAAAGAACGCCATACATTGCTTTGTATTTTAAAGCCTTTTTACAAAGATTATTCATGACTTATCTTTGACAAATGCGTGGCTACCTCCAATTTTGACGATTTGACGACGATCACCCCACCCCCCCCCCCACCCAATAACACTTGTTAAGATCGACATTTCCTGCATAATCACACACCGGGGCACCATATCTTAATTAGTAGCACCGTCCTCAACCCTCTTCGCGTACCTACCCCGACCAGCAGATGTACAAACCCTGGCCCCCCCCCACCTACTGTTTCAACACCCCCCCCACCCCGCCGCTACCATCAGGAGAGGAGATCAAAACAACTTATGTAATTAAATATGGAGTGCATGGTTAGTCTGACATCCGATTTTAGTTTTCAGTGATTGCAAAGCATGTTATTAAGTGGTCAGGACGCCAACAATCGAGATGTTATGAGTTCAATTTCAAAAATGCCTGGTAAAAATAAATGTGGTGCTTGGTCCTTGAGTTCACACAGTCCTAGGAATGTTTGTTGGCGGTGAACTTGCCATCGTGAAGAGATTGAAATGCTTTTATTTCTTGTAGGATGTCTATAGTGTGACAAAGGCTCGAAACCTTTTTTCTAAATAAACACCGTTTTATCTGCTTTCCTGAAGGTTTTTCCTGGCTGCTGACACAACTGGGGAACTTTGGCTGAGTTCGGACGAAACGGAGAAGAACCCTGAAGAAGATTGTGACTATAAATGGTTGGACAGCGCACAATGAATGGCTCAAGTAAGATCCTTTCTATTCTGTTTAAATTAATTCTTGTAAAGATCACTAGAAAGCACATTGTTACAAGACACTAGTAAAGTAAAAAAGTAAAGTGGTGCATTTATATAGCGCCCTTATCACAACGTCTCAAAGGCGCTTTACAATGATCAATTTACCGGACTGGAAGCATATATAGCCGCAAATTGCAGCTGCTTCTAAGCAGTCCATGCATGCTGATACTCATTAATGAGGATGATGATGACGACGATCATAACGATGATCGTCGTCATCGTCGAAAAAAAGCGCATTTTTCATCGAGCAAGGTAAACGCAAGTTTTGCGTACAAAGATCAAACTACAGTGAAAAGATCCAACGTTGAAGAGGAAATGCAAATGTACTACAACATTCCCAATCCTAATCGTGAAAAGCTTGCACCCCCAAATAATCCTCCAGAAAATCTGGAAATCAGCGAATGTCAAAAATACCATAATACTCTTTGTTTGTCCCTCCAAAATTTTGCATAAGCATTATTTTTATTTTCTCTTGAGACTTCATGATGGTCTCAAGAGAAACTGGAAACAATGGTTATGTAAAATTTTGGAGGGACAAGCGAAGAGTATTATGGTTTTTTTTTTATACTGGCTGATTCCTGCAGGTCATTTCTAATGGTCTATCTTCATAAGAGAAATTAAGCCAGTTTGGAAAATAACAAAACCCCTGCACATTTCGGCATAAAAGCAAGCACGTATTCAGAATACAATAGAATTCGAATGCAAGTTCTTGCAACTGTTTTAATAACAAAAGAAAAAAAATTGTTTGCTTTTTTTGTTCGATTCTGACGCGTGCATTTGTTTTTTTTGAAACAATGCGACTAGAAACTGACACTCATATTGAAATGTTTGGCTTGGGAGGGTCGCTTTTGTTTGATGTGTTCTGCAAATACCACCATTAAGTTGACGGTGTTTGTAAGCGATAAAACAGGAGCAAGGGACGAATAACACTGACTTAATCTTTTTGTCAATGAAAGAAGCATTGACAGAAAATGACAAATATGTAGAAAGCAGAGCTGGCTGAAGGTCAGCTTCGAGTGAATAAGATAGACAGACATTCGTTTCTTTGTGTTAATATTCTGATGTTTTTTTAGGCTTAAAAGGTCAGGTCTGTCGATGTCACTTAATTACATTTAGTTTAGTATAACCCTTTATACCAAAACTCATAACATTGTGTCAGTATTTTCACAGCCTTCTGAATCGTAAAACGAAAAAAAAAAAAGATGGTGTAATTTTTATCCGTCGGCAATGGTTTACTATTTGTAAAATGCATGCAGTTTCCCAGAAACGTGAGAGCAATATTCGTTTTTGCTTTCATTTTAATCGTTTAAAATGACTTTTTGTAACCGTATTCGTCATAAAAATAGAAGTCTCGGTAAAAGCCCATCGATTGTCCCTGAGGCCCGTTTCAAACGTCGGACTTTTCGCGTGCCGAATCTAATGCAAATGAGAAAAATTGTTTCGTCATTTGCATTAGATTCGGCACAAGAAAAGTTTTACGGTTGAAACGGGCCTGAAATATTACATTTTGATTAGCAAGTTAAATGTTTTCGTTGGTATTCTTAATCAGCCGTTGACAGCTGTATTCTAAACTTAGTGTATTTGCATATAAGCTGAACTAGGATTATCTCAAATTTTCGCTGATACTCCAAAGGACATTTGAAACCGCCAGCACATTGTTGGAGAAAACAGCAAATCATGTCTGAGCTTGTTTAAAAATATGATCATTTATAAGTAAATCCAAGACACAATAAAGATCTCTGCGAGACCTGAAACTTTTTGATTCTCTTAGACTCGTCTGGCGTTGGATTCGGAAAATCCCCTCAACTTTTCTTTCTTTCGAATTAGAAGTAAAACTGACAAGCCGACGTTTGCTGTTACATCGAAAATTTATCACAAAGGCTTAATTTTGCTTGCCGATACTCAGATTTAAAATCACATATAAATGTTATAGAAATGGCTACCAGTCGTTTAATGATGATGCTAGATTTCCTGAATGGCAAAATGCAATTTTCTACAAGTCTTGATTCTTAACCTGACCTAAGTATTCGTTATCCACGAACTCTAAGGAAACACGCTGAGTTTTATGAGGTTGCCTACAAAATCTGTGTCAGCCTATCGGCGTCGAAGGTGGTGTAAATTCGTATTCTGAGGGAGAGCACGATGACAGTATATCTGGCGGGAGTTGAGAAAGAGTCAGCGTTCCGTCCCCTAAGATGGAATCCAGGGATTCCATACTACTCCACGAAAGAGACGGCGATGTAGTAAAAATTGCCTTTCTATCAGTTGAAGTGAGCCTTAGCGTTGGATAGATGACCTGTAGCTTGTTTCTTTCCAATTTATGTCCCAAGATTATGCCCTTTTCCGGTGGTCTTGGTTGTCTTGGGGTCAACTTCATGCGGCAAATGTTCAGGCTTTTTTCCTCCTGAATTTTAGTCCTGTTTTCCGTTATTTGAAGATCAACGACTCGCAGTGATTTCAAGAGTTTCTGAGTGGCGGTTAGGTCAGTGTGAGATCTTGAAATCTTCACTTTGGCAGCCTCACTCATAACGTTTATCTCTTGCGTACAAATTGAGTTTAAGGGTGACGTTTCGACACGTGGAAGGCTTCTAATCGTTGATTTTCCGTAAAGATTATTATGCGAAAAGCTTCGTTTGCAAAGACTGAAAGTCCTGTTTAAATTAATCCGAGGTAGCTGTAACGAAGTCTTCAACTGGCTAAATTTGCTTTGGTTTGGTGGTGGTAACGATTCCGCATTAGTTTTCTCCTGATTTAGCTTTGCCATCGCGGGAAAGTTGAAATTTCTACTCCTTTGCTCTTTTCGTCTTTGTGTGAATATCTTTCTCCCTTTCTCGGTTGAATTGTTTTTACTTGCGTCCATAAGCAACAAGAAAATTCACTCCTTTCATTTGTTTTTGGTGATCGATGAAACTTTTTACGCTCACGAACTTTGCATCATTCTGACTTAGATGCCAAATTTTTGTAATATTTTTGTTTTATCTTTTTCTGTTTACATTTTTTAAAAAAAGCATTATATCTGACAGCTCGTAAAAGGTATTACGTTAGTGCAGTTTCAAAAAAAAACAAAATCATATCTCCTTGAGCAAAAGGTGGAGAGTGCAATTATAGGCGCTAAAAATATATATGCCGGATTTAAACTGATTTGTACATGTCATGCACGGCAGTTCTGCATCACATTTAAGACTTCGAGGGAGCCAAGAGTTTGTTAATGTAATACAACACTCACACGGCTTCTATGGTCTTTTCAACGCCATCTTTTAGTGTACACGTTTCTCTGTTAGTTTTTCGATAAAATCAAACGATTAGCTGGCGGAACTCAGGAGAAATTTGTATCAGAATAACAAACCATTTCTTTTGTTTTACGTATTGTACCATTAAAGCTTATTTCAATTAGAGTGCCAGGGTTTCCAAATTCTATATTTCAATATATTTTAAATTCAAACTTTTCAGCTACATGTAAGTTGCTTAACAATGATATTGGCTTCGGACTGTAAGTCTTAGCTTTTTCAGTAATTGATTTGATAGAGGAAAAATGTCCAGGTTGTGATTCTCAACGGCTTATGATGTTTATTCATTATCGACATGACAAAAGTAGAATGGAAAGAAAAGGGGACGTTAAGACGTCCTTCAATTTTTTTCAAAAGAATCAGCATCGGTTTTATAATTATTTCAAGTGTTTTTTTTTTTGTTTTGTTTTTTGTTGTTGTTTTTTTTTTTGGTGCGGGAAAAGGTATATGAGCTATTAGCAAAACTCAGACATGCAAATTAATCTCGAACAAGTGCATGTTCGGCGATTTGGAGCCAGTTTGCTGACGAATATGCTGGAGCTTTCATTTTTAAATTTCTGCTTTTTTTCTGGTATACCGCGTATTTTTGTTGGTATTTTTCACAAACCGTGCTTTTATAATTGTTTTTGCTTTTATGTTTGGAGAAACACAAGTTTGAATACAATGAGTACTCGCTCGTGTTTTCAACATCAAGTACCGTTAATGATCACTTAGCCACTTAGATTTAAGAAAAATCATAAAATGAAAGAATCAGTCGTGAATTGACAAGAGAAATTATGGTGAAAAAAAAAGGATAATAATAAAAATAAATAAATGGGAAACCCCAAGAATTGAGTTTTATTTTAGGAAATTTAAGCATATTAACCATGGATACAAAGAAGACAAAATCGCCTTGAAATCAATTGCCAAGGCAACTCTCTTCAATATATAACCTTAATCAGTCGCTTTTACATTCTGTTTTCCCAATACATCTCATGTGATAATACTCAGGAGATTTGATCCTTTGTCTTGTTCATCAAAAAGAGTGAATACAAGCATGAATATGCATGCACTCTTCTCAAAGAACAAAACAAAGGACCAAATCTCCTGAGTGTCGTCATATGATCTGAACAAAATGCACAAGCGAATAAGGTCTCTTCACACCAAAGCATAACATTCACCAAATCGGCTAATTGCGTTCGACAGAGTTGAACGAATACTATTTTCGTCGTTTTTCGAGATCCCTCGCGTTGTTTTTGATGACGTTGTTTTCGATGCCAGTTGATTTCAAGGGTTTCGACGAACTATCCGACTGGCGGACTGGTTCGCATTTCGGCTCGATTTCATGGGATAGAAAGGTAGTCATATTGATCACAGGCATCCCCGTCATGCCAAGGCGCTCGTTCGGGTAATTTTTCTTACGCCGTTTTAATTTTAAGTTTTAATTTCTCTAAGGTGAGTGAATTGTGTCGATTGATTCGCAGTATCTCCAGCCAATATGATTGATACTTCGTAACAGAACATCAGAAAGCTGTGTACTGGTGTGTTTTCTCTCGAAACAGACTTTGTTTATAAACTGTTTTGTAAATCCTAGGGTTGACTTCAAAACGCAACTATAACACGAAGAAAAACTTCATACAACATAAAATTATAATAGGAATTCCTTGCAAGTGAAGACGAAATGCGAAAATTGAAGAAATTTCCTGCGGCCGAGCTGCAAGAATTTGCGATACAGTTTGTACTCGGTGTTAGAAAGAAAAATGTTGAGTAAAACACTCCTGTCTATGTAATAAAAAGAAATTGCACGTTAGCTCGAAGATATCAATTTTATGTTCTCGTGACAAGAACAGTACCTCACTCGTTCGCGTTGTCATAAAATTCATATCTCCTCGCCACCGTGTAATATCCTCTATTTCTATTCCACGTCATCTCATTTTGACACAAGATGCCGAGGAGTATACATTAGGAAACAAAGTCGTTATTTTTCAGATTCCCCGAACAAAAGTCTGATCGTATTCACCTGCGGAAAGGTAAATATTATTACATTGAAGCGTATCAGAAGTCTGATAAACTGGCTGACTGTGTATCAGTAGCAGTGGAGCTTCCAAGTGGCCACTTTGAAGGACCAATCAAACGAGTGCATTTGAGCTGGAGATTGCCAGGTAAGACAGCAAAGGCACTATGGCTGCATTAGTGGAGGACACATAAGTAGATAGATACTCACTCGTGCATTACCACAAATGCTAATTTAAATGTGATTGGCTCCGTTTTTATTGAAGGCAAGGATACAGAGGAAGTCGCTAAAAAAAACTGACTCTTTAGTGTACTTCTTACAATGAAGTAACTGTGGTATGCAATCGAGGGTTGCTAGTTTGTTTGGAAAAATAACTAGTTGAGTAAGACTTGGCGCTGCAAACCTTGTTAACTATCCATCGACTCAGAAAACTAAAAATCGCGAATCTAACATTTTAATATTCTCGGAAAGAAAATATGAGAAGGCATTTATTATGGGCACAACGTATGTTATATATACATTATATATAGTGTATTAATGTTGTTGGCATAGTTCAGGAAACGACCACACACATGTAAAACGAATACTGGGCTCTGATTATAGAGCGGGTCTCCTAAGAAAGAAGACTCGAAATTTTTCAGAGAGAAGGGACAGCGCAGTAGTAGGAGGCTTTATGCAAATAAAAGAAAAAGAAAGGAAACTTCCCTAGCACCTTTTAAAGCAGAACATAAACCCCGTAGGCCGACCGCATTGATTCAATATAACTAACGAGGTCAAATGTCAAAGCAATCATTAGTTACTCATTTACAAGAATGTATTCGATTCCAGATGGAAGGACAGGCCCGGGACCATCATCAGAGGAGGAAGGTATGTGTGTAATTTTTCGGAGGCATCGGTAATAATAAGAAGACAGTACTGTAAAAACCCAATCAGCCAGGTGGAGGACAGTGCAAACATTTCCGATTAAGATAACGTGCGGTACAATTGCTACATTCTGTATTGCACATTTGTCAAGTATAAGGAACGGCATTTTCGTTCCGCCACTGAAAACAGTCTTGACTCTCAAAAAACGTTTATAAAGTCACCACTTTTGCCTCAAGGGAGTAGCGAGTTCTGTTGCAGAGGAGATCCAAAATTGAATCGATTTTAAGTTATTTCAATGGCGTGTTGGAAGTTAAAATAAAGTTAGCTCCAAGATTTTTCCTTTAAAATCCGTTTCTGTCCTTGCCGTAACAACAGGATAGTAGAATGTCTACAAGTTAGTGTATTGCAATATCACTTTTAATTACCGTTCTACAGTGAACATGAAGATTCGTTGAACCCTTGTTTTTTTAGACCGAATTTGTAAGACTACATTTCCCGTTTAAAGCCCTTGGTATATTCTCTAGTGTAAATCATTACACTGCACTGTTTATTGAGAAATCTCCATTGATTTGAGCGTGATGCAACTGCTGAAAGGGGATGGCCGTAGAGGGAGAGTTCTAAGTGCTCCAAAACTGTAGGTGAGACTCCCCCGCCCCTCCTCCAGACTGGAGTTGTCTTTGTTGGCACTGAATTCACCTTCACCGCCGTTTATTTTTAGCTATACCTAAGCCAGTTGGTTTGTATCCACTAAACAAGGCTTTCGGCGCAAACGATGCTGGACCCAACAACGAAAACGGAGTCTTGAGCAACGTGGAACTCTCCACTGGTCCAGATGGTAAGGCCCCGCGATGATCAATTGCTAGAAATATCAATCACCTTGAAAGTTATGAGTTACACACAGCAAAACCAATGGTTTCATTTAACAAATGTAGAGCTACTCTGTAGAAATGCCGTTAATAAATTGTTATTATTTATTATTATTATTATTATTATTATTATATATTATTATTATTATATTATTATTATTATATAATAGCATCACAGAATTAAAACTCGTCCTCCACTTCGTTTTCACGTGACGTCACGGTGGCTGTCATGGTTCCCAAATCTAGTCTTTCGAGGATGGAGATAGGACGCAAACTACAGGAAAAAAGTCGCAAGGACTTTGAAAGTCGTTTGTTAGTATTTATTTTTGTTCTCTGACTCTTTCTTTGCGAGATATCCGTTCTAGGGACTGCCTACTAAATGGACAACAACGGAGGATTGAACCATTACGTTACGAAATTTAGAAACGTCACGGTCACAAAGTCTAATTAAGGACGGTGCCTACTAATTCAAAGGTATTTTTGCGCGGTTTACTGAATATGCGGGAAAAGCAGATCTTAACAATTGTTATTGAAATCCAAAAAGGAGATATGGGGTAACCATGCATTTTTCGAAGATAATTAATCAACAATATTTCCAAAAAGCTTTAAAATACAAAGCAATGTATGGCGTTCTTTTCCAAGCTGAAGCTTAATTATCTCTGAAAAATGCGTGGTTACCCCCAATTTTCTTTTTCGATACCAAGAGCACTTGCTAAGTTCTGCTTTTTTTCCGCATCGTTTTGAACCGCGCAAAAAATATCCCTGTATTAATAATCACAATCCATAGGAAATCCTAGTATCTCGAGATGCGCAGAACGTATGCGCAATAGCAATAGTAGGGCATCGTCTTTTAATAATAGACCAATTTCGGTATATTAAAATTCAGTCCCAAACAAAAAGCATCATCTCGAGACACTGTAGTTTATTCCCCCAGAGCCTTTTGTTTACGACTGAATTTTAATGTATCGAAATTGGTCTATTAAACCTTGCAGTTATTCTTCATTCCAACAGATGACGAAGGCGGAGCGTATGAATTCAAAGGCACAGCTGACTCGTTTGTAGAGATACCCAATGACGGCAAGATGGACACGAAGGATTCTATGACAATCTTGGCCAATATTTATCCCACGGGCAGTGGTGGGCCGATCTTGAACTACAAAACTGATGGTTGGGGAGTTCATCTGTGGCAGTTTGAATCCACAGAGTTGTTCGTAAAGATTCGTGCATCGCAATGGAAAGTTCCATAAACCAATCGCCTCAAGAGTCTTGCAGGTTTGTACATCGTGTGGCTTAGGTCAAAGTAACAAAATGCAAGATACATCATCACCCCGATGAGGGACGTGGTAGTTGAATGCAAGTAGATCTCCGCAATGCCAAATCGATTTTGCTAGGAGGTTCGATGGCGACAGATCTTAATTGGGTATTTATGACCATTTTTTTTTTTTTTAATCTAGCGTCAACTAAACATATACAGCACGGTATCTACAAAGGAAGGGCAGGTTGGCTGTGTAGGACTATCTGTGGATGTAGTCAATTAAGGCAACGAAAAAGTAGTGTTAAGAAATTCTATCAAAAAGGGTACAACAGATAGAGCGGTTTTCCATTGAGTGTCGAAAGTAATTAGCAAATTGCTTTGGTTTATGATTACTTCACTCATTGATTGGTTCAAAGTTCTCGCGCCACTTTTTCAACCCATCAGAAGTAAAACCAAAACCAATCGTGGCTCGCGCGTGTGAACATCTTCCCGCGCTTTGTGGCGGCTGCGTGTGATTACTTCGGGTTTTGATTGGTTTACTGGATTGTCTCCGTCCTTTTTGATTGGCCCAAAGTAGTTACTTTGGTTTTTGGTATTACGACACTCATTGAAAACCGCGCTATCCACTTTGTATTTGAAAGAGAATGGCAATAATATAATTGGCTAAAAGAGGGAAAACAATCGTGCTGCTGCAAGTGAGGCACGCATTTTAGAACAGATTTTTTGTGTTCTCTACGTAACAAGGACGCGACGTGAAGGGATTTGAGGTTTTACCAACAATGGAAGCATAGGAATATGAACTTTTCATTTTCTATTTTTACTTTTAAACCACTCGTATCAATAAGTTTTTTGAATACTTCACCCATATTGTGCGACGTGAACGAGACGGAATCATCTCAAAAGACTTACGACAGTGTAAAGTTATATTTTGAGGCGGCGTTTTCGTCGACGTCGCAGTCGTAGATTGTAAAGTAGCGAGCTAAAAGAAGTGACGACGGCTACGGCATCGAAAACGTCACCTCAAACTATAACCTCGTGCTATCGTGAGAATTTCGTGATTGTTGCATCTTGTTGACGTTTAACAATCTGCGCGAAGTATCCAATACTCGATTGGTGCCAGAGTTTTTAAGCTAAAATAAACTAAAATAGAGAATGAGAGGATTCACTGGCTGTTGTATGCTCACGTTGTCGAAATCTTACATTTTATTAGGGGGGTGTTTACATGATACGGTACGAGTTTCATTCTGGTACGAGTTCATCCCGGTTCTTACTTATCGCTCTGTATTTGTTTACATGATACCGGTGAAAAAATATCATACCAGTACAACTCATACCGGCATGAGTTCATCCCGGTAGTTGTACCGGATCGAAATTCTCATAACGGTATGAAAAGTTATACCGGTATCATGTAAACGCTACATTGACTCCCATTCCGGTACGAGTCGTCAAGTCGTGGTGGACTGGGACTATTGACGCATGCGTTGTATTTCTAAATATTCGTCAAGATGGCGTCCGGTAATCAATGGACTTGGGATGTGTCAATATTTGTGTCGTCCATGTAAACGCGGTATGAAATTGACAACTCGTACCAGAAATGAAACTCGTACCGGTATCATGTAAACACGTGATCCCCTAATTTCAAGTTGTTGGGGAGTTTAAGAAACCGCGACGGCTACGGCGACGAAAACGTCGCGCTTCAAAATATAAGTTTGAGCTATTCTAAGTACTTCATGATTATTCCATCTTTTTTTATTCTTCAATATGAGCGAAGTGTCCTATAACTGGATTGGTAAGGACGGATTTGAAGTAAAGAGTGAGACTCAAAGATTAACTGTAGTTTGTCCACGTTGTCGTCAAAACCTTAAAATTGGTCATTTCACGTAGTAGTTTTGACGAGTACGGCAGGGAAATGTTCAAAAATGCGTGCCGCACGTGCAGCGCGATCATTTTGCTTCTTTTAACCAATAATATTACTGCTTTTTGGCGTTGGCGTTGCCGTACCCGCATCGTTTCTTAAACTCCCTGTGTTTTTGCAGAGTGCGGCAAGGAAATGTACTAAAATGCGTACCGCACGTGCAGCACAACTATTTTTCGTCTGAAACCAAAAATATCATTGCTTTGTGGTGTTGTCGTTGTCATAGCAGTCGCCGTGTCTTGAAATCCGACGGTACCCATAGGGAAGATATCTGTTTTTACAAACATTGCTTTTGATATTTAAATGTGGCAACCAGGGAAACAAAAGACCCCTTTGTTTCGACAGCCAATGGGGTTCGGGTGGGCACATTAATGACAACAGGTGACGTCAACTATATATTTTCCTATAATATCCTGTACGACGTGATAGACTGATAGAGGGTATATGAAATTTACGCATAGCCATTGCGGCTATTTTTGGATGTATGAAATTCACGGTTGGGTTCCTAGGTTAGGTTTTTGTCTGCCTTCTTCACAGGTGCTTAAGTCGTTCTATTTCCTCGGTGATCTTTCAATCAGAAAATCCGCTTTTTCATTTTCCTAAAACTCCACGACACCTTAAAAACAGCAAAATCTTGGGTTCAAAATAGTTAACTTTATAGTGATAAAAACAAAGTTAGATTTTGGTAGCAAAATACTGTTGTTGAAAGCACTTTTCACATTTCTGACGCACTTGGAACAGTGAACAAGAAAATGACCTATCTCTGGCAAAGATGAGTTTTTGCTTTCCAAAGCTTGATTGACCTATTCATATACTGCCAAATACTGAATTAAGCTCTTTCCTCCTGCCACTAGCTGAATGAGTGGAATAAAGTTGGTGCAACATACGATAACAACACTGGTGTGGCACAGCTGTGGCACAACGGAAAGATGGTAAAGAGTCGAAAAACATTGGACAAATTAGACTGGCCACTCAGTATCCAATCAGAATAGGCGCTAGAGATGGTGACGATAGAAGGTTTTCTGGTAAAATCTCGTGTTTGCAGATTTATGGAAAGGCACTGGATGAACAACAAATTGGAAATCTGAAAAGCTGTCCCCCGTCAAAGGTAACGTTGGTTAAGAGTGGCGCGTCACATATCTAACCTTATTGCAGCATGGTATAGTCAAGGCGAGATATATACAGAATATTACATGGTCGCTGCGCTCACTCGTGAAATATTCTTCAACACTCGAAGAGAAATTTCGTATTTCCGCGCGCCCATGTTATTTGTTGAAAAGTAACGGGGGGACTGAAGCAAAGCAATTTAATGGTGGCAAATTTAAATTTCCATTTGCTAGGAATCATCACAGAAATGTAGGATTTGTCGGGAAAAATATACCAATCCCAATTTTTCTGCCCCGTCCTCGACCATCCGACGACGATCGAGGGTGTGCGATTTTCTGTTTTCAGCAGTCGGGAAACACGGGACGGTCCGAAAACAATGAACCGTAAAAGCTAGGCTTAACGGTTCGTTTGATGATTTTGGAATTATTACGGAAGGTAAATGCAATGCCTTCTAAAAAAAAAATACCTATTCCTTTGAAGTAACTTACAGATTCTTCAGAAAGTTCTTCTCGTCATCTTTTTCACTCGTTAGACGTTTCAATGTGGATGAAAGGTCTTCTTAGAAGGCAGAATTTTGAAACTCTTTATTTTTTTTATGCAGCGCAACTTTCACTGGATGACGACCTCGACTCTGGATTGGGTTCAGGATCAGGAGACTGGGATGAACAGGACGGGGATTGTGAGTTGACATGCGCGGGTCGCCAGGTTCGAAAAAAATACCTGGCAACCGCAGCGCTGCTTCTGCAGGAAGTATTACTCTAGAAAATCCATTGGCTGATTCGATTCGAGTACCTGCGAAAATCAGTATTGGAAATAAGTCTTGACCTCTCTCAAAGCTCTTAAGGTCACCAGTTTGCCTTCATTAAGGAGAGTAGTGGATCTTTGCAGGCGGTATCAAACTTGAATTGATTCCGAGTTATTCCAAAGGCTTGTGGGAACTTCAATTAAAATGGATTATTATTAACATCCATTTCTGTCCTTGCCTTAACAACAGGGTTGTAAAATGTTTGCAAGTGAGCGAATTGGAATTTCGGCTTCCACTTTCTGCGTAGGTTGGAGATCATGAAAATTCCATTAGTAACCTTAATAATGTCACTTCAACGGTTGATATCTTTTTATCTGAGTACCTTTCTTGAGTCCATACGAAATAAAATACCATGAAATGAAAGTTTTGATTCTGGCAGGCAGTGCCTGAAAATCGAAGTAAAATCGACATTTATTTCAAGAATTGTGTGATAATTTTTGTTTCTTTGCAGCAACTTCAGTGTTATTTTCCCACAATGCCGGTAAATATGACAAAGATGAGGAAGCTGATGATGAGATTCAAGGTAATCCGGCATTAAGCAAGTTCTAAACGTCTAAATTTATTACTTTTGTCAACCCCTATTGACACTCTAATCCTGATGAAAATCGATCTTAATTCACTTTTCCTTGTGTTTTTAGGCTCAGAATCAAATGCAGGTGAGACTATATTTAAATGCTTGTATCCTTTTTGTTATGTTATCAAAAATATTTTGAGGAAAGAAGTAAGTCATCGCACAAGTAAGTGAAAGCCACAAGCCTGCGAAATTACGACAGAGTTGAAGTCAGGCTTGGGCAGGAAAGTCTCTGTCTATTGGTTGAAAAATTAGTGTGACATTTTGAAGGTTTAGAGAAAACAAAAGAAGAGGTTGATTTATTCCGGTTCTTCAATGCAAGATTTTTCGCTTGTCTTAATGGTTTTTGACATCTTGTTACGTTCACGCGCCCACATTGCAGCAAACAAGTGCACACCCTCAGCCGTGTGAAAATGGGGCAAAGTGCATCCGGGGACAGCAGGCGGCTGGATGGATACCGATGTAAATGCACATCAGATTTCACAGGAAGAAACTGTCAAGGTACAGCCATTTTAAGGTCTTTTTTGGAGTTTCAACTTATATAACACTATTTCGCTGCTTGGTGCGTGCTATTTCCACTTTTTTTTAAACCCCTTTTTTTTTTTTAAGTGAGAAAAGATACAGGTTAAGAAAAGAAAGAAGATGTTTTTTTTTTACCTTATAAAACTCGATGGGCCGATTATTTCAACAGAGTTCAACCGGGGGTTCAAGAACAGCGTTTCACCTGAGTCATTTTTATGATGGACTATCACAATACGTTATCAAAAGCAGCGTAAAGAAGAGAAGAGCAAAGAATAATTAGCAACTATTCACAGAAGTGGACCTGGCTAGTGGTAGATATTTTCCCAACTCGCGAAGCGGCGGGGTAAATATCACCACTATCCCACCGAGACTGAGTGAGGAAAAAGTGAGAAAATAGAGCACAAAAAATATGATTTTAACTCGTTTATTCCTGCAATGATGACAGTAGTGTCGGGCCCAAATTCCGCGCGGGTTGCTCAGCGGTGAATAGCAAAGGATATTGGGAGTTTGAGTATCCAATCAGAGCGCGCCTTCCACACAATGTGTTGTTTTAGTATATACTAAAAGCGTTTTATCCATTGGAGGCAACTCTTTTTTATAAAGGTCTGGAAGTAAGTAACTTTTCAAAACCCTTGTCTAACTTAGACGTCTTTCACGTAACCCGCTCCAAATCTCTGAAGAGCTTTATAAAGAGTCGATCGAAGATTACAATAAGGGGGCTTCCGATGTTTGTTGTGACTATTGAGTTTTTATTTCTATGTGTTCTTTCAGTTTCTAAGCCAGATGCGGAAAATCCCATCGTGAAGAAGGCAAAGATTCCAAAACCAGAGCTCAAGATCGACAGTGAGAGCTATCAGAAAAACAGCAGCAACCTGATCTGATTGGTAGCTCTATCTGTTTTGTTTTGCTTGATTTGAAAATAACTAACAATACACTCCAATTGAAACATGGGAACCGGGTCCTTTAGCTATGGGAAGGGAGACTATTTTCGGGTACACAGCGTTGCTTTGCAAAAAAGGTGCGCACCGATCCCACGGATGTCGTCTCTGAACATTGAATGCGGTTTCTTGAATAACGCATGGAATTAAGAGTGAGGCGGCACAAGGGAACCTCGCTCATCATGATCTCAACGTCATAATCGTCGTTGTTTACCGTCATCAATCGTCATCTTCATGATCATTGGTCATCATTATCAACATCATCACTTCATTTAGCTTGTATCTCTGAGGTCCTCACGAGAACAGAACATAACACGGAGAATTCCCATTCCCTATTCCTTGCGAATAGCTTGTGGGTGTTTTCGTAACAATCTAGTGCATGTATCTTTAGTCATTTCAGAACACGTACCCTTTTTCGCTCAGTTATTAAAGACTCTTAGTGTTTGTCCATCCGCTCGGGGATTTGAGCCCACGACCTTCCGCAGCCTCATCTTACTTTAGATCATTTCACCACAGCAGAAAACATCCTGAAGAAAGAAGCAAGACGTCCTCTTACTTTTCAAAAGTCGGGTGGTGTTACAAGGATGATAGACTAAAGCACGATCTACCGGACAAAGCTGCGGTTAAATCGGTCACTCAAGAGGACTGCGTGCGGTCATGCGCACTTGAGAGAAGGGATACTCTTACTTTGGGTTACAGGACGCTGACAGCTGTTACTG
>NC_090885.1:12490677-12508177 GCF_036669925.1 Montipora capricornis | reverse complement strand
GCACTACAAAACTTTTACTAACCATTGCCCGAAGGAACACCTTTGAGAAGCTGCAAGGAAGCCGCTGATGAATTTTGCACAAAAACCTCGGCCCCTAACACCGGAAAGCCAGACTTGGAAAGTTTTTCAGCGGAAGGCTCACTAAAGAAGAGTTACTGGAGCTTGCCCTCCCACAGGTCGCCAGAAAGGTGCAAACAAGCTGATTCATGTCTGAAAAGAGTAAGGTCTAGAAGGTGCAGTCAAATTTTGTTTCTTGTATTGAGCAAACATTTATTCAAAACTTTTCCCTCACTCCCAAATAAGAACTTGCTGTCTTGCAATTCTACAGTGAATTACTATTAGGCCAATACGAGAATCAACATCAAAGAGGCACTCCCAGGGGTTTGAGGGAAGAAGAGAACATGGCTTATTTGAACTGGGGAACAGAGGAACAATATCAAAATATTTTAGGGAACAAGGGAAGAAAACCAATATTTAAATTTTAGGGATCAAAAGGCTGGGAACAAGTTTCAAAGTAATTTGGGGAACAAGGAAACACAAGAAAATATCTAAAGGGAACAAGGACTCCTCTCCCCAGGAGGCCCTCATCAAATGTTCTGCCTCTATCCAACAGCTCAAACAAGCTATTCCAACAATTTTTGAATGACCAACAGGAAAAGAAGACTCTCTAAGATAAACAAATTATTTATAATAATTATCACTTTAGCATGCGAAACAATGCTCAGATGCTTATGAGCACCCTCATGCCCATGTTTGTAAAAAAGCACCATGAAGTATTTCTTGCGGCTGGTTTAGGCATTGTTTCATCTTTCAACATCGGGCAAAACCAAATCAACTCCATTCTCAGAGGGCACTGGGGAAAGAGGCTAGAAGAAAAAACTTGCATTAATCCAATTCTTCCAAGGTAATCTTTACAGAATAAGATTGTTGAAGGAACACTTTTGAGTGCCAACCTTAAGCCTTTTAAAACAAGCGCAAACAATATTAATAGTCTTTAAATTCACAAAATGTCAAACAGCACATTTTATTCTCATATTCAATTAGCTTAGGCCGCAATATTCCTTAAAACTATGCAGAACTATTTACCACAAAATGTGGAACATTTCCTGCCTATCTAAATATGCTGCAAAAGGGCTCCAAAAAGCAACCAGTTAAGTTTTTAGATAAAGATACACAATACCTAAAAAATAAAGACATTGAATGACCAAGCAATAAATAAATGGCAGCAATGTATGTTAGGTTCACAAAAAGGGAAAAAAATATTCCTCAACTGATGTTTCGATATGCATATTTTAAATTAATTTTCTATCAACAACTCAAGAGACTGACTTTTCACTGGCATTGATTTACATTTCCATGATAAGTTTTAAAGTGAATCTGGCAACCACAGTGCCCTATGAAATTGGAAATAACTTAGACAAACTCTTTAAACTAACATTTTACAAGGGACACCATTGTTAATGCCCTGCGAAGAACAAAGAATAAATTGAAAAAAGAGTTGGTCTGGAGTTTATCCACAATGGACAGTTAGTGGCTGCATTCACCAATGTAGAGAACAAAAACATCAAGTTTCTTCTCAAGCAACCAGGGGCCGGTTGCTCGAAGCCTGGTTAGCGCTAACCGTTGGTTAAGAGGTATCAAAACCTATAGGTTTCCATGGTATTTAACGCTGGTTAGCGCTAACCGTGCTTCGAGCAACCCGGGCCAGGTGTTCAAGGAGCTATTCAATTTCCAAAGAACTATGGTAGTGTACAACAGTACCAGGGTGAATTTGGGTACGTGGCCTGAAACTGAAACTTGTGGAGCCAAACAACTTGTTGAGCTTAGTACTTAAACTGGGCAGATAATTATGTCTACAAATATTGTCTATTCAACGAACAGTTTCTCCTAATTTTGTGTACCATTCACTTGTTGGTTCCTTAATTAAAAAAATCGCTAATTCAATTAAGGATTCAAGTCCTTTCAAATCATCAAAGTTACTTTGCGCCACCTGGAACAAACGAAAAAATACAAGCAATGAAGACAAACTGCTCAAAAATGCACGACTCCCTTTGAAACAGCAAAACGGGCCGGGGATCCTGAAAAAAAAGTCCTGCATGCTACGTGGATGTTTGCAGAACGATCGCAAGTTGTAATCACTGAAACAAAACTCCACTCCAGATCTGATAGATGATGGTCGTGCAAGACTCGCCAAGCACGTGGAACACCCAACAGGATTGTTTGCATGTTGTTTGGCACAGCAGATGAACGAAAAATTGTTCCCCTGACTATTAAGTTCCAACCCGATAAGACCAATCTTGCCCAAATACAACAACAACTTGGGCAGCAGGCAAGCTCATCACAAGCCATCGAAGTTGGCATAAAGCAGCATAGCGCTTCACCTGAAGTTCGATCATGATGGACACAAACAAGAGCTGAAAAAACTTCATATGGTCAGACGGCCAAATGCGATTGACCCAACACTCATTAGAGCGGCTCAGTTATCGGACATCAAAGTGCTGAATAAACCAGGGGATTTCGTCGTAAAAATGTTCACTCAGCAACGTCTTCTTCCTCCACAGAGTAAAGTTCAAAGGCGATCCTGGTTTTTAATCACATGCTAGACCAATTCATAAACTGGATAAAGTGGATTGGCAAATTGATTGCCAGAACAATGCGTCATTTCTGTCCCGCTGAGTTCAGAGAAGCGACGGTCAAGAGAGTCACAAAAGAAGGCTGAGCGAATGTCCACCGATCTAACCAATCCGAATGTAAACAATTGGCGTGACGTCAAATAGCACAAGGATAGCACAGTTTTTCCCGCTCGCTGAATTCTGATTGGTCAGTTTAAATTTCAGTAGCTCTCGCCGTATGCAAGGTTCTAATTACCGTTCAGAAATAAAAAATGGGGATCACTGAGTTCGTTTTTGAGATATAAGCAACTAAGGACAAAATAAAGGGTGTATTTATAGGGCTTGCCCGTTGCCACGGTGACATATTACGTCACAATAATGACTGTATCTTGTTCAGCAATAAATCGTCTTTCATTTGCTACCACTATATTGCTAATACATGATACAGCGTTGTGGTGCCGATCCTTTTAATAAGAGCGTCACTTGGAAGCGTTGAAACTGGTTTGAGCCACCTTAACGCACATTCATAATTCCCGTGATATTAGGCCTTCCAGTGGAACTGGTACTTAACCGTGCAGAATTCCCCAAACCGTTTAGTTCTTGCAAGTCCGTCACCCAAGAGTAAGATTTACCCAAATTGGCCCAGTCCCCGTCACCGTCAGAAAAGTGTTTATCTTTAGACCAAATCGGCTGACTCAATGTTGTACCCAATTCAAACCCTTTGGGTAAAAAACGTTTTGTTCCAGGTATTTCCATATCATTTACAATAGATGTGAATGCTACATAATAATGCAAATACAATACACAAAGAATCTTTACCCCGGGAGATCTGAATTAGATACAATATTTGGTCTATTGTTTATTTCCCGCAAAACCTGGTTAAAAATATACTCTTGGTTTTTGGTATAAAAGGAGTTGGGGCGCTTGTTACCGATCGTAAATTATATGTTCCGTTGTGCGTGGCGCGCAGAACAACGGAGCTGAGAAGAGGAGAGGAGGAACTCTTCTTAATAAACTGAATACATACACCGTATTCCAAAATGGCCGCCATTTAGATATTCTTTTGTTTTTATTGAAATTAGACCTTGATGCCTCGTTCAAGGCAAAATATTCTTTTGAATTTTCAGCTCAAGAACGAGGCATCAAGGGCTAATTTGAATAAAAACAAAAGAATATTTAAATGACGGCCATTTTGGAATAAGGTCTATTCTTCCTCGATAATGTGAGATAAAGGGGTGCGAAGCCACATTGCTCGAGGGCATCATTAAACTAGCCTGCGAACACTGACATATTTCCCTCGAAAAATCGAGTGGTTAAACGATTTCTGTGATGTAATTTTTTTAGCCAATCAGATTTTGGCTCATAAATCTCCAGAACCAACACTCATGGAACACGCAAAGTACTTGCGCGTTGCCCACGTAAAAAAGAAGTCAAATTAAAGGCGGGCAATATGGAGGATGCGATTCAAAAGGGTTATGACATTTTCGGTATCAAAACGTTAAGGGGGATTCGATCAAATGTGTTGCGGCCGAGAAAAAACGCGATGTTTTCGTCAATTTACGTACACGATTTGGAAAGTCCCAACTTTACGTAGCCTTTCTTGTCATGTTTTTGTCCGTGCGGTTCTCTTCTGAGAAAAATGTTGTGATTGTGATTTACTCATTACCAATTCTTTTCGTATTGTTTTACTGGAATATTTCCAGTAAAATGTCTTTCGATCTCCTTTTCTCTGATTCTGGAAGAGACAATGCCTTCAAGTTTTCGCTTTAGGAAGCGGTGTTGATGTAAACATTTCAGTATACATTAAGCCCCTACTGAAACTTCCAAAGGCTTCTTTAAGACGTTTTTGGTCTTCGTGGTGCAAAAACAAGCGCTTCGATCGGTGAAGGGATAAGAATCCCCAACTCAATCGCCCTTATGCATATTCTGGGGCATACAACGGCGCTCAGGTCGATTTTACTGGTTGGTTAAGGCGACACATTCAAGCAAGCTTCACCAAAAGTTAAACGCAGACATTTCTCCGCATCCAGTGCGCTGCTTTAATCTTAAGCTCGAAAGAGTTAAGTAAACGTCAAACTGTCTTTCAATTTATTCCTCCAGATCGTCCACTTTACGTACAGCATTCTTGTATTGTATCAGTCCATAAATAGCATTTCGTGTGGCAGATAGCGCACGTAAATCGGTTCGAAATATCAAAGAAGAGATTTCCAAAACACTCTTACGAAACACATTTATCTTCTCCTTTGCAACCAAACATTTTCCCGTCAAAGAATGCAACCTTTGCCACGGCAGGGAATCTAACTTATTGGCGTGTACCTTTCAAAGGTCCTTGAATATCTTAATGACCAAATTGAGTCAATCCATAGCCTGCGAACGCAGACGTATTTCCGGCGGTCGTTTTTCTACCCCGAAAAATAGCGTCTGCGAACTCGAGCTGCTAAACGATTTCTGTGACGTAACCGCCTTTGTCGTTGTTGTTTTTTTTTTTTTGGCTAATCACGTTGCATGTAAGAAGAGAGAGTGGAGTGCTTAATTTTTTGTTTAGAGCACTTAACAAGGCTAATTTTGGTCCTTCTTTTATACACTGGATTCGAATTCTTGATAACAATGTGTCCAGTTGTGTAATGAATAATGGTTTCGCCACTGCACCATTATTTACGTTGGGTCGAGGGGTCATGCATATGAGGGGTGATCAGGGTCAAAATTCAGTTTTGCTATTCCGCAGTTCGATTTCGCAATGAGATTGCGCTGCTATCTTATTACGCAATTTGTTCGACTTGTTATGACTCGCCAGCAAATCAGATATGTGCAATGTGCTACAGCTGAGTGGCAATGGTGAAGGCGAGACTCCGGCGCCTTAATAACCGGAGCCCGTGGCTAAGGGAAGGAACCCTGACAGAAAATACACTGGCCCTCCAGGTTATTGGGGGTTTAGCGTGGGGCTAACAACCCCACCGAGTAAAAAATGCTACTGTTACAGAAACACAGACGAAGCACCAAACACACACCAGCTGTCTTGTAGGAAGGAGTTCATCCTGTAAACGTATGACGTCGGATGGGGAAAGCCAGTCTGAACGGATAACTACACCACCGATTCTCCTTTCCAAAACAGCGCATAACAATTGCAGCCTGGAATGTAAGAACGATGTACGAACAAGGCAAGGCATCCATGGTGACGATAGAGATTAAGAGGTATAACATCAGCCTACTTGGCATCGCAGAGGCAAGATGGACTCAAACGGGCCAATGTCGTCTCGCCACTGGGGAACTGATACCATACTCTGGCCATACCCACGATGGGGCACCACACACTGAAGGAGTAGGATTCATGCTGTCCAGACAGGCAGAGAAGGCTCTCATTAGCTGGGAGCCAGTAAGTTCTAGGTTAATAACAGCCACATTTAGAACGAAACAGAAAAGGATCCTCGCCAGATTCATCATGTGTTATGCACTTACTAATGAGGCTACGGATGAGGTAAAGGACCAGTTTTATGGGAACCTCAAAAACGTGTTGGGAAACAACAGACCGCAAAGAGAATTGACCGTCTTGATGGGAGATATGAATGCCAAGATTGGAAGCCGCAACATCGGCTATGAGGACGTCATGGGGACACATGGATTAGGTGACATGAATAATAATGGTGAGAGATTTGCAGATTTGTGTGCCGAACATGAGCTGGTGATAGGAGAGTCCGTTTTTCCGCACAAGAGAGCCAATTGGGTCTCGCCCAACTATACAACTGAAAACTAGATAGACCACCTCTGCATATCGAGGAAGTTTAGAAGACTGAACACTGCTGGACGTGAGATTGATGAGGGGAGCAGACGCTATCTCAGATCATTATCTCTTGGTGGGTAAATTTCAGGTCAAGTTGAAAACATCAGCCAGATGCGTCTCAAATAGGGTGAAATTTGATATCAACTTATTGAAAGATCCTTTTATTGCACAGCAATTTTCCATCACGATCAGGAATAAATACCAAACTCTCCAAGATATGGAGGAAGACCGAAGGCCCAATAGACGAAAACTGGGATAGCCTAAAGAAGGTGTGGACTGAAACAAGCGAGGAAGTACTTGGTCGAAAGAAACAATCAAAAAAAGCTTGGATATCTAAGGACACCATCTCTAAGGTTGTCCTAAAAAGATCAAAAAAGGAGAACCTTAACAGAGCACGCACAAGATTGCAAAAAGAAAGGGCCCATACCGAGTACATTGAAGCAAATAAGGATGTTAAAAGAAGCGTGAGAGAGGACAAGAGGAAGTATATTGATGACCTAGCAAAGGAGGCAGAAACAGCAGCCAGGCAACATGACATGAAGACACTCTATGATACAACAAATTAACTCTCAAGTAGGTTCATGGTAATAAACCACCAGATTAGAGACTTAAATGGCTGCCTACTAACAACAACTGAGGACCAGCAAACAAGATGGGTAGAGCACTTTCGACAGCTGCTTAATAGACCTTCGCCATCGCGGCTTCTGACCAACAGCTTGATATAAGCTGTGAGCCCCCAACTGAAGCTGAAGTTGAAAAGGCGATCAAATCCCTGAAGAACAACAAATGAGCAGGTTTAGACAACATCCCTGCAGAGATATTGAAGACTGGCATCAACAGCTCAGTGCACATGCTACAGGGCCTCCTACCTAAGATCTGGGAACAAGAATACATACCATCCGAAAGGAGAAAGGGGATCCTCGTTAAGCTACCTAAGAAAGGAGACCTGAGCCTTTGTATGAACTATAGAGGAATAATGCTCCTGTCAGCCGCAGGAATAGTTTTAAACCGTATAATCCTGGATCGTATGAGGGAAGCTGTGGACGAGATATTGAGGCAGAACCAGGCAGGCTTCAGGCCATCAAGATCAACAGAAAAACAATAAGCTACCCTGCGTATAATTGTCGAGCAGTCGTTGGAATGGAGGACCCCACTCTATGTAAATTTCATTGACTATGAGAAGGCCTTTGATAGCCTGGATAGAAATGTTCTGTGGGATTTGATGGCCAATTATGGAATCCCTAGCAAGATCATATCTCTAGTGAAGAACACATATGAGGGTACGAGCTGTCGTATTCTTCATGTTGGTGGCTTAACTGAAAGCTTTAGTATCAAAACGGGCGTAAGACAGGGCTGTCTCACCAGCGAAACCTTCCAAGCTCGAAGCTATCTCATCTAAATTAGGGCTTAACATCAATACTGATAAGACAAAGATCATGAGGATCAACGGCAAATCGAATGAGCATATTACCATCAATAATCTCAGCATAGAAGATGTAACATCCTTCACGTACTTAGGCAGTGTTATTAACATCTCGGGAGGAACGGACGAAGACGTATTGGCAAGGATAGGGAAAGCACGTAGCGCATTCAATATCTTACCAAACATCTGGAGATCCAGGGAAATAACAACAGCCACCAAAATAAGAATTTTCAATTCTAATGTAAAGTCTGTCTTGCTCTATGGGTCTGAAACATGGAGAATAACCGAGAAGACCGTGTAAAAATTACAGACTTTCGTAAATAGATGTCTGCGCAGAATCCTTGGAATTTATTGGCCTGTCACTATCAGCAATTCTAACATGTGGGAAGCCGCAGGTCAAGCACAAGTGAGGCAACAGATAATGAGCAGAAAATGGGCCTGGATTGGCCATACACTTAAGAACTCGAATGACTGCATTGCTCGACAGGCCCTTGGTTGGAACCCACAGGGAAGTAGACGGAGAGGGAGACCGCGTAACAGCTGGAGGAGAGACACAGACCATACCATCCAGTCGAGAGGTCTCTCTTGGCACCAGCTCGAACACCTGTCCAGGGACAGAGGGCACTGGAGGAACTTTGTCAGTGGCCTATGTTCCGAGATGGAATGATAAAGGCTTCAGATCAAATCAGATCAGTTATGACTCGTAAATTCGTTATTACGAGGTTGAAATACGCCATTTTATAATTACAAATTGCAATAGTCCATTCTAATTCAGTTTGCTATTATTACATTTTGCCTTCCTGTTACGATGGTCGAGCTTCGTACCGCGCCTCCAGTTTTGCCGCTCTACTGGTTTATTCTGTGAACAGCAGTTTGGCGTTCAAAGTCAGTTTTACTTCATCAGTACGTCTTTCCCAATTGCTACCTGTGGTCCGTTATGCGATTCAGTTGTTCTGTTACGCTGTTCAGTTGTTCTGTTACTCTGTTCGATGTGCTGTTACGCTTTCTGTTCCTGTGCAACCCCGCGCGGTCCGAGCTGGACGTGCGAGGACTCAGAACGAAAGATCAATCTAATTCGAAATTTCGACGGCTTTGTTATTGTTGTCGTTCTTTGCTTCTCATGCAATCAGTGGAAACCATACAAAAAATTCCTTAAATATGTTTTTGATTGCCACACTTGATCGAAGATTGTCGTTTTGGTGTCGCAAAACCACAGACATTTCTTTGATAGGTGTCATGGCTGTCGCAATTGAGAATTCTGCTATCACGACAAGTCCAAAGCACCTTGGATACTGTTTCAGATCTGATAATTTTGACTATTTTCTGTACAAACTAGACTGTCTTGTGTACCATTTAAACCAATACTCTCCTTTATTAGAGTTAGATGATTTTATCCTAACAACTGTACGTGAAGCAAGGATGGCTTTGTTGCCATCGCAAGAACAATCACCTGTAGATTTCTCTTTCCCTTACAAGTTCAGTGCTGCGTTTTCTGGAGTGCCTGGAAGGCAAGGGAACATTTACTTTTTTTCCTTGATCATCGATGTACAATTCCTGAGATTACAGTGCGTTTAGGTGTCTCCGTCAACTGTGAAAAGCAGCTTTCGTTGTCAGTTTCTCTAAGTTATGTTGTGATAGCAGATGAAGATTTGGATCATATAGTTTTAGAGATTGTTAATGGCTTTCCGCATTGTGGTCATAAGAGAATGACTGGTTTTCTGCTTGCACGTGGACTTAGTGAAAGAGCGGATCCGAGAGTCAATGCGTAGTTTTGATCCAGAAGGAGAGTTATTGAAGGGCATTACAGCTTAATACCGTTAATAGGAGACAGTGTACACTCACCCCTAGTATTGTGGCACATTGACACCAATCACAAGCTTAAAAGGTTGAAGATGTTAGTTATAATGACTGGTTAATGTATACATGTCAAACTGCACTACATATCTCAAATGATAAGTGTTCCCATCTGAAGCAAGTAGTACATTACTCGTGTGGAAGAAAATGAGATCATGTAAATGTATATGGCAAAACATATTGAACAACTTTGTAACGCCCTTCAATAACTCTCCTTCTGGATCAAAACAACGCATTGACTCTCGGATCCACTCTTTCCTGAACACTAAGTCCACGTGCAAGCAGAAAACCAGTCATTCTCTTATGACCACAATTCGGAAAGCCATTAACAATCGCTAAAACTATATGATCCAAATCTTCATCTGCTATCACAGCAATTAACTTGCAGAAATAGACAACGCAAGCTTCTTTTCACAGTTGACGGAAACACCTAAAAGCACTATAATCTCAGGAATTGTACATCGATGATCAAGGAAAAAAAAAAGAAACTGTTTCCTTGCCTTCCAGGCACTCCAGAAAACGCAGCACTGACCTTGTAAGGGAAAGAGAAATCTACAGGTGATTGTTCTTGCGATAGCAACAAAGCCATCCTTGCTTCACGTGCAGCTGTTAGGATAAAATCATTTAACTCTAATAAAGGAGAGTAGTGGTTTAAATGGTACACAAGACAGGCCAGTTTGTACAGATAATAGTCAAAATTATCAGATCTGAAACAGTATCCAAGGTGCTTTGGACTTGTCGCGATAACAGAATTCTCAATTGCGACAGCCATGACACCTATCAAAGAAATGTCTGTGGTTTTGCGACGCCAAAACAACAATCTTCGATCAAGTGTGGCAATCAAAAACATATTTAAGGAATTTTTTGTATGGTTTCCACTGGTTCCATGAGAAGCAAAGAACGACAACAATAACAAAGCCGTCGCCATCTTGAATTAGAGTGATCTTTCGTTCTGAGTCCTCGCACGTCCAGCTCGGACCGCGCGGGGTTGCACAGGAACAGAAAGCGTAACAGCACAACTGAACAGCGTAACAGAACAACTGAACAGCGTAACAGAACAACTGAATTGCATAACGGAATACAGGCAGCAATTAAAAAAGACGTACAGACGAAGTAAACCTGACTTTGAACGCCAAACTGCTCACAGAATAAACCAGTAGAGCGGCAAAACTGGAGGCGCGATACGAAGCTCGACCATCGTAACAGAAAGGCAAAATGTAATAATAGCAAACTGAATTAGAATGAACTATTGCAATTTGTAATTATAAATGAATTAGAATGGAGTATATCGACGTATTTCGATGGCGTATTTCAACCTCGTAATAACGAACTTGCGAGTCAAAACAAGTAGAACAAATTGCGTAATAAGATAGCAGCGCATTCTCATTGCGAAATAGAAGTGCGGAATTGCAAAACTGAATTTTGACCCTGATCACCCCTCATACTCGCTGAGGGTGTGCTTGTTTTCTTTGAAAACTCGTGCGGTTCAAGAAAATTTCATTGTCAAACTGGTGAATTCCAAAGTAAATTTCATTCGAAAAACCGATATCGTAGCCATGCCCTATCGGTTTTTACCATAGAATGTACCGTGGAATTCACTAGTTAGGCAATGAATTTTCCTATAGAAGAAAGCAAAGAAAATGATTTCATTATTAAAGCAACAACCGGAAACATCAAAATGCGGACAATTCGAAACCTTTTATTTTCACTAACCCTACAGGCAGTAAGAATAAATAACCAGGGAGCTCCGCTTTTAGGCTTGGGTAAATTTAAATCTATATATTAGACGATATTGTTTTGGTATCGTAAATCATTACAGTGGCATGGTAAATATCTTTGCTAAATACCCCCTGAAAAGACATGAGGTTCAGTAAAATACTAAACCCAGAACGATTGAAGAAAATAAAAGGAAATCCAGAAAAGTTTGGCTTCAAGGCTTACATGTTGATCGTTTACAACTTCTTTTTTCACGTGTACTCTGAGCTTCTGACAGCTTTCCGAGATCAATGTTCACTGAAGTTACGCTTTTTCCGGTGGGCTTAGTACCTAGATGGGGGACGTCAAAAGATGCGACTTGCTGTCAGGAACATACGACCAAACATTCTTAGACTATTTTAACGCTCAAAAATGCGAACTAAGCAAGGTACAGATTTTGTTAGCCTGCTTTATGCAAACCAGATATTGACGCAAAAGTAAATAAATATTGATATGCAGTTTTTAAGGAGTGCAGAAGGAACTTTTAGAAAGTCTCGATCGAGAATAAAAACGTCATAAATTTTGTGCCACGAATATAATAAGTTACCATGAGCGAATAACATTTCGGGAGATTTTTGTTACGTTCAATTTTTCTATCGTACGTTTGGTCGTACAAGTAACATGTTTGTTTGCCTCACATCCAGATAACGAAAGTGCGTCACGGTGGCCAAGTGGTTAACGCGCCCGCAGATAATCGTGATGGTTGGGGAAATACTGAAGGGTATAAATTAAAGTAAATTCACCCCATCGGAGCTTAATCCAATATCCGTGGGGTATGCACATTTGTGAATACTAACAACAACAACAACAAAAAACACCAGACTGGTTTTAAGACGTGGTATGCCTTCGGCATTCCACGTAACAAACGACGCATCGTTAGTCCGAAAACAAGAGTTGTTTTGAAAACGAAACAACGCACCATCAGTGTACAACAAAGATTATACATGTACCGGTCCTACATTTTTTTGCATGCAGGGTTGTTGACAGTAATTGAAGCTTTATCAAATTCACAAACAAATTTCTATAAAATAATACGTGCAGTGCTCGTTTGTAGACTCGTTAACATGGATAGAGTGTAGTACTTTGTCTTGGTTTGTGTTTGCGCTCGGAGTTGTTTTGCAGGACACCCCTTTCACAGCACAACTCGGGAGCAATTGTTAGATCTTCTAAAATAGTTACATCCAATGAACCCCGGTGGCTTGTTGAGTTTTTACATGGACCAATGCAACGCTACATTTACCGAACAATATGCATGCCACAAAGTGTTTTGTGACTGATCACGTACTCGATACATTATCCTTCTTTCTGGTGGGTGGTTTGGCAAATTATAAAAAGTATATGAAATGAGGAAGATCTAATCATTTGTTTAACACCATGGGTAGTGCTGCAAGCCGCGTGTGTGGAAGCTCATCGCCCACAGTTCCTTTAATTCACTTACGTCAGAGAATGCCATGTTTAGTTCCGTGTTGCGGTAGCGAAGTTCACATCGAATTGAAAGATGTCACCCACATTCACGTAGAGGAAAATGCAAAAGAACAAGAAGAAAACGAGGACCCTAAATCAGACGAATCAACTATTACAGAAACTGTATTATGATGAGGATCGACCATTCGCTTTATGGGAAGTCGACAAACTGTACCGTGCGGCGCGTCGTTATGGTTTGAAACGCACGCAAGTACTCAATTGGCTCCGGCAAAAACCTGGCTATACCCTACAAAAACATGCAAGAAAGCACTTTCGTCGTAACCGAGAGATTGTGTTTGATATAGATTCGAAGTGTCAGGTGGACTTGGTTGAGTTACAACATTTGAGTCGGTGGAATAAAGGATACAAGTATCCACTGACCTGTATCAATGTCCATTCCGAATACGCGTAGGTGGTTCCCTTGAAATCCGAAACAGGTGCCTCGTTAGTGGTGACCTTTGAAAGCATTTTCCAGGAAGGTCGAAAACCTGCGAAGTTGCAAACAGATCATGCCGGAACCGAGTTTAAGAACAAGACCTTTCAAGCCTTCCGAAAAAAAGGAGAAGGTACACCATTTTGTAGCGTACAACGAAACTAAGGCTCAGTGGTTGAAAGATTCAACCGCACTTTGAAGCAACTGACGTGGTGTATGTTCGCCAACAGAAAATTAAAACGGCGGATGTCCATGAGAATAACGCATCGATGGTGTGGAACAATTTGAATGTATGGGAATCTGTTTAAAAACCCAACAAAGTATAAATTCGAAGTGGGAGATCTTTTACGTGACCATTTCCAGTAATGCCGTGCAGTAGTAATAGTAGTAAGTCTTCCTTTCGTGTAAATCCATCTGAAAGATGAAGAAGATTCGGATGTAGGATTACATCATATCGTGTATCCGCTATCAATGTTTGACATTACTAACGAGTGCAAGCATGCTGGAACGTCAAGGTGACTTCACACCGTTCGTATTATCCGAGGGCAAGTATCATACGGCATTAGATGTGACAGAAGGATAATTAAAATTTCTGAGCAACGCTGACCCAACATCTTAGATTGAAACCACAGTGGACGACGAATGGGATGTAACCTTAAACTCGCAAACTGAAGGACGATGATCACCCTGTCTACAGCTCGCGCGTTGGGATGGGTAACCGAAGACAACACTCTTACACACGGCGTTCGTTTGAATGCTTCACTCACCTCAGAAAAAAAATACGGTCATGATTGGTTCATCTTACCAGTTGGCACTTCCATCGCGTATCCCGGTATTTACGCCTTTCCACCTTCGTTGTCGCTTTGCTCGTGTAAACAGAGGCTGGTTCAAGTTCAAACCAATCTCGTGGAACCGTGGCACGTGGGTGACAAGCGCTTACCTCTCCTGCATGAGATGATACCCCATTTATCCTAACGTTCTTTCAACAAAGTTTTAAGTCATTTTGCTGTGGTCACAAGCAATAAAATCAGGTTGAAAGTAAATGGGGTGGGAAGGCTCTCTCGTATACTCAAATCGTTGAAGCTTCGTCTCGTTAACATGTCTTAATTGAAGTGCCCCAGCAGTGTTATCACTTCTGGCCCCAGCCATTGCAGAAAAACAACATTTACGCGCCAGATACTTCAACCACAGATTGCTTGCTTGAACTCCCCATTCGTAAGATGGTGTGTTGCTACGGTCAATGGCAAGATTGTCGTAAGGAATTGGTAAAGGAAGTCACGTTTATGGAGGGTATACCCTACGACATTCCCGCCTTATTTCCACACCACTGTCGTCCTGATCTTCTCGTGTTAGATGAGGTCATGAGAAACTGTAGCAATGACGAGCGCATTCTGGATTTGTTCCTCTTTCGATTCCTTTGTCCTGTCTCTATTCCAGAGCCCGCTCGGCTTTTTTCTTTCCTTTTTTCTATGTATCCCGCAGTCTGCCTTGATTTCCGTACCACTGTAAACCTCTGGATTACTTGTCTCTCTTCTAGACCACTGAGCTAACGTGTCAAATTGCTAATTCACACCTTGATAATGATATTTCTTTGGAATTGTGGACGACAATTTACATAACAATGTGAAGTAATTATATAAGCGTGCCGTGCCGACCCCCAACAAATGCACTGATTTTTCTTCTTTTGAAACAAATTCACCCCTTAATAATGCTAACCGTAACCATAATGAGAACTGAAGACAATAAAATTCTTTTGGAGGTTAATCGAGTATATCTGTGAATGTCTGACTTGCTTTTTTTTCATACCCCGTGCTGCACACTTAAAAGCACACTGCACGGAAGAGTATACCTCCTTGTGATTGGGGCATCCTTCATAGGAACTTTTTATGCACAAGTTATTGCCTTATAAAATCTTTGAGTCGACGTTAACCCCTCTCTTTAATCAAACCGTGAATTTTAAAACTAGCTAGTAATCCAGAATGGCCGCCGCTCAAGATACAAATTTAAACTTATGGAAACTCTCACGACTTCTAGCCGATCACGAGCGGTGCATAGAGTGGTGCAAAGAGCACAATCTACTCTCGTTGTCAATGAAGTGCCCTAAACCTGAGTGAGGAAACGCACTCACATGGCAAAGACGAACTGCATCGGGAGATGGATTTAGAAGAAACTGCAATAGACAAGCTTCAATCCGCCAGAAGTCATGGTTTTCTGGTAGTAAGCTTTCCCTTGAAAAAATATTAGACCTAACTTACGCTTGGGCGGATAAATTCACCACAACACAAGTAGTGCACGAAACCGCGTTAGATGAAAAAACCACCTCGACAGAAACGGTGATAGATTGGCATAACTATTGCCAGGAGATTTGTGCAGACAGAATAATGAAACAACACGCGAGGCCAAATAGGCGGTCCTGGTACAACTGTTGAGGTTGATGAGTCCAAGTTTGGCAAGATGAAGTATTACAAAGGTCCCTACATCAAAGGTCAATGGGTATTTGGTGGCATTTGCCGCGAAACCAAGGCCTGCTTCCTTGTTCCGGTAGAGCGCAGGGATAAAGAGACACTCTTGCCAATTATCCGCGCTCAAATACTGCATGGAACACGCGTAAGGAGCGACATGTGGAAAGCTTACGATTGCCAACAAGACGAGGGCTATCATCATCTCACAGTTAACCATCGCCTAAACTTCGTCGACCCAGACACCTGTGCCCACACGCAGAGCATTGAAAATACATGGTAGGGAGTAAAACGAAGTATGCCTCGTACAGGAACATCCGTGCATCTGTTTGAAAACTACCTACAGGAGTGGTTGTGGCGTCAGCAAAACAAAAGTGATCCATTCGGAAACATCATTGAGCACGTGGCTGATATGTACAATGTGCGATAAAGAGCCCTCTCTATGCACCGCTCGTGATTCGGCGGAAAGAGCCGTGCATTATACAGGAAAGAAAACAAACCTTCACTTTGCAGTGCTTTGGTGAATAGGACAATTTTAAGAGCAAGAAGAAGGTAGGCATTCAATTTCTGCAAACTTTTATTTGGTCCGTTTGTTTTGTATATAGGAATCTTAACCGTATTTGTACAAAGATTTCTTAAAACTACACTTCTTTCGCTCATTTTAAAATTGACAAATGGCTAAAATTGCAGCAAAAAGTGCAAAAATTAAGTTGAAAATGTTCGATTTTCCGTATTTCAGTCAGAAATTCTACCGATTTTTTTGAAGTCCATATAGACTTCGGAAAAAAAACGAAAGAAGAATAAACAAAGCGCTACAGTCCCAAAGGACGTCTATTGTTATCGCTATTGTTTTCTTGAAACAAAGGACCGTATGCATAATGAAGTAGGGACCTGTGTGGAAATCTTCCCAAAGCTCTCTCTTCAAGCCTGTTCACCGGCAAAAGGACATGCATACACACAGTACTATTTTGTCGTTACACAAACGAGCGCTTCTTTCGAAACTGTATTTTCCCCACCAAAATTTGCACGTGTTTTTGAGCTAGGGTTATTTTTAAACTTGCCCCTAATTTACGCACACCCTTTCAATGAAAACGTGTAGGTACGCGACTAGCATCTCATTAGCCGAACCCTAATTTATGCGACGTGGGATTCACGTGTTGTTCACGTGTTTCTTAAGGTTACGCTGCTTTGTGTCATGCTCACGTTGCCCCCAAATTATGCACGCCCCTTCTTTTGACTTTCTGCTTGATGACGTCATTTGATGACTACCTGTCAAATTTCTTTCTGAACAAGCGGATACAATTTTTACTCGAGCTCTTGAATTTGATTTTGACTTTTACTCAACGTCCTTCTAGAAATACCCACCACTGCTCAGAGAAAAATGCCCACGTACGGTCGCCTGCTCCATGATATTCCGCCTGACAATCTTGACATCAATGTTATCCCGTAACGCCTTGACGGAGATATTTTCAGCACTTCAAGATTCGATCACGCAGACATACTTCCATCAGCTCCATTTCACGTAATTGACCGCTCCCCATAGGAGGTTTTTAGGGCCAATGAAATACAACGAAACGACGGAACAGAAGAACACAACAACTATTAAGAATCCCAACTGGCCGGAGGCAAACCAGTTGGTTATTTACAAGTGAAGCTGGGAAGTGGACTAACAGGAACAAATTCAACGAGTGGTCAGAGCGGGTTTTGAACCAAGGATATGCG
>NC_090885.1:12473177-12485677 GCF_036669925.1 Montipora capricornis | reverse complement strand
AATCTCTAGTCTCTAAAGAAACTGTGGTGCGGTCCGCCGATCTTCTCCCTGTTTCACCTATGTAGGTCTTCTTGCATAGTGTGCAGGTCATGCAATAGATGACATTTGCGAAGGTGCATGTAAAGTGGTCAGTGATTTTAACGGATCGATTCAATCCTGAGATCTTAACCATTGTTAGAAATAAAAGGAAAAGTTTTTGAGAATGACATTTTTGATTCCAAGGTTTTGTAGATGAATGGATTCTGTTGGTTTCTTCGTTCTGTGATGTTTGTGGCGCGGTTTCTCGATCGATTTTTTAACAGCGCGTTGGTTAACATCCTCGGAGACCCAGGGGCCGATCGCAGAGGCAATGGAAGTCTAAACGAGCGAAAGAAAATGGCGACGAAGAAAAGCATAGTAGGGCGAGAAGAGCCCCTAGGGACACGTTCTTACCAGACCAGTTCCAAACAGCCGGGGTAATTCGAAATTCTGATTGGTGCCAGAAAGTCTGTGTTTTTCTGCCCAATCAGAGGTCACCAGGCCATGAAGTCGTTTCGTGGCTTCTTACACGGAAATCACTTAATCGCCATACTCGCCTGGTTCGTTCACAGGCAGACAACCCTAAGGATGCGAGAGCACGTGACGTCACGTTATTTTGAGATATTTGTAAAGCCCTGGTCAAACGGCGCATGATATTCGATGATAGTTGACGATAGTCGATGATAGTTAAAGCTCGCGCTTCCGTTTGACCACCAACTATCATACACTATCATCGACTATCATCAACTATCATTCATTTTGAACTTGTTCAAATTCTTCATAATAGTCGATGATAGTTTTCCTCGTTTGACCACGCGTATGATAGTTCTTGATAGTTTTTGGTCAGCTGTTTTCCCCGAAAATCGGCGGGCTCGTTTACAATGGCCGCCAAAAGTTCCTCGCGAGGCTCAGCTGCAGCTTCAGAAATTCTTGTTTACATCCAAGATGATAATCATGACAAAGAAAATATTGAAGACCAAGATAACAAAGAGAAGATATCTTCTAAAGAAAGCGTCAACTCGCAAGAATTAGAAGAGACACCGCAAAAAAAGGAAGCGTATCACTAAACGTTCATCGATCAAGAAGGGCAATGCGGCGAGATGGAGTAATGACCTGATATTACGTCTAATAGACGAATATGAGGCCCGGGGCGTTTACCATTTGCACGGAAAATCCGGTTGGAATGGAATGCTCGTAATGGTACGGGATTTTCCCGGTGTGGCGTTTCGCCAAGCCCGAGACTCTCGCGGCTAGAAGAAAACAATAACAAATCAAAATGACGGCTGCATCTGCAGCGTCGAATGGCGGGAAAAGAGGCCGAAGTGCACCGGGTCGAGTGGGAGTTAACAAATGGTACAGGATTTTTCCGGTCATTTCGGTTGGAACGGGAAAAGAGGAGTACCTCTGAGGATTTCCATCTTTTCCAGAAACTTTCCGGTGGAATGAGCTGTACCATTTGAGTTTCCAACCGGAATTTTCGGTTTTTGTTGACAAATAAATGGTAAACGCTCCCGGAAGCCATTTTAATGCTCACATTTTTACGCGGAAAGAGCCTGGAACTAGCTGCTTGCATGACTTTGCTTTTTTGATAGATAGATAGCTTTATTATGAAGTAAAATCATTGCAGCCCCTGGGCCGGCTGAAATGTGACTTAGTAATACTTCACAATGAAACTAAAAATTATCTATATATATATTTTGATAACTACTATAAAACCGTAAAATATAACCTACAATAAAATACAAAAGGAGAAGTATCAACACCAAAATACTAATAATTAAGATTACTACTAATAATTAAAACTGTTCGCCATAATAAAAGTGTTTTTAAACCTATTTGTCTTACAACTTGGTAATTTGAAGTATCTCTGGCTACGGGTGCAATAAATGGACTCGTTTCGTGGCGGCAGCAGATCATGGAGCTTGTGGCTTTGGTCCCTTACAATTTGGTCAAATAGAGCATTACTTGCGCGACAGTGGTGAACTATCACCAATTATCACGAACTTCTTTGGCCGTTTGACCATGTGAAAGATAGTTGGTGATAGTTGATGATAGTTTGGAGAGAATCAACTATCACCGACTATCATGCGCCGTTTGACCAGGTTTTTGTTATTGCTAGATGATGTGGACAGGAGTCATGCGCCACTGAATTTGATCAAATCAAATTAATCAATCAAAAAGCACAGATTAATAATTTTGTCTCTCATGGGGGAAATCTGTGCTTTTTGATTGGTTAATTTGATTTTGATGATGGTTATCAAATTCCAATGATTCATGAGCGGTGTCCGGATTGTCTGGCAATAACAAAGGTTGCAGAGCTGTGTAAATTTGATGATTTTGGGCACGATGCTAGCAAAATTATCGATTTTCTACGTGCCCTAGGCTGGGAGGCGAGCGACCTTTGGAAGTGGGAGAAATTCGGCTAGATTCTGGAGGAAGTCGGCCGTGAGCGGTTTTGGAAGTTGCACGCCTTGTCTATTTATATAGTATGTGGCAACGCGTGGGATCTGAAGAGGAAATCGAAGCGTCCAAAAAACCCATCAAATCATTGAGGACAACCCAAAATATAGTAGGTGAGTGAACTTTATTTATCTGGCTGTCCATAAAATGAATTTTCGAAAAGAAACATAGCGATTTGAAGTTTTTAAGGAACATTTTCCTCGATCAGTTGAATCGGCCGTTACAACTGTCTCAAAATAACGTGGCGTCACGCGCTCTCGCATCCTTAGGGTTGTCTGCCTGTGGTTCGTTTGGCAAAGTTTTGCTCGAGGACAAAAGTCTCAATCACAGCACAAAATGTACAGGGAATCGTGCGGAATATCGGCGAAGAAATAAGCTGGACCTTTCGGAGGTATCGTTACAGTAGCGTATTTCTAAGTATGCGAGATTTGTTTAAAGATGTCCTCCCCGATTCATCTAACATTACCGTGGTCAAATTTTGATCTAACAACTATTTTTGTCGTGCCCCCTTTTCCTGGTGGAGGTATTTCTAGATTTCTTGCATCAATTGCTGTCGCTGAAATGTTGCTAATCTCGACAAATTCTTGATCACACGGGCCACACTCCTATGTCGAGCACACAGTCATCTAAGAAAGTACACTTCATTTAAGACTTTTTCTTTCGCACAAGTTTCCGGCATTCTTTGTCCAACTCCAAGCAAGAGCGGTTGATCAGTGCCTTCTGGATGCTGCCAAAGTAACAGCTGATGTGTTCTTAGCCTTGCAAAGGGCAATACCCAGGCTGTGCAAATGTGCTGTCAATTCCTTTGAAATAGGTTTACTTTGATAATGGACAATAATTTGAATGTGAAAAAAGATTAAAGACAGTTGAAAAGAAAATAGGAAAGAGACTGAATATTTTATGAGCACCGTAAGTTGGATTGTCATCAATGTTTTTAAGCAACATTAATTTTGCTCTAAGGAAATTATTGTTTGCAGTTTCATATTTTTTACAAAAGTGTGCAGTGTGTTGGACACAGACGTTTGGGAGACTTAATCAAAAACTATTCAAGTACTACCAAAACCACCGATCTGCGGAATGGGCCCGAATTACGGAGCCACTGCCCCACCCACTTTCATTAAACATTTTGATGCAATTCCTTTCTCACGGGCTTAAGGTGTGCTATAACGACCGCAACAATGGAAAAACACGTTTTCAAAAGTTATCTCCGTTTTCGTTGGAAATCGCAGAAAAACTTCCCACGAAGAAACCTGTGGTGAAGTCTTCCCCTTTTCCGATAATGTCTTGTATAATCTTCATTCTCAAGTCTCCTTCGAGAGCTTTTCCACGATTACAGAGCCTTCCATATGCGCTCACTTCTGCCAATACCCCTTAAGGTGGCTGGAACCAGTTTCACCACTTTTAGAGACCTTCTTATTAGATGGGTTATAACTACTATACTGTATCACGTAACAGCAATGTTATGGTACCATATGAAACACCAATTATTGCTTAACAAAATGCGCTCACAATTTTGACGTAATAGGTTACCATGGCAACATGAAAGCTCTCCAAAAACACCCTATATTTCGTCTTTACTTGCTTATATCTTAATAATGAACTCGGTGACCCCCATTTTTTATTGTAAAATAGTAATTAGCAATTTGGGATAGGACTATCCGCAAAGTTAAAAAAAATTCTTGGGAGCGAATTCAAAGCTACCTTAAATTTTCGAAAAATTAAGGTAGCTCTGAATTGGCTCCCAAGAATTTTTTTAAACTTTGCTGATAGTTCTATCTCAAGATGCTAATTACTATTCTATAATAAAAAATGGGGGTCACCGAGTTCATTATTAAGATATAAGCAAGTAAAGACGAAATATAGGGTGTTTTTGAAGAGCTTTCATGTTGCCATGGTAACCTATCACGTCAAAATAGTGAGCGCATTTTTTTAAGTAATAATTGGTGTTTGATATGGTACCATAACATTTCTTTTACGTGATACAGTTTTGTAGTGACAACCCTTCTAATTAAAAGGTCCTTAAAAGTAGTGAAACTGGTCCCAGCCACCTTAAGCAAAAGTGGGCGGCGCAGACACGTAAATTCCCACCCATTTCCACAGATCGGTGGTTTTCGTAGTAAAATCTAAAACAATACTGTTCAAAGAAATCTCCAATAGTAAAATGAGTTTGGAGCCAGGTAGCACAATATTTTCTGAGTTAGTACCTCTACAAATATAATTTAATCTTAACCTTGATCATGATTTCTCTTACAGCATCCCAAAAATGTGACAACTTTTAATAATTAATTCACATTCTTTCTATACTTTTTATTAATTTATCAGCTTTATTGGACACATCAGAAAAGGTAGCACAATATTTGAGTTTAGCGAAACAAAATAGAACTGCAAAAAATGAACCATTATTAACTGATTTGATGTACTAATTCACATTTCCCACAGAAAGAAGGAACCAGCGTACTCTTTTTATAGTACAAGTATGTACCTGGACAGAGTTGAACAACAATGATAATAATTATTATTGTTGTTGTTGTTGTTGTTTTTGTTCAACTGTATCCAGCTGCTTTGGTTTTGAAATCAGCATATTCTTGGATTTCACATGACGTCACGGCCGCCATGTTGGTGTCCCCAAACAATAAAATGGCGGCCATGTTGGTGTCCCGATCCAATCCTCCGGGAATTAAAAGCTATTATTATGCTAACGTCTTCTTTTGTTTTCGTTGAAAAACATGGCTGTTGATCACGTGAGTGAAACCCAAGAATATATTATACTCAGGCAAAATGCAAAACCTCACTGCGTCACTAATCTAGATAGACAAATATTTGAAGTGATAAAAGGGCACTCTACAGAATGACATAAATGTGGTCACAGATAAAAAGATAAATAATATTATTTTCTTGGTTTAAGGAAGCTAGAAAGGATTTTTCACTCTTAATAGTTGTGTGTCCAATGGAAAAAGATTACTCTAATCCTTGCAGAAGGGCAATTTAAAGCTTCATACCTATGGCGTGTGATTCCCAACAAAATTCAACATTAAATTCTGTTTTGCACACGTTTCATTTTGTTACTCAAATTTTGTTCTGTGTTCAAATTGTTAAAATCAAATTCTATTTTGTTTTCCAAATTATATTCTCTTTTGAATTGTGTTCGCTAAATTTAGTTCAGTCGCCCAAAATTCTATTTTACTTTGAAATGGCAATTTGCCTAAATTATATTATCTTGCAAAGCGGTGATTCGCTCAAATTCAATTCTGTTTCACATTCGGATTTGTTTGTGAGCCTCGGACCGAGTGTACCACGGCCAAATGAAGAAGCCTTGGCCACATCTGCTTGTTCTTTCGAAAAATGGCGGCATGCAGCAGTTCGTGGGTGTCTTCACCAGTTGCTACACTCGATAGTTCGCCAAATCGAAAACAATGACGGTCGTGGTGACAATGCAGACGGAGTTTTGTACCTAGTTGATTGGCTTTATAATTTTTTGGTTCACTATGTGGGCTCGTACAATATCGACGAGAACATTGTTCGTCTTGTTGGTAGAAGCCGAGACATTCTTGAAGAGATTGTCAACGCTCATTCAAATAGTGATAACAATGGGGATGACAGGCCTACACAACTCCTATCCAGGTGTTTTAGACAGCTTAGAGTTTGGCTCGAACGAGGATCTGCCCCTTTTGTACGAAACGATCGGGGGCTCTTGAAATATTTCGCTAAGTAGCGGTTGTTGCTGGATTAAATGCCATGTTTTGCATGAGTATTTAGGCACCGTTGAGCGGTATTGTGTGACGAACAACAAGATTCGCTTATCTTCTTTGCATTTCTGTAGAAGGGCAAGTTTTGATGTCTTGAGTGTTGCCGTAATCAGGCTTTATGGATATCCTCGTTCGATAAGATGTGCTTTAAAATGCAAGATTTTAATTTTGAATTACTTCTTAGAGGAGTTTGTTCGGGGAATTCTAACATGCCATTTGCCTGAGTGATACCGAGCATTGGTCTCTATCGCTCTCCTTTATCGGTAAATGAGGAGATCCCGAAGGATCAAAACCGCGGTCTTGCCTGAGAAAAACGGCCATTAGCCTTAGCTTGTAAGTGAAGACGGACCTCTATAGCAGTCCCAACAACCTCCAAAAAGGAAGATGCCCTAATGGAGATTAAAGCGTTGGTTTCAGACCATGGCGACTTACATGGCTAAATCCTCGGAGACATGCAGCGACGAGCGCACCAAACCAGACAAAGAACGGGCGGGAAGGAAAAACGTTCATTGACACAAACGTTTATAAAAGCGAGCGATTCGCAAGCAAACCTATATTTTTTCATAGAAACGCATTTCAAACCACATCACACATCTTATCGAACGAGGATACCCATAAAGCCTGATTACGGCAACACTATCAAGACATCAAATTTGAGGACATGAAACTTGCCCTCCGACAGAAATGCAAAAAAGATAAACGAATCTTGTTGTTCGTCACACAACACCGCTCAACAGTGCCTAATCTTAAACAAACACTCAGGCAAGAATGGCATTTAATCCAGCAACAATCCCTAATGAGCGAAATTTTTCAAGATACCCCGATCGTTTCGTACAAAAGGGGCAGATCCTTAAAAGACATACTCGTTCGAGCCAAACTCTAAGCTGTCTAAAACACCTGGATAGGGGTTGTGTAGGCCTGTCACCCCCATTGTTATCACTATTTGAATGAGCGTTGACAATCTCTTCAAGAATGTCTCGGCTTCTACCAACAAGACGAACAATGTGTCACGTCGATATTGTACAACCCACATAGCGAACCAAACAATTATAAAGCCAATCAACTAGGTACAAAACTCCGTCTGCATTGTCACCACGACCGTTATTGTTTTCGATTTGGCGAACTATCGAGTGTAGCAACTGGTGAAGAAACCCACGAACTGCTGCATGCCGCCATTTTTCGAAAGAACAAGCAGATGTGGCCAAGGCTTCTTCATTTGGCCGTGGTACACTCGGTCCGAGGCTCACAAACAAATCCGCATGTGAAACAGAATTGAATTTGAGCGAATCACCGCTTTGCAAGATAATATAATTTAGGCAAATTGCCATTTCAAAGTAAAATAGAATTTAGGCGACAGAACTGAATTTAGCGAACAATATTCAAACAGAATAGAATTTGGAAAACAAATTAGAACTTGATTTTAACAATTTAAACACAGAACACAATTTGAGTAACAAAATGAGACGTGTGCAAAACAGAATTTTATGTATTAAACGGTGTTTGCTGGGTCCCAACTGTTGCTATGGTAATGGTACAGTGCTGCTCAAAGACCCACTAAAACTTGGGGTTTGAAAAGTATCTCGAAAACTAATTCGGTGAGCAGTATTTTATTTTTTAAATTTCGAAACCATATCATAATTCTCTGACCCAGTACATGATGTGAGAAAGAACTATAAACTGAAGTAGAATTTGAAATATTTATGAGAAAGCTGAAAGATGAAAAAAAATTTCACAAGATAATTTTTGGAAAATTCACTTTAAGAATGCAAAATAACGCTTCTCACTTGTTTCCAAACAAATCAGAGAAGGGCATTGGACGAACTTTTTAGATAAACTTGACCAAATCTAACAAACTCTATTTCCGGTTGCATTAATCTTGATTCATTATCCTCAGGAGCGGCTCAGGTGGCATTTGTGGCATTAAGCCGGTTGAACACCTGTTCAGAGCCTCGTTAAAGGATAAGGATATGGCATATTTTGTAATAAGTTAAACTAAGTAATTCGCAGTAAAGTTGAAACTTAAGGACATGCCATTACAACGATGGCAAATTTTATTTTCTAGTACACTGTAAGTATTCTACATCTACATACAGTGTGTGTATGCATACATAATTATTGGAAATGTGCACACCTTGACGGATGTTCCTTTGCTTGATTTTGGAAAACAGTGGCAACTTGATTTTCATGTTTGGGTGCTTTCCTCATGGTGTTTTTTTAACTCACCAAGACAAGACATCACCGAGGATGGTGGAAGTGGTTTAAGGTGGCTCAAAACGGTTTCAACACTTGAAAGAAACGTTCATTTAACAGCAATGTTATGGTACCATATAAAACACCAATTATTTCTGAAAAAGATTTGGTCATTTTTGTGACGTAAAACGTTACCGTGGCAACAGGAAAGCCCTGCAAAACACCCCATATTTCGGCTTCAGCTCCTCATATCTCAAAAACGAACTAGGTGACGCCAGGAGCCGTCATGGGTTCCTGGTGACGCCCATTTTTCATTTCTGAAATGTAATCAACATGCCAGAGTGAAACTCTCCGTAAAGTTTAAAAAAAAGTTATGTGGAGCGTATTCAGAGCCACCTTAAATAAATGAAAATTTAAGATAGCTCTGAATCCACTCCACATATTTTCTTAAACTTTACCAATAGTTTCAGCTTGGCCTGCTGATCACTTTTGTGCAATATATAATTGGGGTCACCGAGTTCGTTTTTCAGATATGAGCGACTAAAGCCAAAATTCATGGTGTTTTTGCAGGGCTTTCCTGTTACCATGGTAATTTGTTACGTCACAAAAATGACTGCATCTTGTTCAGCAATAATTCATGCTTCATATGGTACCATAACATTGCTGTTACGTGATAAAGTGTTGTAGTGCCAATCCTTCTACTAAACAAGGTCCCTTGAAAGCGTTGAAACTGGTTTCAGCCACCTAAAACGAAAGCTTCGCTTTCTCTTCTTGTTAACAAAAACGTAAGAACATATTCGGCAACAGTCGTCAATTGTTTCTTTCGGGTGGCTCGTCGTGAACAATATCGTGAAGAGAACACGAGCTCGATATCGTTAAATTTGGCGCGCATTGAAATAAAGTCTTGCTGCGTGCTCGACATAGGAGTGTAACCCGTGCGATCAAGAATTTGTCGAGAATAGCAACGTTTTATCCACAGCAATTGCTGCAAGAGATCAAGAAATACCTTGACCAGGAAAAGGGGACAGAACAAAAATAATTGCCAGATCAAAATTAATCACTGTAATGTTAGGTGAATCGGGGAGGACATCTTTAAACAAATCTCGCGCACTTGGAAATATGCTAACTGTAACGATACTTTCGAAAGGTCCAGCGTATTTCTTGTCCCATATTCCGGACGATTCCCTGTACATTGTGCTGTGATTAAGACTTTTGTCCTCGAACAAAACCTTGCCAAACGAACCAGGCGAGTATGACGATCAAGTGATTTCCGTGTAAGAAGCCACGAAACGACTTCACGGCCTGGTGACCTCTGATTGGGCAGAAAAACACAAAGAATTTCTTGCACCAACCAGAATTCCAAATTACCCCGACTGTTTGCAACTGGTCTGGTAAGAACGTGTCCCCAGGGGCTCTTCTCCCCCTACTATGCTTTCTTCGTCGCCATTTTCTTTCACTCGTTTTAGACTTCCCCTTGCATCCGCGATCGGGCCCTGGGTCTCCGAGGATGTCTCAAGGGGGTTGTTTGAAGTAATTACAGTGCTTAATTGAACAGAATGGCGAACATGTGTTGGTTTGAGCAGACGAAACTTCTAATAGCTTTATAGAGCGAGGACAGGAGCCCATCTGGAGCCTACAACTCTACTGTGTTCGTGCAACGGCGTTTTCACAAGTAAGGTTATTTTTAGATTGAATTTCCCGCTAATTAGACTCCCACAGGAGACCGATGACCAATTACAAGAAATTAAGCTGACGTCATAGGGTCACCGAACCGGAACTGCCTTTGTTTTTTTTTACCTAATTCGCGGGAAGGGCTAGTCTAAAAATAAACCTACTTGTGAAAACGCCGTTTCACAGACGCTGTATGGAAGTTGCACGCTCCAGATGGGCTCCTGGCGAGGATCTGGATTTGTCTTCCTCTGTTCTCGGTATTCTCGCCTCAAGCATGATGATGATAATCGTGGCATCCGCGCGATACGGCACCATTCTGTCTCACACTGCGAGGTTACCCTGCCTATTGTATTTGAATTTTCGCAGATGTCAAAATAACCATAATTGAATAAAACTGAATGGAGTATGATAACCTGAGTTATACTTCAGGCCCGGCTTGCTCGAAGCATGGTTAGCGCTAACCAGCGTTAAATACCATGGAAACCTGTAGGTTTTGATACCGGTTAACCAATGGTTATCGCTAACCAGGCTTCGAGCAACCGGCCCCAGTTGATCATAATCAACGTTGAATGTGAAGACGGCTTAAGTTCAACGCCTTGCCTATAGGCCATTTCCGACTTCATGTCTGCCTCCTCTTCAAAGCGAGTCTAAGTGCGAAGTTTTTGTTATGAAAATTAGTTTTCATTCATATGTAAAGTATAACTAATTACCATTACAAAAACTCTGCACTTAGACTCGCTTTAAAGAGGAGGCAGACATGAACTCGGAAATGGCCTATTGATATTCCTGAGGGGGCAGATACAGGATTTTGCAAAAGGGGTTGGATAATCTTATCAAAAGTTATTTTAAGCTTTCGCTTGAAAAACTAAATATACACACAAAAGCAATTATCAAAAATACTTTCGAAAAATACTTGTGAAAGCAGCTAAATTTCCGAAGAACAAAACAATTGGAGATTTTAGATAATCTCTCTAAATCGAGTGAATATAGACAAAACCCATATTGTTTCTTATTATATGAGTAGCTCCGTGAGCGGGCAAGACGAACCAAGTCCCACGCTGTGATTGGCTACCTGAGCGGGCAAGATGGACCTATCTAGCCCGCTCGGGATTTCTCGCTTGGTCTCCCGCAAGATCAAAGATCATTGACTCGCAAAAAAAAAAACGCAAAAAAAAAAAGAACTTGGCCAATATCCAGCCATCTTGACCTCCCCCTTGGTCAGTAACTCATATATCCTTCTCGGGTATGTTGCCATGTATTTTTGACACACTTGTCTCGATTGACATGAACAAAATGGCTAGGCATCGAAATGCAAAATAGGCCAGAAAGTGGTCATTGTGCTCCTTAGGCAAGTTCTTGTCCTTCTTACGCACCTCCTGTATCTACTCCTATGGCCATTTTTTCCCGCTAGCTCGTTGGAAAGTGACACAATTGTTGCTTATGTATATATCGTTATTTTCCCCTAAGTCGATACATCCATCAGAATGAGAAATTTTTGAAATACCGACGGAGAGCATTCAGTTCGTCCACAAAAAGCTGAAAATCAGTCATTAACTAAAGTCTATAGAATATTAGTTTTTGAACGCAAAATAAAAAAGGCTTAAACAAAATTAGTCACGAATTAAACAGAGAAAGTAGTCAAGGCGCTCGAGCTTACACAGAAGGACGTAACTCTTCAAATCTCCAATCACTTTCGTTGCGAATGTAGAACTGGTAAGCTGCTCTCAGACCAGACTCCAGGGCACCCTGAATCCATCCTGAAGCAAAGGAGAGTCCTTCTCCGGCAAAGAATATGTTGTACATTGGATACAGTAACCACCGGACGTTCTGAAACTGGTTAGGCTTTAGAACGGTGTAGGCCCCCTGAGCGGATGGCTTGTCGTACCATGCCCAAACCTTTCCCTCTTCAAACTGCTCTTCGATCTCTGGGTGGATAGTGGCAATCTGTTCTTTCGCCTCCCGTAGAGCAGCGTGCGGTTCAAGACAGCCAAAGAGTAAGGCTTCTGTCTTCCACGTGTAAATCAACAGCATGCCCTTTTCTCCCTCCGAGTCGTCATCATAGTTGTCTTGGTAATGAATCTGACCAATTGGAAGGTTTGTTTTCGAAAACCCTCCTTTGATTCCATCTTTCTTCTCCCAGAATCTAGTCTTCGTCTGCAAAAAAATTTTGGTTGCTGGACCAGTAAAGATGTCTTCGATAGCCTTGTAAAATTCAAGTGGAGGAGATGTATCCTCAACAGTGGAAGAGAACGTGATTTGTCGGAGAATGTTGAATGGAACTGCGACAATAACAGCGTCTCCCTCAAATGAACGCAGCACTCTATTTTTGTCGTAGGCCTTTACTTTTACGCGATTTTTGGAAGGTTCATCTCGATGAAATGTGTACTCAATCTCGTTTACTGTATGTTTAAATTG
>NC_090885.1:12463177-12465677 GCF_036669925.1 Montipora capricornis | reverse complement strand
CGCTTTCCATTTGACAGAACAGACCGGCCAGACTGGCCATTGGGAGGCTCCGCGCGCCGAATGCGCTCGCGCGGAGCACCATAGTTAAGAAAATATGATAACCGGTCGATGCGAGAAATTTTGGTTTTATAGCTATGACGGCATCGACTGTACGTACGTCCGTGCATCCACCCCTCCATTTATGCCAATGTGACCAGTATACATTTTGCTTTGGTCAATTGACACCTATCAAAACAAGGTATCCGCGGACCAGTATAACGCGATCATATCGTGGGCTCAAGTTTACAGCTCATCGAGGTCAGCTGTTTTTTTTTTCAAGTTGACCGCTCACCTGGTACTGGTTTTCTATTGGATCACAGGCTGAACCTAGGCTAACACCCACACATAAATGAGGCTTCATTTTTCGCGCGCTTTCTGTGGGTCGACGTGGCCACACTGCCATACTACGTCAACTATAGAGCGTTTTCACGTGACATCACGAGCTTTTGACAGATATATTTAAATGAGGCTCCGCCATATTGGTGTTCCACGTGAGTCAAACATTGTAAAGAAAGATACGGAGATTTTCATAGTGAGCTTACTTTTGCTGCGTTTAAAATTATTTTTAGCGAGATAATCTCTTGTAAAATAATATATCTGATGCTCTAAAAGTCGTAGAATCCAATTGGCAATTCAGATTGTTTGAAACCTCAATACTTACAGGAAAAAATAACGTTGGAATTAGAATGACTGATCAGCCCGTGAAACTTGGAGATTACGCCGAGAGTCTTGATTCAAAGGTCAAGAAACGATACAGAGAAGAAATTTCTCCTATTGGGGTTTATCCATTTATAATTCCCGACAAGAAATTCGATCCAGAATGTTTACCGCCGGTAGAATCAGTAGATTTATCATCGTATTTGCTTCTTGAAACAAGTCATTATTTGCAAGAACAGTTCAAAGCCTTTCGCAGCCTTCAAGCCTACAATCACATGGCTTCAGGCTTCATTCAAAATGTCGTTGCCGAAAAGTTTGTTGTGGTAGGAAAAGTTCGCCAATCACAAAACCTTACGAGGTAAACTGGCGTGTACCGAGCTAAAATTCTCATGGATTATGCCATCTTATGTCAAAAAAATTCCATATTCTGAAGTAGAAAATACTGATTTCACTTCAGCCAGGAAACTTACGCAAAAACTTGATGTTTCCACTGATATTTTGGATTCTTCAAAAGAGGAAACCCTAGCCATTGCAAAGCAAGATAACCCTGAAATCGCAATTCCATCGCCTGGCGAATTGAGTGATTTTTATGCTAAGCTGAACTCCTGCAATACCAAACCAGTACTGTTAAGTTTAATTCCTCCATTTTCTCAGTCATTTGTATCACAAAAAAGGAACATTAAAACCATCACAGACCTCTTTGATAAGTACTGTACTGGTGAACTTTTTAATGACGATGAAATTAGAATTGCACAGGAAGATACAAGAAACCAAGCTATAAAGGTCTAAAACAGTAATTTTTCCGTCAATGAGCAGGAAGAATTGGTGCTTCTATCAGTAAGCAAGTCAGTCACTGTAATCCAGCTCATAAAGACAATCTGTTATCCAAATATTTTCACGTTTTCTAATGATGCTACAGAACATGGTCGTAAACATGAAAGTACAGCAATAAATGCTTATAAAAAAATCATGAGAGAAAAACACGAAAACTTCAGGATTGAAAAGTGTGGAACATTTATCAATAAACAATACCCCTGGCTTCATGCAACTCCAGCTTTTATGTGCTGCTGTGACTGTTGTGGTCATGCTTGTGGAGAGGTTAAGTGAAGAACTGTCTGAAAGAATTGACTTTTGAGGATTACATGTAACAGTTCCTGTCTAACTGAGAATAACGGAAATCTCAGTCTCAAAAGAGATCACCAGTATTACGATCAGGTTCAGCAGCACCTTTTCAACTGAACTCAAGTACTATGAGTTTGTTGTATGCAGTATTGGACAACAAATTGAGGGATGAGTTTGTGAGAGAATTAACCCTGTCATTGAGCATTGGAACTGTGCTGTACTAAAACTGAATCATTTTAGGAGATATTGTATACCACCAGAGATCCTTGGGCGGTGGTATACACAAAAGCGCTATATCCCCCAAACCCAACCTGACCCCAAAGCGATATGCTTTTGTAGATCTGATACTGGCGAAGACTGTTTGTTGTTCCGGAGCAACTTCAGAATACCCGGCCACGATTGCGTACATTGAACGCTTGCTCCTGCAGTCCCGAAGTCGATGAAAGTTTGAGCTGGTAATCTATGGTTCCCGCTGTCCCGCACTCCCACAGTGGGAAAAGGATGAATATGAAATGAGGATAAACCTACTGCTCCCGTAGTCCCGCACTCCCGCAGTGGAAAAAGGATGAATATGAAATGGGGATAAAGCTACTGCTCCCGCACTCCCGCACTCCCGCAGTGGAAAAAGGATGAATGTGAAATGGGGATAAAACTACTGCTCCCGCAGTCCCGCACTCCCGCA
>NC_090885.1:12450677-12455677 GCF_036669925.1 Montipora capricornis | reverse complement strand
ATATAAGTTCACTTTTTTTCCTGTTGTCGTCCCCCCCGTCCTGGAATGGTTTTTTTTATGGTTGCTGTTGATGCTGAGTCTGTTACTGCCTTCTAAGCGAATGCTTTGCCAACCATAAAACAATATTGCAACGCGAATGAATGTAAATATTTACATGTTGTAAATAATTTAATTAAGTCATTTATTTATTTATTTTTGCCCCTTTTCTATTTCGTCGCAGACTGTTTTGGTATCCTGTATAGTCTCACGACTTCTACGACTTCTTGGATTATTAATGTCTATGTATGTATGTATGTATGTATGTATGTATGTATGTATGTATGTATGTATGTATGTATGTATGTATGTATGTATGTATGTATGTATATATGTATGTATGTATGTATGTATGTATGTATGTATGTATGTAGTACCCCATAGTCCTGTTGTTTGTTCAGTGGAATAACAAACAGGGTATTTGTCAACAGATATTTTCTCTACATAGTGAAACACGTGATAAATATTTGCGTGCATTTCTCATCATTATTTTGCTTACCCTTTATTTTAACAGCCTTTTTCATGTTATAAAACTTGAGATAGGCTTCATCGCAGGAGTTGGCAAATTCAACCAGAGTTAAGCCAAAATGTCTAGCATAAAAATCTGTGAGAAAGTGGGTCTTGTTTTCATCTTCGGGACTACACGGGAGTCTCATTGCGCCAGCTATATTTGCATTGTAAATAAAGAAGAAAAATTGTCAAGATTTTGCTACAGACAAAGGCGTGATCGGCAATCATCTTGATTTGTGAGTACTGAACATACAACTGGGAATTTTTTATACCCCCTCTGTTTTGACGTAGAAGAAAACTTTTCCCAACACGTTCCTAATGTTTAACATTTGACATCACAAACTCCGTTGAATCAACTCTGGTTTGAATATGGAGTTGTGAGCAAATATGGTATCAAGATTTCGAGCATGCGCAAATACGCAAAACTATTAAAAAACAACATGGAAGGTCAATGGTGGATCCTGGGGCCCAGGCCTTTCAAAAGGCGAGGGTAACAAGGCTGAAGCACGTCATAATATTACATTATGGCCCTTGCCGCAAGGGTCCCTCCCATTAATCTTGGTCTGAATTAGCTACTGAAGGTTGTAGATGCATCATCGCACCCTCGATATAAAACCCGGTGAAACTCACAGATGACGAAACAAAAAGGAAGATCAAAGAGCAAAATAGACAAATAAATAAAAGATATATGTGGCCTGACTAAACTGATCCAACAACATGCAACATTGTCGAATCCGACATTGTTGGACGATCTTGAAATGTTAAATCCAACATTTACACTCTGCGGTCTGCGACCAAAATCTACCAAGAATTCCTAGAAAACAAACTCTCGCCATGCTGGTTTGACCAAAAAATGGCGAAAGACCTATCGAGACCTATCGACCAGCTTCTTGCTTTACCCGATCTTGCCGTTTCGCTTGCTCCTTTGCCGTTCTTTCTGTTCGAAAAGAGAACGCCCAAGCTTTCGTCACTCAGACATTTAAAACATTGTGCGTTCGCCATTCTGCAGCTTGAACTGACGTAGAAACGCGCAAAGCTAATGCAACGAATAAATCATCACCATGAATACCGATAGTCGTAGAATCACCTTAGTGGGCATGAACGAATGCAAAATTGTTGTTCACACCTAAAAATAAAAGAATGTTGGATGACGTTGATGTCAAACTTCGTCCAACAACATCTAACATCAAGCAACATGGTGGCCAAATGAGTGAAAATGTTGGATTCAGTGTTAAATGATGTTGCACCAACATGTTGGATCCATTTGGCCAGGCCTTAATAGATCACACATAACGTCAAAATGTTTTAAGAGCAAACAAGCTCGACCGAGCCTGATCGAGATTTTTTTCCAAATTATTTTCAACAAAGAAAGGTTTTTTTCTCTAAATCTTGCTTTTCGAATTTGTCCACAGTCTCAACAGAGTTTTTTTTCCATGTCTTCGCTCGCCCAATCTCGTTAAACGATTCTTAAATTTTCACCATTTTTAAAAATGAGAGTGAAGGATTTTCAATGATAACGTCATTGTGCGTCTGTCGTCTAATAGACCACAAACAACGACCAATCACAGCGCGCGCAATATTTAGTTTATTTGATAGATAAAATAATTAACAATTATTCCACGTGCGCGCGTTGGATATGAGATGATAGATAGCCAACGAGGCGCGTAGCGCCGAATTGGCTGTAATCGCCTCATATCCAACAGGCGCGAATGGAATATGTTTTATAAAAACGCCCACAATTATGGACGAATCTTCTCTACTTTGTTTTGTAAAAACAACAAAACTGATGTGTACAGTCACTGATATTTGTAGAGCATGATATAATAGATCATATACCATGATGGCTAAGCCAGTCAAGAATCTGGAATTGCATTATCCATTAATCTAGTTTTTAATAATGATATATATCCAAACCTCACCGATATCAGCACAACCTCATTCCCAGTGTCGTTTAACTCAACATCGAACCAAAAGCGGACAATAAAGCGTACTTAAAGACGCTTCGTTGACGGTATTGGACCGGATGAGCTAGGTTTATGAAGTGGGTATGGCGCATATATGATAGAAAGGTAAACTATTCCCAGCCCCTCTATTTTCCCATCGATTGTCGAGGTCGTACACTTCTACGAACTGTCAACATCTTTGTTTTTAATGGCGAAAGAGACTTGTAGAGAGTGACAAATCCACCCAGCGGGCAGGGAGTAGGGAAGACAGACGTGATAATATAAGGTCTCCCAGGTTTGATTCTCAGCCTTGACGTCATATATAGATTGCGTTGTTGTTGGTTTTTTACTCTGCTCCGAAACGTTTTTCTCCGAATACTCTGGTTTTCCTCTCTATTCAAAAACCATAATTTCCAAATTTCAATTCGACCGGGATTTTATGGACACTTCTTGAAGACGCTACTCTTATAGAGCATTTTCACATGACGTATTGACAGCCATGTTGGTGTTCCAAACTTAAAAAGCGGCAGCCATGCCATATCAAAACTAATCCTCTACGAATTAAAATCTATTTAAATTAGCATACCTGTTAGTCACGTGAGTCAAAATGCTCCATTGGTATTATCACTTACCCTCCCCTTGGAGTTTCCCATCAAAGCAATCTCCTCGCAGTGTATGAACTCTGCCACCTACTCGGTCTTGGCTTTCCAGCACTATGACATCATGTCCAACTTGTTCCAACTCATAAGCTGCCACAAGTCCCGCCATACCAGCTCCGACGACAATCACTTCCTTTCGTTTTTTCGTCTTTGAATGTATTTCGGGTGTTTTCATTTTCTCATACTGGCTCTGGTACGCATAATTGAGGCCGTACATAGTTATATCATCTGTTAATGGCTTAAGAAGGTTGCTTTGTTGGATAGGATCTTTGATTAATTTCTCTGAGGTGGAAACTTGGGATTCTTCCCGGCGAAGGGCTTTCGGCATAGGCTCTATCCCGCAGGGGATCTTGAGATCCCCAGTTATCCAATTCGGCTCGTTCTTGACGGGAAGCCTTCCCAGCCGTCGCTTTCTCACATCACCTGCCATTGCAATAGTGGCCATGTCGAAGCTGTTAAGCAAATTGTGCAGCACGAAATGAAAAACATGGTTTGCTGGAGAACTTTTCAAATGATTGTCGAGGAAACAATACCAAAGTAATTACTCTGGAGCAAACAACAATATTTACCAATCAGAACTCACAATAATTACGTGTAATTTGCTCAAAGCGCAGGAAAACTTGCGCGCGTGCAAGTGCGATTGGTTTTGACTGATTTTGCTCGTTATTATCATTAATTATTAATTTATTTAATGGAGCTTGATTTTTTGGCCAATTACTAAAAGTAGCAATAGAGTGTTTATCCCGGCATTTGTATTTGTATTTTATCCCGGCATTTGTGTTTGGTTCATTAAAGAGTGATATGCTTCGATTACATGAGTAATACAATGATTTCTTCAACGGAGTACTTCATGTGATTCGTTAATTTTAGATCTTGGTCCAGTGATCGTAATTGACCTTCGTACTTGCAAGATTGAGTAAGGACGAAGTAAAAACTCACAATTTAAAAACGATAGTACTGTCTGCATAAAAGAATCTAACACTATGATTTGTTTCAATAGAATGTTCAAAACCAGATCATTTTTAATTTTGCCGCTCGTTTCGAAATTGTGAGCCCAACTTGTTTCTGGCCCGATTTCGTCAGTGAGATATCTTTATCTTCCACCAGAATGCCTCGGTTGGTTCATTGGTTCTATGAGCTTGCTGTAATCTGTTCGGCCTCTGATGGTCAGGTCCGCCAGAATCTTTCCAATAACGGGAACAAACTTCATACCCCATCCACCCGTGTAAAAGACCAAGCGGTTGTTAATTCCCTCTCCTGGACGAAAATCCAAAACGAAGCCGGCACTCTGATCGTCTTCTTTTTTGCTACCAGATAACAACTCAGCGAAGCCAGAGAGACATGTTGCAAACTTATCTTCTAACACAGTGGGGCTCAGACTGGGCATTGATTTTTCCACAAAGGCACTGGTGAAGGGTAAAGCGTTTAAATCTAGAGGTCTATTTTCAATTGACGGAGCGTTAAGTTCGAAGTTGAACTTCTGGCTAGATGTGAATGCTGGTGCAACTCTCGCGTAACATTGGCGCGCGCATTAGCTCGCGCACATTGATAGAATGGCGGATTTTCATTGACACCAAGCTTAATCTGTCAAGGCATCGCTATTTTCTCCTGAACGAGCTCGGTGACCCCTCCCCTTTTTAATGATGGTATATGTACTTGTAAGAGGTACACGGAAAACACGTTTTAAGGAGGAAAAAAGTTGGATAGTGGAAGCTGTAGTATTTATATATAAATGCCATGAAACTGCATTTGGAGCCAGACACTGAGTGTGAAGTAATGATGTAGTGGTCCAATTTGCTTGCATCGCTTTGCAAGATTGAGCAATTTGAAATCACTTTACTGAAAGATTTTA
>NC_090885.1:12438177-12443177 GCF_036669925.1 Montipora capricornis | reverse complement strand
TGACACAACGATTGCCCTTTCACAAATACATATTTTTAAAGACTAATATCAGTGAGAATAAACTTTGTTTTAATAAAAGTACGGACAAAAAAGTAATATAATAGAAAAGTCTAGCTTATCTGCTAAATGCCCCGTCACTTATTTGCATAGCTATTCTGACTCGTTCCAAAAGTCGCCTATAGTAATGAAGTCGGTTCAAAGGTTCAAGGTTTTTTTATCACTAAACAAAGAGAGTGCGATAAACCAGAATACTATCCTGTACTAAGAACCTACCTTTTTCCTTTGCTCCGGGATTTTTGGCTGCTTTGGTTTTAAATGAATGAACTACGGTCTTAATTAATGGCGCTTCTCGACTTCCTCTCAAGAGTCTTTAAACTATGATGTGGGCGGAACATTCTTCCACTTTGACAGATCACGTGTTCCGCGTTAACGGCTTTTGTACTGCTATGCAACGAGAATCAAATTGATTTACCTAATCCAGCTTACTTGAAGATAGGCTCTTTGTGCTTGACGTGTGGGTCTCTCTAAGTACAACCGGGCTTTGCTTTGGCACCATTTCCTTTTTGGTTTATAGAGTTATTTTTAGAGAGGCCAACACCCATTGTATCTTTTCGTTTTTCTTTTCATCGCCTATATATACGTTAAGCATTCAAAGTTGCTTTTGTGCCATCACTCTCAAGCCATTAAGGTGACAAATTCCAACAGGTAGAAGGTTCTATTAATTCAATGGGTGTCTGTAAAGAGGTCACTACTGTGTGTAAAAACAATAATCTGTCGATTTCCAACTTAAAGAGGTTGGAAGAAAGGAAAACAAATCCTGGTTGTTGTTTTTTTTTTGCAACAATTGTCGAATGATAATTAGCACTTTTATTCAACGTACACTATCCTGCAAACAGGCTCTCAGTGGTTCGAGGTGCATGAAGAGTCTGTGTTGTCATCTGCGGTTTTACAGTTAGTGGCCACGTCTTCCTGTTACAATAACACAACGATTGCCTTTTCACAAATACATATTTTTGAAAGACTAATATCAGTGAGAATAAACTTTGTTTTACTAAAAGTACGGGCAAAAAAGTAAAATAATAGAAAAAGTCTAGCTTATCTGCTAAATGCCCCGTCACTTATTTGCATAGCTATTGTGACTCGTTCCAAAAGTCGCCTATAGTAATGAAGTCAGTTCAAAGCTTCAAGGTTTTTTTATCAAAAAGAGTTATGTTTTAAAATTGAATTTGTTTTTTTTATTCTTTTACAAGTGCGCGCAGGCCCAGGAGATGTGATTCATTCACTTTCTCTTCTTTTGATTGGATCAAGAATTGGACCAAGAATTGATCACTAAACAAAGAGTGTGCGATAAACCAGAATTATACTATCCTGTTCTAAGAACCTACCCTTTTCCTTTGCTCCGGTATTTTTGGCTGCTTTGGTTTTAAATGAATGAACTACGGTCTTAATTAATGGCGCTTGTCGACTTCCTCTCAAGAGTCTTTAAATTATGATGTGGGCGGAACATTCTTCCACTTTGACAGATCACGTGTTCAGCGTTAAGGGCTTTTGTACTGCTATGCAACAAGGATCAAATTGATTTACCTAATCCAGCTTACTTGCAGATAGGCTCTTTGTGCTTGACGTGTGGGTCTCTCTAAGTACAACAGGGCTTAGCTTTGGCACCCTTTCCTTTTTGGTTTATAAAGTTATCTTTAAAGGAGACAAAACTCATTGTATGTTTTCGTTTTTCTTTTCATCGCTTGAATACGTTAAGCATTCAAAGTTGCTTTGTGCCATCAATCTCAAACCATTGTGGTGACAAATTCCAACAGATAGACGGATCTATTAATTCAATGGGTGTCTGTAAAGAGGTCACTACTGTGAGTAAAAACAATAATCCGTCGATTTCCATTTTAAAGCGCTTGGAAGAAAGGAAAACAAATCCTGTTCTTTTTTTTTGCAACAATTGTCGAATATAATTGGCACTTTTATTCAACGAACACTATCTTGCGAATAGGCTCTCGGTGCCGGGTTCGAGGCGCATAAAGAGTCTGTGTTGTCTGCTGCGGCCGGTTTACAGTTAGTGGCCACGTCTTCCTATTACAATAACACAACGATTACCTTTTCACAAATACATATTTTTAAAGACTAATGTCAGTGAGAATAAACTTTGTTTTAATAAAAGTAGGGACAAAAAAGTAAAATAATAGAAAAAATCTAGCTTATCTGCTAAATGCCCCGTCACTTATTTGCATAGCTATTCTGACTCGTTCTAAAAGTCGCCTATAGTAATGAAGTCGGTTCGAAGGTTCAAGGTTTTTTTATCAAAAAGAGTCATGTTTTAAAATTGAATTTGTTTTTATATTATTCTTTTACAAGTGCGCGCAAGCCCAGGAGATGTGATTCATTCACTTTCTCTTCTTTTGATTGGATCAAGAATTGGACCAAGAATTGATCACTAATTAAAACAAAGAGTGTGCGATAAACCAGAATACTATCCTGTACTAAGAACCTACCTTTTTCCTTTGCTCCGGGATTTTTGGCTGCTTTGGTTTTAAATGAATGAACTACGGTCTTAATTAATGGCGCTTGTCGACTTCCTCTCAAGAGTCTTTAAATTATGATGTGGGCGGAACATTCTTCCACTTTGACAGATCACGTGTTCCGCGTTAAGGGCTTTTTTACTGCTATGCAACGAGGATCAAATTGATTTACCTAATCCAGTTTACTTGAAGATAGGCTCTTTGTGCTTGACGTGTGGGTCTCTTTAAGTACAACCGGGCTTTGCTTTGGCACCCTTTCCTTTTTGGTTTATAGAGTTATTTTAGGGGGCCAACACCCATTGTATCTTTTCGTTTTTCTTTTCATTGCTTGAATATGTTAAGCATTCAAAGTTGCCAGTGTGCCATTAATCTCAAGCCATTGTGGTGACAAATTCCAACACGTACACGGATCTATTAATTCAATGGGTGTCAGTAAAGAGGTCACTACTGTGTGTAAAAATAATAATCTGTCGATTTCCAAGTTAAAGCGGTTGGAAGGAAGGAAAACAAATCCCGGTTTTTTAGGGGGTTTTTTTGTGACAATTGTCGAATAATAAACGGCACTTTTATTCAACGAACACTTAACCTAGCCTGCAAGCAGGTTTTTAGTGGTTCGAGGTACATGAAGAGCCTGTGTTGTCAGGTGCGGTTTCACAGTTAGTGGCCACGTCTTCCTATTACAATAACACAACGATTGCCCTTTCACAAATACATATTTTTAAAGACTAATATCAGTGAGAATAAACTTTGTTTTACTAAAAGTACGGACAAAAAAGTACAATAATAGAAAAGTCTGGGTTATTTCCTATATGCCCCGTCACTTATTTGCATAGCTATTCTGACTCGTTCCAAAAGTGGCCTATAGTAATGAAGTCGGTTCGAAGGTTCAAGGTTTTTTTATCAAAAAGAGTCATGTTTTAAAATTGAATTTGTTTTTTTAATTTTTTTACAAGTGCGCGCAGGCCCAGGAGATGTGATTCATTCACTTTCTCTTCTTTTGATTGGATCAAGAATTGGACCAAGAATTGATCACTAAACAAAGAGGGTGCGATAAACCAGAATACTATCCTGTACTAAGAACCTACCTTTTTCCTTTGCTCCGGGATTTTTGGCTGCTTTGGTTTTAAATGAATGAACTACGGTCTTAATTAATGGCGCTTGTCGACTTCCTCTCAAGAGTCTTTAAATTATGATGTGGGCGGAACATTCTTCCACTTTGACAGATCACGTGTTCCGCGTTAAGGGCTTTTTTACTGCTATGCAACGAGGATCAAATTGATTTACCTAATCCAGCTTACTTGAAGATAGGCTCTTTGTGCTTGACGTGTGGGTCTCTCTAAGTACAACAGGGCTTTGCTTTGGCACCCTTTCCTTTTTGGTTTATAAAGTTATTTTTAGAGGGGCCAACACCCATTGTATCTTTTCGTTTTTCTTTTCACCGCTTGAATACGTTAAGCATTTAAAGTTGCTTTTGTGCCATCAATCTCAAGCCATTAATTAAGGTGACAAATTCCAACAGGTAGAAGGTTCTATTAATTCAATGGGTGTCTGTAAAGAGGTCACTACTGTGTGTAAAAACAATAATCTGTCGATTTCCAACTTAAAGTGGTTGGAAGAAAGGAAAAGAAATCCTGGTTTTCTTTCTTGCAACAATTGTCGAATGATAATTAGCACTTTTATTCAACGAACACTAGCCTGCGAACAGGCTCTCAGTGGTTCGAGGTGCATGAAGAGTCTGTGTTGTCAGCTGCGGTTTTACAGTTAGTGGCCACGTCTTCCTATTACAATAACACAACGATTGCCTTTTCACAAATACATATTTTTAAAGACTAATATCAGTAAGATTAAACTTTGTTTTACTAAAAGTACGTGCAAAAAAGTAAAATAATAGAAAAAGTCTAGTTTATCTGCTAAGTGCCCCGTCGCTTATTTGCATAGCTATTCTGACTCGTTCTAAAAGTCGCCTATAGTAATGAAGTCGGTTCGAAGGTTCAAGGTTTGTTTATCAAAAAGAGTCTTGTTTTAAAATTGTATTTGTTTTTTTTATTCTTTTACAAGTGCGCGCAGGCCCAGGAGATGTGATTCATTCACTTTCTCTTCTTTTGATTGGATCAAGAATTGGACCAAGAATTGATCACTAAACAAAGAGTGTGCGATAAACCAGAATACTATCCTGTACTAAGAACCTACCTTTTTCCTTTGCTCCGGGATTTTTGGCTGCTTTGGTTTTAAATGAATGAACTACGGTCTTAATTAATGGCGCTTGTCGACTTCCTCTCAAGAGTCTTAAAATTATGATGTGGGCGGAACATTCTTCCACTTTGACAGATCACGTGTTCCGCGTTAACGGCTTTTGTACTGCTATGCAACGAGGATCAAATTGGTTTACCTAATCCAGTTTACTTGAAGATAGGCTCTTTGTGCTTGACGTGTGGGTCTCTCTAAGTACAACCGGGCTTTGCTTTGGCACCCTTT
>NC_090885.1:12420677-12430677 GCF_036669925.1 Montipora capricornis | reverse complement strand
TTTCGGCCCCATGGTTACGTCAAATAAACCACCAGGTGCGTCTTTCTTTACCCAAGGGACGTCGTTACTGGACAGGAGTGTTTTTTTCGCTTGCATAATGATCTCTCTATTGGTAGATGGGATGTTTACATACTTGGTTGCAAAGTCAATGGCGTCGGATAACAATTTCTCCGTGATGGATGGGTAGAAATCTACTATGTCGAAGCTGACAAGTGACGCACTTTTCTTGTTTTAATTTCGATGGCGTTGAACCATTCCAATACAGAACTCGTGCTCCTCTACAGATTTCCTTTAGCAGCTAGGCTATCAGACATTTCGTCAAACGAATCTGTATTCAACAACGCAGTAGCACCATATCAAGCGGCTCTGGACAAGAGCGGGTACCAATATACATTGAAATTCCAACTAAGAGTGAGAAGAGGAAGGACTAGCAGGACAAGGAAAAGAAACATCACCTGGTTCAACCCGCCTTACGATGCACAGGTGAAGACCAACTTAGGAAAGCAGTTCTTACGAATTGTAGACGAATGTTTCCCCAAGAGTTATGCTCTTAGACCAATTTTCAACTGTAACACATTAAAATTATCATATAGTTGCATGCCCAATGTCAAAAGCATAATTGACCCGCACAATAAGTGCGTGCTGCAAACACTAGAACCTGAAGTAGCCAGTGTAGAAAAATCATGTAATTGCAGAAAAAAAGTCCAATGTCCTCTAGACAACCAATGCCTAACAAAAGGTATAATATACCAGGCAACAGTCACCTCAAGTGAGGGAAATGAGTATTACGTAGGGCTAACTGACACCGATTTCAAGACTAGGTTTGCCAACCACAAGCAGTCCTTTAAGAATGTGGTGCACAGCAACCAGAAAGAGCTAAGTAAATATTTGTTGCGGCTGAAAAATGATAAAGTAAACGTAAAAGATTTTGGGAGGAGCGCGTGGTCGTATTTTAACAGCACCAAAAGATGCAACTTATGTACACTCGAGAAATACTACATAATCTGCCACCCGGAGCTCGCCACGCTCAACAAACGGTCAGAATCATGAGCGAGCAAATTCCTTTTAAAGAAATTTAAAGTTAAAATTGTAATTCACAGTTACGCGCATGAGCAGCAGTACAAACCACCATGTAGAAATAGTAATCATTCTAAGATCCTAAAGAGTGGGACATGGTCCTACGAAACAAATTTGTCCATTACGGAATGCAGTCCATTTGAGTCGACTGACTGATCATGAAACCCAAAATTAAATATTGGGCATTTTGTAACCCAGGAAATTGAACTTGATTTGTACCATACAATTACTATAAAACTAGTTCCTTAAGCAATCTTATTACAATCCCCTATTGTGTGTGTGATCTTGCAAAACTGGTTGCATAATAAACAAAATTGATAAGATCTGTTGCTGTGTGCTGCTTACTGGTTTTTATTTAAAAAGAACAAAACAAAATTGCTTACGTGTCGGTGATAAATAACTTGTCCGTACTACAGAGGGTCCGTATTATAGAGGTAAATTTCAAAGAAAACATTTGCCACTTTGCCGGAACAAACGCAAGTGTCCGTAATATTGAGGTGGCCGTAAGGCGAGGTTTGACTTTATTGAACAAGTTACGTCGTTTCCGCCCCTAATGTCCGCTCCTCTCAAATCAGGGGGTCAAACGTTATGCCATGCATATCAAGAGGGAAAACGTTCAAGTGGTTGGAGAGCGTCATACACTTCCCGAAAGCGCAATCGAGAAAGGCTATCAAATGCAATGAGGCAATTTGGGCCCGGTAATTCATAGCGTCGTCAGTGGATCGTTGCTTTAATCGCCTAGGTTACACAAGGAACATTCGTGAACAAAAAGTCATTTTCTCATCTATTTGAAAGGATTTTGCGTGACCTAACACAAATTAATGAAAACAGGCCGCCTTGAATTGATCACATAGCTAGTTTTGCTGTAAAGTTCAGCAATGGCAGGCATGAGGTGCACGTGCGCACGTGCAATTGAACAAAAGTGTCTGCCTATCTATATACATCTCTGTATGAAAACGTTTCTGAAAACGGCGGGATCGGTAATCAGAATTCGAAGTACCTAAATGCAACGTGTTTAAGCGCGAAAGCAGAAATTTGTTTAGTAGTTTTCTTTCTCATTGGTCGAAAAAAATCACTGTTGTTTAAGCCATCATTTTTCAAACCATTATTTTTTAAGCCGGATTTTTAAGCCAGCTCTTAAGCCAATATCAATGCCCTAATTACTGAGCGGTTTCGACATTCTTTGCTTTTTTGTATTTTTTTAAGTTGTAAAAGCAGTCCTACTGCCTAACGGGTGTGATTTGGAGTGACTCATTTGACTTCTTTCGGCTGCATCATTCAAAAATTACGTCTACAAGAAACTCCTTACACTTGGAAATAACGTATAACTGTAAGTGTTAATAATGATCTTGGAAGTAAAATTTGCATAATTTTCTCAATAAATTAATAGGCCATTTCCGAGTTCATGTCCGTCTCGTCTTCAAAGCGAGTCTAAGTGCGAAGTTTCTCTTATGATGATTAGTTTTCTTTCATGTGTAATGTAGAACTAATTGCCATCACAAAAACTTCGCACTTAGACTCGCTTTGAAGAGGAGGCAAACATGAACTCGGAAATGGCCTATTCTTCTCATGGTTTATTTTTCGCATCAACGATCACATTGACTTACCTATTCCAGGTTAGGTAATTAGACAACTAGGCAAATAAGCTCGTTGTGCTTGACGTTTGGGTCTCTCTATGTGTGTAATGTACGTTTTTTCGATCGGTCTTTGGCACCCTATCCCTATTAGGTAATAGGAAGACGTGGCAACTGATTGTGAAACCGCATCTGACAACACCTTTTCGTTTAGCCTGTGTATTCGAGCATCGAGCATGTTCTTTATGCATTTCGAAGCGCTGGGAGCCTGCTCGCCTGCTAGTCTTTGAAGAATAAAACTGTACAGTCAATACCCGCTTGTCAATTGTTGCAAAAAAGAAACACGATTTGTTCTCCTTTCTTCCACTCTTTTTATATGGGAAGTCGACATTGTTTATACAACCGAGTTACCTTCTTTACTGACACCCATTGAATGAATTGATGGGTCGAACATTTCTGCACTTTGACAGATCACGAGAAAGTAGTATAGCTGCCTTAAAAGAACTCCAGCAAAAGAGAGGCAAGGAAAGATAATACAGTCTGTCAAACTCTTACTGCGAAACTCGGAGATCCGCCAACACTGGTAATAGTTTATGGTATCCTATTGCAGACATATTGTTATTTTTGGACTTCACGGTTTTCCGAGTTTCACAGTGATCATGCATGACACGAATTTCAATCAAATGTTGTATGAAATCGAAAATGAAAGCAGTTATTCCGAGAACTTGAAAAATAGGTCCGCGATGCGTACTTGTGTGGGATTTCAGTTGAACAAACGTTGATGATAGGTATTACAGTTAATGTAATACATTTTGTCATGTTATAGTGATAAATGTTGTGTAAAGATTCCGCAAAATTCCGAGCTGCAGACGATAAAACGGTTAGGTTCGATGAAATTAGTGATGCTTACCATTTGTCAGAATAATACGGTTGGTATGGCCGGTGAGTAATGGTAACAGTTTTTCCAAAATCAGGAAACTAGCCCAACGAGATGGCGGTTACCATTTGCAATTTTTTTCGGCTGATGAGAGACTGGAAACTGGAAAATTTAGGGTGCGTTCGATTGACCCTATTCCGGAATAAGAATACGTGGAGTAATGATTTAAAACGGTATGTCTGCATGGCGCTTTTTAAGCAACAAGGATAATAAAGATATGTTTAAAATAGAATTTTAGCCAGTGTTTGATAATTGTGAATCTCCGTAAAAGCGAAGGATTTCTAACTTCTATTCAATGTATTCCTATTCCGGAATACGGTCAATCGAACGCGCCCTTAGCAAATGGTAAGGAAATTTCCACTGTTCCGTTAGGAATCGAAAAAGATGACTACCTCTGTAGGTAGCCTACAATTTCCGAATGGATTTTCCGGAAAATTAGGGTGCTTACCATTTAGGCAAAAAATCCGGAAATTTCGGTTGAAAGTGAAATAGAAAGGAAATTTTGTAGAATGTCCTTTCGGAAATTGTAGACTACGTCCAAAGAAAGGCCTCTTTTTCTATTCGGAACGGAACGGCGGACATTTCCTTAACACTTACTAAACTTTGCAGTTTGCAGGCTCTCATCAGCTGACAACAATTACGGGAAGTTGAATTGCAAATGGTAAGCGCCATCTCGTTCGGTTGGTTTGCTGATTTTGGAAAAACCCTCACCAATATTCATGGGTCGTCCAAACCGGTTTATTCTGACAAATGGTAAGCAGCCTTACTGTTCCATTTGACTTTCAAACGAACCATGTAACCGCTCTTAGGGTGCAGTTACACGGGGCTCTTTTTGTCGTGGTAAGCACTAGGGAGCTTACGAAACGAGGACGACGACGGCTACGAGGACTTCATTTAAAAATAGGAGTTCGCTTTATTCATATCACTACGAAGCTATTTCATGTCGTTTCGCGTTAAAAATGTGTAGTAACTGTCGAGGAATTAAACTGGCATGAGTGGGTTGGAAGCGGAGAGAGAGAACTGAAAATTCATCGTCATGTGCTAACGTCCTCCACAGAACCTTGAATTTGGTCATTTCACGTCGTCATTTAGGAGATGACGACAAAGAAATGTACCAAAATGTAAAACGAACGTGTAGAGCGTGCAGAGCCATTGTTTTTGCTCACTAAACCTATTGTTTTGTAGCGTCGTCGTTGCCGTCGGCGTCGTCGTTTCGTAAGCTCCTAGTGATCCTTTTACGACGGGAAACAGCAGATAGGCATTCTGTCTGCGCGTGCGCGACTGTGAGATCTCTTATGGGTGTTTCCGCTGGCCCGCCATTAGCAGCAATCAAAATAATGGCGGTCTCCGTGGCGAAAAGTTTCGAGTTCGTGTCGTTATCTGTGTCGTTTATCTTCCTTGCCTTACGTGTAGACGGTCTCAAAAGATCGAGAGATGGTTGGGCTGTTTATGGCAAAAAGTCACAGCAAAGTATTTTTTAATAATAAAGGGAAACCAAGTTGTTTTGGTGTGGAGCTCTCACGGAGTCAGTAATCTTTATAAGGCTTGTTTATTTGCGAAAGTTGCAGAATAGACCTTTTTGCAGATAAGGTGGCCATTTTTATTTCTATTGTTTCAGAAGACATCATGGGATGCTCACGGGGCAAATAATATTTATTTGCCCCCTGGGCATCCCAATAGAAATCAAAATGGCCGCCTTATCTGCAAAAAAGGTCTTTTCGAAGGGCTCTTCAAACACACATAAGCAGACTGAACAGACATTTTACCGCGTTAGTTTTGATTCCAACCTTGGTTTTTACCTCTCACTGCACTCTCTTCTGCTCAGTTGGGCGTTCTTGTTTGAAATGTGTTAAAATATCAAGAATTTCAGGCCCATTATGAAACTAAATGTTCACACCCAAAGTTTACGATAGCTTGCCTTTTCTCGGTTTCAAGTTTGTTGGCATGAACGAGAACGAGCGTTAACGGCGGGCCAAAAAAAAGCAGCTTTGGCCAAATTTTGGTCTGAGTAGACAGCCAAAAAATAGAGAGTTGGACGGGAATTTCACCACGGGAAAATTTTTTAGGCACTGTAGAACGTGTGAAGCTTCTGACAGAGAGTAAGTCAGCTTATCACGTGCATTCGTCCATGCATACCACTGAAAGTCTTCTTCTCGGTTTCGTGTATTGCGTGGAGCACCTCCCATTTGAAAATTACTAAGCTTACATGGTGTTAGCTTCAGGGAACTAGAGCAAGATAGATGGTTAAGGTTTTGAGCTTCAGCACATCCCCAAATCCCCAGGGAACTAAATCTAGGGAACTGAAATAAATAACCACTGTCTAGGGGCATGGCAAGGTCTATGATTCCCACGTTTTACTTGAACAAGCTGCAATCTTGAACCTTGTACACCTCTCTCAATCTGTAAGAATGATCTTATCACCTACAAGCAAATTTAGTTCCCCCTTTTCTCTGTTCATTTCCAAAGAATCAGAGTATTCAAGTTGAAAACTGATTGCAAAATAACAACAGGAAATTAGTAAGTTCGGACAAGATCAGGCCCAGGGAACAAAGCGATGTTAAGAGTAACACACCAAAGAGCATTCCTTTTTTTTTAATATCAAGCTCCAATCTTTTTAAATCTTTACAAGTATAGAACTAAAATATAATTTAATTTGTTAGTCCTTCGGAAGTATAAGACAAGAGGAAATGGTCAACAACTGTTTTCACAATAAATGGATATCAAAAACTTAACGATCACGAGTGTTTTTTTTTTTTCATATCAACTTGCTGGTCACCTTACTAAGACTATGACATGCACCATTTTATTCATGTAGGGTGCGACTCCAACTAGTGAAATCTTAAATGTACTTTGAATTTATAAGCAACAAAGAATCCCATTTGTATGAGCCTGATGAATTCAGCACATCTGTCAATTTTACTGCAAACAAATTAATTATCTATGAGATTCCAATCATAATCCAGAACTTCAAGAGCTTCAAATATGGCTCTTTTACGTAACCAATCTGCCCGTTTATCTTCAATTCATTCAGTACTGGTTCTCAAGGTAACACCTTTCCTCAAAACTTAACCTCTCACCCATCACTTCTGTCTATTGTTCCAATTGTTGAGCCACTGCACATCTCTCTAAACAGCAAAGAACATGCTGTCAGTTCTTTTCGTCCTAATTTTTAATTCTGTATATGAAACACTTTTTCCTAAGCAAGGTTACTCATAAACCTAAGCCATGGAGAATTATGTTTATACTAGAACATGTTTATGGATGCTGGACACTTTTTGAGAAACTGTGATGAGGAAATTCTTCAAATTGAAGACATGCAACATGGAACTCTTTTCATTCTTCTAGATAACTATATTCCCCTTGTCCTTTCAATTAACAGCCTAACCTTCAATTGAAACTAAATAATAATTCGCAGAGTACTTCTGATCCTGGTTCAGAATACATGTGTGAACAGACGTCACTACAACAAAGCACTACTAGTGTGGATAAACAAGTGTTCTCTCACTGGGGGAAAACTCACCTCTACTTATAACCTCATATGTAACTATATCACAGTGACTGTATTTTATGAATATCCAATGGAAAACACTCGCAGTAATTAGTTTTTGTGTACACACTCGGACAAACCCTTCTGCAGGTCCTATAAAATCTGAATGATCAACAAACAGTGCTCTGTACATGTGTGATATGGCATACACAACTTTTCTCTACCAAATTTAAAACCAAGCCCAACTTAATAAAGGGCCTTTGCGGCTTTTGAGGCCTTATTTTATTTTACTTGAGATTTTCATAATTAAAGCATGCAATCTGCAAATCCAAGGCAAAATTGAAAACTTTTTTTGCCAACAGTGCCCTTGGATGGACTGCCAAGTGATATTGTGTGACAAGTAACAAGTGAAAGGATTTCCCCTTTCGTGTGTGATTCTGACATTCTGCTGTCAAGTTTGCAGTTGGTTTGAGCGGAGTGCGATACTGTGAAAGACGTCCTCAGGAGATTTCGTCAGAGAGAAGGACATTACTTTGCCTGTTGTCAGATAAGCGTAGAGAAGTATTGAGTTAATTGTACTGAGATTGTACTGAGAGTAGTCGCTAGCTCGAGTTAAGTTGTCTCCCGTTGTTTACAGTTAAATAAATTGCGTTTCGTGGAAAGAGCGAGGTTATTATCTTTCTGCCGGTAATTAGTTACCGTAACAGAAATTGGGGGCCTGTCCGGGAGTGAATTTAAGTAAAGCGAATTTAAGCATTTACTTGTATTCAGTAATCTAAGACAAGTTGGCGGATTTTGATCCAGAGAAGTTTATGTCGGAACCTTGCGAGGATACTTTTTACTGGGTTGCCAGTATGGCAATCCCAGTCGAAAAATGCGTTTGATTTGTTTGATTTCTCTTTTTTTCTTCTTTTTTTTCCGTGTCGGTAAAAGTCTTGCCTGTCACTCCCCTGCTCAGTGGTGTCTTTGTGCAAAGAGCCTTCTGCGCGTATTTTCTTAGGAACGAGAGGGTAGTGGAAATGCGTAGATTTCTCTGATGGACACAGTAGAATGATTAACTTAACCTGCAATAGCGTCGAAAGTCATGTAACGCGAATGGCGTTTTCATGCATTTGTATTGGAAAGCGTCCAGCTTCTTTGCTTCTGTTTTCGTGAGTTTCCAAGCCTCTCACCCATACATCAAAACTGCTCTGACAATTGTTTTGAACAATTGAACTTTCGTCTTCCTGCTAATTTCGTTACAGTCGACCCAAATTCTTCGCAACCTGTAGAAAGTTTGTCTGGCTTTACTTAGTCTCTGTTGTATGTCTTTGGTCGCCCCGCCTTCTTTATCCAGCAGTGCACCTAGGTACAAAAACTCCTCAACGTCATCTACCTGTAACCGTGCAAAATTCTCCAAACCGTTTACTTCTTGCAAGCCCGTCACCCAAGAGTAAGATTTACCCAAATTGGCCCAGTCCTCGTCACTGTCAGAAAAATGTTTATTTTTAGACCATATCGGCGGACTCAATGTTGTCCCCAATTCAAACCCGTCGGAGTGATCCCTAATGCCCCGGAGTGACTAGTTTGCGAACACAGACATATTTCCCCCGAAAAATCGAGTTGTTAAACGAATTCTGTGATGTATCCTGTATCCACCCCTACGGGCATTTTTTCCCGCTGATTCGTAGGAAAGCGACACAATTAGGCTTTTGTACATTATGCTGGCATTTTTTTGAAGCATTTTAGTGAGGCAATAGCATTAAGCATTATTTGAGCATTTTAGTGGCATTTTCCTACAAAGGGTTTTTTTCAGAAAAAATGAGAGATTTATCATAATGTCAAAACCGACAAGAACACTGCTTGGAAGATTACATTCAAGCATCACCTATGTTGCAATACAACGACAAAGACTAACTTTCTGTCAATTAAATATCATATATTGTTAACTTATTTTGCTACATTTGCGTTGTACATATACGTTTTGGTGAAGCTGAGCCTTCATTTGTGTTAATATTGAATTAATATCATTATTTTCTCCAAAGTCGATACAGGCATCCAGCAGAAGGTAGGAAGGTAGGTAGGTAGTTAATACTTTATTTAGATCGTCGTATAAACATAACAACTTTCTTTAATTTTCCAGACATGTTTCCACGGTACATCCGTCATCTTCAGTGTTACATATTTTGAAATCGCCGTTGAATTTAAAGCGCGCGCGATCTTACAAACTTCGTTACATTGCGTTGTCAATATTGCGTATAAAATCAAAACAGAACAAAACAAAAATTTAAATGAGTGACGCTTAGTTCCTTACAGGGAGAGAGTCAGGTTAATGTGTTTCACCTGCTGGTTGAGATCGGGCTTCTCCCATTTTATATACATGGATTCCTTAAGCTTCACTTGGTACTTAGTGGCTGCAGAGTCCAGGATCTCGAAGCAATCCGGTCTGCAGGATGCCTTACAAAACTCTGAACTCTGCAGATGTTTAAAAACGTTCGAAGATCCGTCTGAAAGTAAGTGCTCGCGCACTCGTGTGGAGAAGTGTCGGCTGGTTTCACCAACATAACAAGCATTACAACTTGCACACGAAAATTTATAGACCACACGCGTGCGAAGCCCTACAGGGACAGCATCTTTCACATTAAAAAGATTCCTGACTTTGAAAGTAGTGAAGACTAACCTTATATCAATAGGTTTACATAACCGATTAGCAAGTTTGCGTATACACCTCTGTGCCGTGACTGAGAAGTGCCCAACGTAAGGGATTTTAAAGAAAAACTTAGGCGTTTCCTGGGGCTCGATTCCTGAATGAGACTGTGTTTTCCCTCCCTTGACTGCTGTCTGAATATATTTAGAAATATATTTGTTGATAAGGTTTTCAGGGAAGAGATTCCTCCGCAGAACGACAGACAATTTTTGAAGATCAGTATGGAACCCCATCCAAGT
>NC_090885.1:12403177-12418177 GCF_036669925.1 Montipora capricornis | reverse complement strand
ATAGTTTTGTTTTCTCTGATAACGATAACATCTTAACAGATCATCTTTTCAGGATAAGTGGATCGTAGTTTTTCAAATTGCTTTTTGGGCCCAAAAAGTCTACGTGACATTCGAGAAACGGGTCGCTGATCACTATCCCATGTAATGAAAGAGTTTCTAAGGCCTGGAGGGGCGTGGTCGTTTAGTATTTTGTATACGTTCTTTAGTTTTGACTTGGCACAGAGCCGTCTTGCATCAAGTTTATCCCAACAGCGAGTCCCAATTACTTCAGCTGAGCGAATATCGTAAGACTTTGCTTGCGTGACAATGCGTCACAGCTAAAGTTCTTAGTATTTCGCTTTTTTAAACGCAAAATGTAAACAGAACTAGTAGTCAAGGTGCTGGAGCTTACACAGAAGGACGTAACTCTTCGTAGCTCCAATCCCTTTCGTTGCGAATGTAGAACTGGTAAGCTGCTCTCAGACCAGACTCCAGGGCACCCTGAATCCATCCTGAAGCAAAGGAGAGACCTTCTCCGGCAAAGAATATGTTGTACATTGGATACAGTAACCACCGGACGTTCTGAAACTGGTTAGGCTTTAGAAGGGTGTAGGCCCCCTGAGAGGATGGGTTGTCGTACCATGCAAAAACTGCTCCCCCATCAAACTGCTCTTCGATCTCTGGGTGGATGGTGGCAATCTGTTCTTTCGCCTCCTGTAGAGCAGCGTCCGGTTCAAGACAGCCAAAGAGTAAAGCTTCTGTCTTCCACGTGTAAATCAGCAGCATTCCCTTTTCTCCAAAAGGGTCTTCATCATAGTTGTCTTGGTAATGAATCTGACCAACTGGAAGGTTTGTTTTTGAAAACCCTCCTTTTATTCCATCGTTCTCCCAGAATCTAGTCCTTGTCTGCACAAAAAGTTTGGTTGCTGGACCAGTGAAGACGTCTTCGATAGCCTTGTAAAATTCAATTGGAGGAGATGTGTCTTCAACAGTGGAAGAGAATGTGATTTGTCGGAGAATGTTGATTGGAACTGTGACAATAACAGCGTCTCCCTCAAATGAACGCAGCTCTCTATTTTCGTCGTAAGCCTTTACTTCTACGCGGTTTTTGGAAGGTTCATCATCATGAAATGTATACTTAATCTCTTTTACTGTGTGCTTTAAATTGATTTTTTCCTTTAGGAAAACCTCTGTGTTCCAGCCTTGAGTGTTTTGTTTCGTAAAGGCCTCTGGCAACTGATACATACCACATTCAATTCGGTGCATGTTATCAGACCGCCACTGGCCCAGCTGATTTCTGAGGTACTGGACAAGGCTTTGATCGAGCTGCTCGGTGTAGGAAAAGACGCTGTAAGCGGTGACGGCTGAACGAGGCCAAGGAAGGTATTTCTTGAGATCTTCAAGCTGTGTTTTCAGAATCTCAAAGGGGATTGAGATTTTTTTCAGTGTGACTGTTTCCTCCACTTTTAACATGATTACTTCGGAGGTACTCTGTAGGAAGTTGTCAAGAGAGAATTGACTCCATATGTCAATCCAATCATCCCAAGCCCTCGCTTGGTGATGCCCACCATATTCATGTAGGAAAGTACGCAGCTGGTCCGTAACCACCTGTGTCGTCCGGTCATAGTAGGCGTCTACAGGATAGAGCACAAAACATCGCCTAAATAAAATACGTAAAATTCATTTATTTTTTATAAGGAAAGCCAGGAAAAACGTAGCATTCAAGTCAAATATATACTCTGTGTATTTTAAGATAAAGACGATATACACCTTATTCCAAAATAGCCACCATTTTAGTAATCTTTTGTTTGCTTGCAACTCAGCCCTTGTTGCCTCGTCTAAGGTTAAATATTCTTTTGAAATTAAAGTTTAAGAACGAGGCAAAAAGGCTAATTTGCAAGCAAACAAATGAATACTAAAATGGCCGCCATTTTGGAGTGACGTAAATAAATGTTCTTGACCTAGGTCAAGTCTACGTATCTATTCAATGCCCTGATAAAACCATTAAGAAGTCTTTGGCTGATGGTCAATTTAATTAAACATTTATCACGTCATTACATACCATTATATATATAAAGAGAGAGATTGATTGATTGATGGATTGATTGATTGATTGATTGATTGATTCACTTTTATTTGAATACGGTAATTTCATAAGTTACATAACTTCTTTACATGAAAGCCGTATAGAAACAGAAGTAAATACTGTACAATGCAACTACACTAAAAATATGTACAAATAATAAAATATAGTAAAAATGTAGTCAACAGTTTGCCTGCCTACTAGCCAGTTTTCTTTTAAAGATAGCTTTAGATTCGGACGCTTTTATGTCATTTGGTAATGAATTCCACAGTATTCCTCCTCTGTATAAGAAAGACCCTTTATAATATTCTGTTTTTGGAACGTGGTCCAGTACAACATTATATTCCGTAAGGGTTGTTCTCACAGACATTCGAGAAAAGATCGCTTAAATAACGAGGTACATTTCCATTCACTGTAACATACACTACAGAGAGAGAGAGAGAGAGAGAGAGAGAGAGAGAGGGAGGGATCGAATGAAAAAATTGAGTTTCCAACGAACTTCTCACATGGTCTTGTTTTAATACTGTGCAGACGTGTCGCCCTTCGGGCTTCTTCGGTACACATTAAAAATTACCTGGTAAAAGCTAACATTGACCCTGCGTTATTTATACAAAATTATAAGACAAAAGGTGTAAGAAAAAAAGTGTATAAAAAAGTGTATGAAAACGCAGTATGGTTACATAATCGTATTACGTAATATGTACAAATAAAATTTGATAAAAATCTAAGTAACAAAAAAATGCTCCTTAAGTAAACAATGCGTGAAATAAAAAAATGAAGAAAAAAAGAAGAAAAGAAAAGAAATAGCTAACTCTATTCCAAAGTAAGCCATATTTGCCCGGCACCGACATTAAGGATTAACAAAAGGACCTTTGTAAATGGTGGTAGCCTTACAGAAAGCGCAAACAAAATCCCAAGAGAAATTAAAGCCTCTGCAATAATGCTGGTGCAAAAAGCAACAAAAAAACTACCATCACGACAACCCTGCTGGCAACAGAGCAATCAGTGAAGATGCTGGTTAGCCACCGGTTTCCCCGGCGTTATTTAACATTCAAGAACAGGACATACATCGGATATATAGACTGTTAGACTGATTCACTCAAGATTTACCAATATTGTCGATATCAGTGACTCCATTCTTTTTGAGCGTATCATTCCATCCAGGCCAGAGTTCGTCAAAGGTTTTGTTTTTCCAATCTGAAGTAAGAAAAAGAAAGAAAGAAAAAAATTGTTGTGGCTTAATGGCCACTAAAACAGACTTCTCCAAATTATCGCAAATTAGTGTCTCTTCCTGTAAACTTGATAAGAAGTTATGAGATACGAGATGTAGAATCGCCTTGGTTAGAAACTGTCTTGGGGTTAGTTTTCTCGTGTAAAAAGCCCCTTGATTTCTTTCGTTTACAATTCACCTCAAATAATGAAGCACTTCGGCTGGGCTAAATAACCTTGATACTCAAAGGAAGTTTGTTTGTTATCGTTGTTTAATAGGTAAACTCAATTTGTTTCAAAATAGCTGCTGATTGCAGTCGACTTAAGGAGACGGCAAATCCTATTTTTTTGGGGGTGTCCTGTGTGAATTGGGCTATCTGGCAATGAAAGCTAGCAGAATTTTTTTAAGACAGCGGTCATTTTATTAGTTTTTCTGCTAAGCAAATTTACCTCGTTTTCACGCAAAAGTATTGCCTCAACTTCAAGTTCTGACATGTGAAAGCGTTCGAGTATAGCCTGCGAGCAGGTGTGGAGTTCTTGCAATGAGATTTACGAAGACTTGTCGATTTTATCTGCCCTTTGTAGCACATTTTAGTGTGTTTTTTACATTTTCAGTGAAACTTGTTTACTTTCTTCCGTACTGTAGTCATCTCAGAGACTTCTTCAATTTGCAGACATCTCCACCGCACTTTGTTAAATTTTGATTACTATTCTAGTTAATTATATTATCAAGCTTTGTAATATGTATATAGTACAATCCCTTGGAGTATTTTGCTGAGTACCCCATGTTCCTGTTGTTTGTTCAGTGAAACACGTGATAAACGTTTGCGTGCATTTCCGAGTCATCATTATTTTGCTTACCCTTTATTCGAACAGCCTCTTTCATGTTATAAAACTTGAGATAGGCTTCACTGCAGGAGTTGGCAAATTCAGCCAGACGTAAGCCAAAATGTGAAGCATAAAAATCTGTGAGAAAGTGGGTCTTGTTTGCATTTTTGGGACAACACGGGAGTCTCATTGCCCCAGCTATAATCGCACAGTAAAAAAAGAAGAAAAATTGTCAAAATTTGCTATGGATGAATTTCACTAAGGAGTGATCAGCAATCTTCTTGATTTTTTGAGAACCTGTTTATTTAACATACAACTCACCGGAAATATTTCATACCCTCTGGGTTTTAACGGTGAAGAAAACTTTTCCCACTAGTTCCTAGTGTTTAACAAACGGCGCTCAGTCAACTCTGGTTTGACTATGGGACTGTGCGCAAATGGCGGAATTGCGGCATCAAGATTTCGAGCCTGTGCAAAAACGCAAAACTCAAAAAACAACATGGAAGGTCAATGACGGATGCATGGAAAGGGCCTAGAGGGCCCGGGGTCCCTCCGTATTTTTGGACCAAAGGCGAGGCCCGCAAGGCAGCGGCACGCTGTAATGCTACACTTTGGCTCTATAAGCAAAGACGAGGCCGCAAGGGCCCCTCCCTTTACTCTAGATCAGGATTCGCTATTGAAGTTTGTAGATACATCATCTCATCCGTGGAAAACCAGGTGAAACTCAAGTATGGCGAAAGAAAAAGAAAAATCAAAGAGCAAAATAAACAAATAAATATTGTATATATGTAAGAAATAGATTCCATGTTCCATGTTGCTGTGCATCTATTCAGTAATAGATCACAGATGACGTCAAAATGTTTTAAGAACAAAAGAGTGGCGCACGAGGCGATTGCCGAGAGTGTCACGGATTTCCTTACATCACTTTGACCTCTTCTGTAAAATTTTACTGGACAGACTCTCGGTAAGTAAACATGGAATCTGTTTGTTTTATAGAATAAAGAAACAATATTTTGTGTTTTGTTTAATGACGTTCGACCGAGTCTGCTCGAGAACTTTTTCCAGATCCTTTTCAACAAAGAAAGGCGTTTTTTTTTCTGCTTGCTCTTCGAATTCATCCTCAATCTCAGGGGAGTTTTTTCCCACGTCTTCGCTCGCCAACATTCATAACGTTCCGCGGTTTAAGAAGAACAGAGGGAAAAATTTAAATGATGACGTTATCTGCCTCTAAGAGATCATAAAAAAAACCAATCACAGCGCGCGTAACAGATAATTCATTTTAAAATCAAATAATAATATATACCAATATAAGGCAGCGTTTACACAAACGCGGTTTCATTTGTAACCGCATGGTTTTCGATGCGATTACGCCTTCTGTTTACACGACACCGATCGAGACCGTTGGCGAAACGGGCTCGATTTATTAACGATACCAAAAGTGGAGCGTTCTCAAAACTATACGGTTTCATCTGTCTTGTAAACGGCGAAACCGCATTCGATTTGAATACTATGATGGCCCAGGAGGGTCACAGTCCAGTTTTAATTTTCATAGTCCAGTTTTAATATATTACAGTCGAAATTTGCATTGTTCGATTCAAAATGGTGAATTTAGCTCGTAGTGCAGCGCTCGCTTTTACCACCACAACTTTGATTTTCTGGCAGAAACGTAGACGATTCCTTGTAACTACTTCCAAACCACTTTTTTTACGTGGTTTTGAAGTCATGATACCGTGTCGATATGAAACCGCGTTCGTGTAAACGCTGCCTAAGTCCAAACCTGGCCATGTACCGATATCAGTACACTGACCTCGTTCCCAGTGTCGTTTAACTCAACATCCCAGAGGAAGCGGGGAATAAAAGACCCAGGAAACGAGGTTGCTTTCAGTCAATGCAAATCGAACCAAAAACGGACAATTAAGCGTACTTAGAGAGACCCTACGTTAACGCCACTGGACCAGTTGAGTTAATTTTAGGAAAAGGGTATGGCGCCGATAAAAAATTAGACATTTCTTTGCTTTTGTCTTTTTTTCCCATCGATTGTCGTTCTATGAATTGTCGTCACCTTTGTTTTTAATAGCAAAAGAGACTTGGAAAGAGTGATAAATCTACCCAGTAGGTAGGGTGTACGGGAAAAAAAAAACATGATAATATATGTTTCCCAAGTTCAATTTTCGGCCTTGACGTCATATGTGAGTTGAATTCGTTGTTGGTTTTCTACTCTGCTCCGAAAGGTTTTTCTCCGAATACTCCGGTTTTCCTCCCTTCTAAAAAAGCATCATTTCCAAATCTTAATTAGACCGCGATTTTATGGACACTTCGTGGAGACGCTACTCTTAAAGAGCATTTTCATATGACGTCATGACGGCCATGTTGGTGTGGCAAAATAAAGAAGCGGCAGCCATGCCATACCAAAACTAATCCTCCAGGGATAGAAATTAGCATACCCGCTGGTCACGTGAGTCAAATCGTTCCATTACTATTATCACTTACCCTCCCCTTGGAGTTTCCCATCAAAGCAATTTCCTCGCAGTGTATGAACTCTGCCACCTACTCGGTCTTGGCTTTCCAGCACTGTGACATTGTGTCCAACTTGTTCCAACTCATAAGCTGCCACAAGTCCCGCCATACCAGCTCCGACGACAATCACTTTCTTTCCTTTTTTCGTTTTTGAAAATTTCTCCGGTGTTGTCATCTTCTCGCACCATTTCTGGTACGCATAATTGAGGCCGTTCTTAGTTATATCACTGGTTAATGGCTTAAGAAGATCGCTTTGTTGGATAGGACCTTCCTCACCAACCTTCCCAACTTTTGACTCTCGAGTCGCTGATAAGGTGAAAGCTTGGGATTCTTCCCCGCGAAGGGCCCTCGGCTCTATTCCGCGGGGGATCTTAAGATCCCCAGTTATCCAATTCGGTTCGTTCTTCACGGGAAGCCTTCCCAGCCGTCGCCTTCTCAAATCACCTGCCATTGCAATCGTCTCCATGTTGAAGCTGTTAAGCAAATTGTGTCGCATGAAATAAAAAACATATAACTTCGTTGATGGTTTGCTAGAGAAATTTTCAAGTGAGTGTCGAGAAAACCGTGACAATGCCAAGGTAATTACTCTTTCCATTCACAACAGGTGCAATCAACGGTATTTACCAATCAGAACTAGCTAGAATTCACTTTAATTGCATGTATTTGCTCAAAGCGCGGGAAAACGTACGCGCGTGTAAGGTGTCACTGGTTTAGATTTTGCTCCTTGTTATTGGATGAAAAAACGGGGCTTGCTTTTTTGGCCAATTAGTGAACGTCACGGAGGCTATTTTGGCGTCCCTAAACAAAGGAACGGCGGCCGAGCTCTGTTATCATGCAAACGTTTTTTTTTTTTTTCGGTTATAAAACACTGATTTCGTAGGGGAAAACATTCTATTACTGTTAACCATCATTTGCAAAAGAACCAATTTTAAAGCTAATTACTAGTTTACCTAAATGGTAGAAATGCTGCCGAGGTGAAGGGAGATGTTCAATTATGCTTTCGGTAATTAAACGACGGTTCATGCGTGGAATTGAAGGGAGATTTTAATAGATCTTGAGAAGGGACGGTACAAAACGTGAAACCCCAAACTGGACCCCCAACTGGTCCTCCTTCTCAGTGGACCCTACTCGAGAGAAGAAAGAAAACAGTAGATGGTTTTCACAGGGACGTCATCAAATTCTAAAATCAAAATCACAAAGCCTTCTGAATTTTTATCAAAGAAAGGTTGAAGATGATCTAGAAATAAATCGATTTTCAAGTTTCCAGTTCCGCGATGTCTTTCGTTTCGAAAATACAGCATTTAAATTTTAGAGTTGTCACTTTGCGTGACCATCATAAAAAGCTATTTGGTTGAAAAAAAAAAAGTCTATCCCTATGAATCTCAGCAGTTTCGAGCCTCTTCATTAGGAGATGTGTTAATACACATGTATTTTTTATCTCATGAGCGAGAAGTAAGCGCTTTCATCCCAAAGTGAACTCCAGATGTTTTCGTTGATTACCGGCCGCCATATTGGTGGACCGTGATCTTGAAACGCTTCGACAAATAACTCAGAAAGGATGTATCGCACAGACCTGAGAATTGGAGAGGTGGTTAGATTTGTTTCCTACAACTTTCCAAGTTCTTGGCCTTTATGGAACTTCGCAACTCCATATGCAAAGCCCGAGAAGCGTTTCTTATCGAAAGGGGCCAAACACGTGAACCCAAGGGTATAAAGAAAAGAGAAGAACTGTAAACTGAATATTTATCTGTAACCCTATACATATATCTATCTATATATACACATTTATGTGTAATCTTATACCTAGTTTTTTCATGGCTTATGTTTGAAGTTCAAAAAATGTAACGGAAAATAATTTACCGCCCTGAAGACGTCAGACCGTGCCTGACGAAATGTTGGTAAATCTGTCTTGCAGTATTATTTTGTTTCAAATCTACAAAATATTTGCTGCTTAGATGTCTTAAGATCTGGCGCTTCCTCTTTGTTCAGCTAGTTGTGTCCTTGTATAAGAAATCGTCTACAAGTATATTTTTCATCGCACGATTTCGAATTTTTTATTTTTATTTTATTTTTTTTTTTGCGTGACAGTGTAAACTATCTGTAGCTTGAGGATACGAGAAGCGAAATGAAAAACATACCAGGTTCTAATCTCTTGTGTAACAAGATCATACCACGCATCTTAATTCCTTCATTCGTGCATAACCACATTCCTTGCGCCTTTGACCACAATCCCTTGCGTTTCGAAGAAAAATATGTCCTTCTCCCGATTAGAGAGTTGCCTCGTTCGTTTGCTTCAGGCCCACTCGCCGCGGCAGCAATTAAAAATGTACTCATTTTGATTTGAAACGTATTGACAAATTTAGATAGAGGTCAAAATACCTATCACTGTTAAGTTGAGCCAAATGAAAGCTCAATAAAAAGATGGTGAAACTTCTCCGATTAAGTAACTATTTTTTTCTGAAGCATCTCAGCTGGCCGGAATCTTTAATACTTGAATTTGATAGGCTAATCACATGCTCATTTCTACAATACGGACCACGTTCCGGAATTTTATCCACGCCATTCGCGACAAATCAGTCTTACCCATTCCAGCCGAAGAAAAGACCGCCGGGTATTTCAGGGCGTGCGCTGTAAGCGAGTGGACGTGTTCCTGTAAGCTCCTCACTTTGGGTTGAAGTAACCTTACAATGATGTCTGAATGTTCGTGTATTTGTTCTCTTTATTGTTATCTCAACCCTATTATTGTAACCTTTTACGTTTCCTACCCGCCTCGATTAGCTAGGCTATTTAGCGGGTAACGTTCGAAAGGTGACAGTTGAAATAAATAAATAAATGAAAAGATGCTCATGCTCTTCCAGATAAAATATATATATTTGTTATATAGTTGAACCTTTTTCCCCCGCAGCGCGCGCTCTCATTGGTTACTTCGAGGTCACATGACATCCAACAATAAAACTGTTTCCCGCCAAAAGTCTCTGAGCGGGCAACAGTGCAATCTCAATGTTTCCCTCGGCTGCACCTCAAGGAAACATTGAGATTCTCAGGAAAAAAAATAAACTGTTTTCCTGTCATTAAGTGTTTAATATTTCTTTTACCAGTCTAGGTCGGTCCGTATGGGAAAAAACTGTGCCCTTGGTTTTAAATACTCAAAACCTCGGGCACAGTTTTTTCCCATACAGACTTCCCGTCCGGTAAATAACATATATATACTTTCAACTCCGGTAGAGGTTATTTTTCTGCAAATAAGCTGAGACTGTAGCACTCGCAGTCTATCCTGGGCAAAGCACGTGTCATGCTAATCATTGTTTTAAACTTGGTAAAAAAGCAACACACTTGGGAGAGGCCGCCCGTCCTTCTTTCGTTGCAAAATGCCTGAGAAAGAAAGTTTTACACGTACTTTTAAGATCAAAGAAATGAAACAATGCATTTAAGCTATGTTGTAGACTAACTGGTGAATCTACTAACTACCTCGCATCAAGATAAAACGTCTAATTCCATAAACTTTTAATCCATGAAACAATTGATTTTGAAAACAATGCCACTAGTCTGACTAAACTTCATATAACACCAATATTTTCCAATTTATCACCCCTTTGTATTTTATCCGGGCTTTACCATAATTTGAAAACTTTGATTCAGATTTGATGAAATTGATTTGTTTTTGGGTAATTATATAATTAATATAAAGATCGAATGAAAGAGTAATATGCTTAGATTACATGAGTAATACAATGATTTCTTCAACGGTTTACTTCATATGATTCGTTTATTTAAGACTTATTTTCTTGTTAATGGTACAAAATCAGATCTTGTTGAATTTTGCCGCTCGTTATGAAATTGTGAGCCCAACTTGTTTCTGGCCCGATTTCGTCTGTGAGATATCTTTATCTTCCACCAGAATGCCTCGGTTGATGTTCATTGGTTCTATGAGCTTGCTGTAATCTGTACGGCCTCTGATGGTCAGGTCCGCCAGAATCATTCCAATGACGGGAACAAACTTCATACCCCATCCACCCGTGTAAAGGACCAAGCGGTTGTTAATTCCCTCTCCTGGAAGAAAATCCAAAACGAAGCCAGCACTCTGATCGTCTTCCGTTTTGCTACCAGACACCAACACAGCGAAGCCAGAGAGACATGTTGCAAATTCATCTTCTAAAAGAGTGGGGCTCAGACTGGGCATTGATTTTTCCACAAAGGCACTGGTGAAGTGTAAAGCATTTAAATCCAGAGGTCTATTTTCAATCGACGGAGCGTAAAGTTCGAAGTCGAAAATCTGGCTAGATGTGAAAGCTGGTGCAACTCTCGCGTAACATGATTTCATCTTTTCGTTTGGAAAACCATAGAAGACGTTTAAGTTTTGAGCCTTTTCATTCCTGCTATCGTCGGGCTGGCCGAAGAAGATCCAGACAGGCCATTCACAAGAATCTGACTGTGTTCCAGGCATTTGGTCTACTGTTTTCTTGCTCTTAAAGTACGTTGAACCCCAAAGATAGATGAGAAGGTTGATTCTTTTGGTGAAGGCCGGTTGGAGGGTCGACAAGAGACAGTTGACATCGGCTCCAGGGGTCATGATTACTTTCTTGCCGTAAATGAGTTGTTGCTTCTGATCGGACACAACTGATAATTTTAACACGTCTTGCGAACTGTAATCAATGCACTCCACGTTTGCCTTTTCAAGGAGGCCAGTTTCCTTTTCTTTCAACTTCTTCACTAGGGACCTGATGAGGGCAGGAACATTTATTGTCCCCCCATCATCAAGATATAAAGCTTTCGGTTTATCTATGTCGTTGACTGCTTGGGAAACAAAAGAGAACCGTTCGTCCTTCAAAATGTCCTCTTTACCTTCGAGTAAGGTGTACTTCTGTTGTAAGTCCCTTAGGTTTTCAACAGCTTTGTCAATATTGCCCTCACCGGTTTCGACCGTACCATCACCAAGCCACAGTACACCTGTTCTTCTGAGAAGAGACTTGTCATTCAATTCTTCCATGAGTTCGTCCCAGAGTGGACTTGTTTCAATGGCCAGTTCGCACAAATTACGTTCCGAGTAGCAGGTTCGAAACTGGCGACCAAAGCCGGGACTTGATCCATACGCATTGCCAAATGTGTACTTTTCGATAACAATTACCGTTTTGTTTTCCTTCGCGGTGCACTGGTACGCTGCAGATAATCCCATTGGACCACCACCAACCACGATTACGTCATAAACAACATCAGAGAGTTTTGCGGCCATCCTATTCAAATATTTTTTTCTATCCCACGAAACTTTGCGATCCTCCCTCTTTTCTTCCTTTCAAAGCAGTAGAGAAAATCTTTGTGCTAAAGAGACAGACACCTTTTGACTTAGATTTAAAGACTTAAGCGAAGAACACTATGACTATCATTCTCAGAAACATGTTTTACAATAACAAGATCTCTTTATTTTGGACCCTAAGGGTTCCTTCAATTCAGGATCAAGCCGAAGGCTGAGGCAAATAATTGATCTGCGAGACACTGACAAATCACGATATTTTGTGATAACCGAGTTCAATAATTGCTTTATCATTCGATGACTCGACTGAGTTAACTTTATTTTTCACAATTCCCAACAATTAAATCTTTTTCTGAAAGCTCAGGAAAGCGAATTGCCATTTTCACACAAGAGCGTGGTTTCAATTACACATGAGCGAAATATTATTTGCAGCAAAACACTTATTTGTACACAGTTATTTGCAGGTCACGTGGTGGGCTCTCGACCAATGAAAAGAAAGGAAAAAATCCATCGAATGATATTCTCGGTTAGCAGCTCTTATAAAAAAAAAGTCTCTGCTTACGAGCCAGAAGGCTCATCAGGCGGGCGCTTATCTCCGGTTTCTAAGCAGCTCTTATAACCCACCCATTAATTTTCGCGCGATTTTATTGGCCACTTTATGTCACGTGGTGCAAACTCACAGGACAGTTATCACGCAACAACCCCTTCAAAGACGTTGACAGCATGACTTTCTTGTACTTTCCGGAACAGCGTTTGCGACCAGCTTTTTAATGTCACTATCATTATACTCCAAAAAACGAGTTGTTTTTCTTCCATGTAAAATTATTAAATATACCGTAATGACCTTATATGGAAACTGATTGCGTTGGTCGTTTTTTAAAAGCTGAGACAACATCCTGTCGTTCTGTAATAAAACAGTTCACAATTTAATGAAAATTTAACAAAACAATTATTCCATTCGAGCTTATTGGATATGAAACTGGTTAAAGCAACTCGGCGCTACACTCCTCATTGGCTATTAACCACGACCTCATATCCAACGCGCGCTCGTGGAATAATTGTAAATTGTATTTTGACTCGTTCAAATGAAGTTGGTACGAAGGTTCCAGTTTTTCAATCAATAGAGTCATGTTTGAAAACTGATTTTTTTCCATTCTTTTATAAGTACTTACGAATCCAGGAGATGCGATTCATTCACTCAAGATCTCTTTGTTACGGGATAGATTTTTCCGAAGAAGTCGCCAGAGATTAATGTCCAACTTGCATTATTCACTGACTGCTCTTCTGAGTACAAGTTCCGTCTCTTTTCCTTCTTACCGAACAGCTCTACTTATATTGCAGCCTGAAGTTAATTTATTCTTCTTAAAGATAACCATTGTTGTTATGAGAAACGAGGTGTCTTCGACTTGCCATGAGTCGGAAAACAAAAAGAATATGAAAATTAGATTGGGTTTCTTTGTTCGTGCAAAATTTTGACCGACCAAAGATATCTGAAAGGCTGTCAGTGAAATCCGATAGAGCAAACCAAAACGCTAGTTTGAAAGTAACCTAGCTTTACTAAGATCCTATCGAATTGGATTTCAGCTTTAGGCCAAAAGGAAGAGTAACTTAAGCTAAAGATAGTTGAGTTGGTAACAAGGAAGCAAATAGGTGTCAAAGTATGCCAGCGGACGTAGGTTTTAAATGAGGCACGTAGAACTAATCATCGTGCGAAATTCGGCTTTAAGGTGTGAGTCTGCAGGAGCATAAAACAAAATTTCATTAGGATAGGCCGTCTCTTTGTTCCAGTTTCGCAGCTGAATACACCTTTTAAGGAAGTCGTTACTTTGGGATAAAAAGAATTGAATTTTATAAGTTTCAGAGGTGTTGTTTTCTGTTAAATGAAACTGATCTTAATTACAACATGCTAAGCCGGAACTCGGTTTCCTTGGTTATAACCTAAATTGTACAACCATTCTAATTTTGGAATCCAAAATAAGATAATATTTCGAGTGCAAGGACTCCTTCTAAAACGTTATGTTAGTAAAAATAAAACTAAGCGTAATAAGTTTTGGACCAAGAGCTCGTGATAACGCTAACTGAACTAAATCAAGGACAAACAAGGAACTCAACTATATAATTTATGTCGAACCCTTAAAATTCTACCCAAAAAGAATGAAATAACCCTATACTTCCATTCATAAATGTATACGACCCCAAAAGACGGATGTAGGGAAAATTGAATAACTATATGAAACGAATAAAATTTTTAAAAAGATAGAAAGCGCGGAACAAGTACTAGTAATGGCAACGGAGGTGACCCTTTGTAAATGTGAGCGCGATAGCGCTCCTCTTTGTAATGTAAAGATGATTTTTTTTGTGCTGTTTTTTGTTGTTGCATAGTAATACAGTGAAAAACTTAAGCTCCCCAAAAGCAAATACAGAGAATACAGCTTTTGGCTGATCAAGCATTTCGACAAATTGACAAAATGAAGAGTGCTTAAAAAATAGGGACTATTCCTACGGTTACATCTTCCTTTGATTGGATCAAGAATTGGACCAAGAATTGTCTTTGATGGAGTGTTTTTCATGATCAATCAACAAAAGTGTGCCATAAAGTTACTTACTTATTACAAAACAATCTCCTATCTGACAGGCAATTTGGTTTATAATTCCGGTCCCATCATAGCACTGGAGACGTCCTCACTGTTAGCACTTTCCCAGCGGTGGTCAAATGCATTGGACAGAGGACGCGACATTCGCCTTATTGCACTTGACATCAAAGGAGCATATCATTTGACAAGGTTTGGCACCATGGTCCCCGCTCTAACTGAGCTAAACGCGGGGAAGGAGTTATTGGCAACTTCTTGACATGGATAACAAGTTACCTGTCTGACGGATATCAACTGTCATCGGCCAACGTACAAATCAACGCCTCAGTCTTCCCAAGGCTCTGTGCTTGGTCTCCCGCTCTTCTCGGTCTTTATTGGTGACTTTGGGGATTAATGTGAGATCGATCTATTCTTCTATGAAGACGATTTCACCTTGTTCTGTGAGTTAGGCTCAGCAGGAGATGCTGATGTGGCAAGTGCATGCATGCCTGAATAGAGACTTAGAATCAACAAAGTGCAAGGTACTGACTATTTCTACTAAGAGA
>NC_090885.1:12380677-12393177 GCF_036669925.1 Montipora capricornis | reverse complement strand
TTCTGCTCTATTTTCGTGAAAGTAAAGGAAAAGAACTTCAAAAACATGCATTGATTTTGAACTAAGAAGTTCGTAACGTAATAAAAACCAACTCATTAAATTAACGCAACATTGCTGACTAAAACTAACCTTCCTCAAGTTTTCAAAACTTTCAACCAGTACTCGATTAGCGAGTCCTTTCTCTTTAACGTTTCATGATGAATTGGAAATAAATGTGCCATTCTTTAGCCCACCTGGAAATTTTTTCCTGGCATTTTTGTCGCCATAAGATCTTGACTAATGCTTGAAGTAATGTGTGACATATTACAGTCATGTTACCTGCGCAGTAAAAGTTGAACACAAACAATTGGCGCAAACGTCCAAAGGAAAATTCCCTTGTCAACATCACATGGTCTGAAATGGGAAAACAAAAGGTACAAGCTAAAGAGGTCTTTTTCCCTGCTGTACATTGTAAATGTGGTCTGCTGTCATACATGTACAACATGTACCTGTACATACTGTGGCACTGTGACCATTGAACCACAAGGCCTCGACCAATCAAATTCAAGTTCCCAACCTCTGAGATTCTTTATGAGGAGTAACAGTTTCGTTGGTTGATTTTTTCAATGGCTAACTAAAACACTGTATTTTTTATTTTATTAAACTTCGCCTTCTAAATAAACTATTAACAAAACATGACAATGTAAACAGAAAATAAACAAATACTGGGTTAAGGCAGGGTGTCCACAACAGCTGACGCCAATTACTTTATTAACTATTAATTCGTTAGTTTTTGTTGTGTGATAGTGTGTATGAAGATGATTCCCTCGTGGTCAATCCAAACAGTGTTCGAGAAAGGAAATTACAGCAACAGGTAGGAAAGTGGACCAATAAATATTTTCGATGTAATTTTCACAGACGAGTGCGCCTGCAGTCGACGTCAACGTGGATTAACTTCTTAAATCTTTGTTTCGCGAAGCCAAGCCATGAATTGGTTTGTTGTGGTTCGAGAAATTATTGTTAGAGATTGTTTTGCTGGTTTTAAACTCACACTATTGCAAAAAAGAGGTGAATTTTGCAAGATTGTGCCTGCTATAGATGTTTAACACAGTACAGTGTTCAGTGATCAGCTAAACAGTTTTGACTAGCAGTGCTAGAAAGCTACATGATATTGTACATGTAATAATTATTGGTACATGTAGATTAAAATGAAAAAGGTAAATATTATATTTTTTTCAAATTTACCCAAATTCAATCCATTTCAATCCTCTCCAGTTTTGTCCATCCAGGTCCCTTCTTGGCTTCCCTACAGGTGTTTTGTTAGAGTTCTTCTATAGTTTTGAACAGTTACATGTATTTTGATATTTTAGTTAATTCTACCATTCAATCAGTGCTGAAATTGCCTAAAATTGTGTGACCTAGCCCCTTTAAGTGGGATAAGAACACCAGTTTTTCCTCATAGAGTGGAAAAACATGAAATAAATTCTGTTTGGAATGAAATGTCACATATCTGTGTAAGGTTGAAAGAAGAGAAAATGCTAAATGAAATTTGCTTGTGGAAAGTGGCATACTGTACACCAAAGTTTAGTCCAGGTGTTAGTAGGCATTACAGTATGTTAAGCATCATGGACACTCTCCTCTCACTGCAAAGTTTTCCCTGTGACAGAATCATTAATTTATCAAGATTTGTTGTCCCAGTTGCTTTTAATAAATAATACTTTACGCCAAGTTTCACTTACAAATTTGTTTGCCACTACAGAGAGACCTTATGAGGAAAAAACAGGAAATGAAACGTGCACAGCCAGGTCAGTGATTTATAACCTTTTTTTTTTTACCTAGAGTACATATAGGTGTACTGTAGTAATAATGCAGGGCAAGAATGTTATCTTAGTTATGGAGCAAGAGAGTGTCATGACTGTATTAGAGAAGTGTGTCAACCTGTTTGTTGATTATGTCAAATGTCATTATTACATAATGATTATTGATCTTTGTTTATTATGTAAAGCAGATGTACATGTACAATGTAAACAAAAAAAAACATATTTTGCGAAGTTTTGGATGGTCTTGCAACAGAAAGGTTCTGGTGGGGTCAGCTCTTGTTGTCTTTCAGGTTTGATTGCTTCAAGGATCAGTAAATCATTGACCAACATTGCTTGTTTGGTTGTGTGTGTTAATGCAAAGACGGGTAATTTAGCAAAGTGAACATTTATGGTTTTGAGTTTGAAGCTTTGCGCGCGCAAAATAAAGCCATAGTAAACCAAAATGTTCATGTATTCGGATTCTTCTTTCTATTATCTTTTTGGTGATATATAGTTTGCTGGAGTTTTACCGAAAATAACGCTCATACGAAAGATTTCCCAGAAGGCACCCCAAAAAGTTAGCCAGGGCTTGAGACTAACTTTTCATCTCACTAACGTAGTGGCTAGTATCAGGTCTGATTTCACTAGCCAAATCTAAATTTGCACTAGCCTGTCTCATCATGCGCAGTTTGTAAAAACTATCCAATCTCGACCCCAGAGCTCTTCTCTTGACTGAGGGAGAGAAGAACTCTGGGGAACCCTGAAACAAATTGTCTTCTCGTTGGTTTTGGTGAAGAAGAATTAAAAGCGTCTCTAATTGGTGCATTCATGTTTAGCATGAGGAGTTACCCTGTAGCAGGCGCCGTAACATTCAAATAGCCAATTTTTGGATACAAGAACCTTCCGATGCATGTTCTCACTAGTACATAGAGTTTCCCAGAGCCTTGGGTCGATCCGAGGCTCTGGTGACGAGACTGAAAACTATGCCACATTTGCAAACACAACCTTCGCTTTTAGTAAATATTTCCATATTCTCATATCCATCCTCGCAAACAGCGGCACAAATAACCTGGAGTTTACGGTTTCCCTTATTTTTCTCACAAAGGCAAAGTTTTCGCGGCATTGAGGCCAATTTTCTCGGAACTTTTGCCATATCTTTGCAACTCACAAATGCACTGGAGTATGGAAAACGTGGAATAAAGTAAATTCATTAATAAACCGTACATAAAACTAAACTGCTTGTTAGGAGGTCTGTGGAAAGGCTGTTCCTTTGATTATAAATTGAGCTATTTGCGATTGAAATTTCAACATGAAATCGCCATTCTACGCATGAAGCACAAAAGCAGTGGAATGCGGCAAAATAACATCTTAAATTGGATAAAAAGGAAATTTGGAAGGACAGAACATACATGTACATGTAGTTAGTGGAGAATTGGCTCATATAAGCAGTCTTTTTAATAGATTTAACAGCATTATCCTTGTGTTTTATGCTTGAAGGATTTTTCGGAATCAATCACTGTGCTCGCTTGAAAGTTTTCTCTCTTTTTATGTGAGATTTGAACACCATTCCTAGTAAACAAGATAAGGCACTCCATATTATCTCTTTCTTTCTTTTTTTTTTATTCGAAATAAATTATGTTTGGATTCAACTTCTAAACAAGTACCTGATCTGTTTCCATATGTACACGTAACAACATCGCAAACAGTTTGCGATGGCTTGATCGTAAACACTGTCACTTTTCGATTGTGTTTGCGATTCTATTTTTCATATGTGTGATTGCTTTACGCAACCTGATCTCGTGACATCGTAAGAAATGGGCGCAAAATTAAAAACAGAATTAGGTTTTTACATCGTGTTCAACCTCTTCTTATGTTGGAGCTGTTGCAAAGAAGAAGGCAGAGAGGAATTGTCAAGATGCATTTTTGAGGAGCAGCAATGGCTGCAGCATAGCCAGTATCAAATTCTAGTGCAGGAACTGGCTCTTCGTGATCGAGAATTTTACTACAGGTACATTTGGTGTGCGGTATTTCCTCAATATGATATTCATTAAACTCACACTGTTTTGAGGAGTATTCTCATTGCCACAATGTACTGGGATGCTATTTTCATTACTCTTCGTCAAAGCAAATCACATGCATAAAAGTTATCGTCGATTGATCGCAAACAGGCAGAAACAATTTACGATTGCGTTTCCATATCGTTGTTTCCTCTCTTTTGCATTCATATGCTACTTGTTACGAACAGCATGTAACGATAGAGAATTTTCTATCTCTTGCGTCTTGTTTGCAATCATCGACAATTGATTGGAGATGAAACTGTTTGCGATCAAGTTGTCGGAAGGTGCTTGCGGTTCCTGCCAGTTCTTGCAATTGCTTAGAGGACTTCAATTTATTTAAGCAGAAATTAAAGACTCATCTTTTTATTGAAGCTTACTGATAAGATTTTTATTGTGTTTATCATTTTTATTTTGTTTCATATATGTATATTATATAGATATTTTTATATATTGTAATGCCTGCATGATCATATTAATGGAATGCGCGCAATATAAGCAATTAAACTAAATTAATTAATTAATTTACGATCAAGTTCCACATGATTTCACATGTGATTAATTATTTGTAATGGCTGGGAGCAGGGAAACTGTTATCCGCGTTTGCGTTTTCAGTTTTTTTTTTTTCAACTTATCATTTTGTAAGGCAGTAAATTCCATAGAATCTGTGCACAGTTTCTGTTTTTGTTAGTTTCTATTCCCTCCTTCTGCCCCATTCATATGAAATAATTTTTTTTTTGTTTTCATTCAGAACTCCACTGCATCACAATAGTTACTAGCCCCATTGGCTACTGAAAGCTCAAAATCTACTAGCCTAAACTGAAATTTCACTAGCTTGTGGCTAGTTGGCTACCGTTAGTCTCAAGCCCTGTTAGCAGTAACCTTAATTAATAATTAAGTAATTCTGGGCTCTTGAAAAATGACTCAAGTTACTAACTTTTAATGAATTCTAATGCTTCTGAAAGGGTTGATGAGCTGAAGGTTGTGTTGTTCTCTCATTGAAAAAGAACATGGGATTTTTAGAGAACAGAAATTTTGTCATGTGACTCCTCTTATCTATGAAATTACACTGGTTGCCGATTAAATATAGAATTGATTTTAAAATACTTTTAACTACTTTTAAGATTCTAAATTTTTTAGTGCCTACTTATTTATCGTCACTCATTTCTCTTAGGCTCCCATCTAAATACAATCTAAGGAATTCTAGTGATAACCTTTTACTTAGTTACCCGCGTTTTAAATCTAAAGCTACACTAGGTGATCGTTCTTTTACCTGTGCTGCACCGAAACTGTGGAATGCGTTACCATTTGACATAAGAAGCGCCAGCACAGTTAGTATTTTTAAAGCCAAGCTAAAAACTCACCTTTTCCGTCATGCATTGTTATCATAGTTGTTTTTATTATTGTGAGTTTACTTGTGTAATATTAGCTTTTTATAATAATGGAAATTTAATCTTAATTGTAATTTTAGCTTTTTAGCCTTTCTATTTCGCTTTTAATCTTGTCCTGCGCATTTGAACATTTTATGGAATTTGCGCATTATAAATGTCCTATTATTATTATTATTATGGGATCATAGGGCTGTGATTAACAAAGATCAACTGAAATGAAATGTGTTTTTATTTAAATTCATTATGGATAGTTCTATGATGTTTTTTCTAAAGCAGAGGTAGTTGTCGTAGGTCACACAATGTAGGTAGTCGCATGAAAGTACAGTATAGTATTTAAATATACATGTAATTACATTTGGACATCATTTGTAGCCAGCATGATCTGTGTTAAGCAAAATTTACTTTTTTGGTGCCAATCAGGTCAGTTTTTGCCTTCTGCACATTTTACCGGTATTTGTTGCCTTTATACCAGAATACATGTCATTATCAACCTCCAAATTTTACTTTTGTTATTATTGTTTCAGTCTGCTTAATAATATTGTTAGATTTCTTGTTTCCTAATTCAAACAAAAAACAAAAAACAAAAACGTCACATTCACTTCCTGTCTTTTGAGGCTAAGAGGTGATAGCAAGCCAGACTGCAGCTTTCGAGAGCAGGTGCTTTTGGGACAGTAGATATCTGTATTTCCTAACAGTGTTCTAATAATTATTCATTTTTGTTTTCACGTTGACTATTTGAGCTGCAGTGGTGTAATACAATGTACTTCAAAAACATAATTTGTCATTAGGTATGTACGTGTATGATACCACCTGCAATATGTACAATGTAAGCGCAATTTTTTTTAAATTTTAAAATACCTGTCTTTAAGTAAGTGGTTATGCAAACACTTAGCATTGTGCAATACTGGAAGTTTATAGTGTCGGTGAAGACATCTTGAAGAATTGTACAGTAGTCTTCATTTTAGAATCATTCTAATTTTTTAATGATTTGCCTTGCATAGTTGACCAATACTAAAAAGATACGATAGCAATTTTTTTTCATTCAGAGGGGTTACCATTAAAGAAAAACAAGTTGCATGATACACAGAATAAGCTTGGCAATGTCAGTACAATAATTATTATAATTACCGGTATATGAGGTTTGGTGTTAATTTTTCAGTATGCAAAGTTAGCCTTGTACATGTACGTACTGTGTTGAAATTTAAGGTGGTTCTCTTTAAGGTGTCAGTATACAAATGTACGTGTACCCCAAATTTGATAATAAAGCCAAATTTTAGTCTTTGTTATTCCCAGGTACATTCAGTACATCTCATAGAGTTCTTTTAAGAACAAGAATGTCCAATATGTGGCAAAAAAAACTATGTAAGGGAATTTTTATTTTTGTCTCCTTCAAAAGTAATGAATATTTAGCAAAGCTAATGCATGTTTTGTAACAGCGTATAAAAAAATAGGTCCGCAATGCGTACTTGGGGTCTTATGCTTAGCTTAACTCCATTCAGCCCTTACAGAATTTGGTACTACGGTCTCACTTTTACCATGTGCGTGATTGGTTTAAAATTTGCCATAACAATGCAGCAGTGAAATGAGTTCCTTAAGACCTGACCTGTTCAGAATTTTACATCGATGACTTGCCACTAAAATTTCTCTTAATGCCATTTGCACAGTTTAGACAACTCTTGCTGAATGCTACATCATCTCTATCAGCTATTTACCAGTAACAGAAGCACTAGATTGGCTAAGAAACAAGCATGGCACTGTCATACATTCATATGATCTTATAAATGATCAAAAGAATGCTGAAATTCAACAAGAATTGTAAGATGAATCATCACTAGATGAGGCATTCAATGAACAAGTACTCTCAGAGCTTGGTGCAAATCCCCACACTACTGGAAATCAGTCCATCACCAGTAACAATGTATAAACAGCCAAGAGAAATATCTGATGACCAATTACGTCGATCAGTTACATGTAGATCATTACATAATAAAAAACGCAACCTAAAGCTTACAACAGGGTGCTTTCATGGACTAGAAATAAAATGAAAACCTCAACAGTCTGAAGTCACAAAATGTTGAACCAGTTTATTTGTTTACAACTGGAGGTGGTGGTGCTGGGAAAAGCCATTTGATGAAAACACTTTACCACACTGTAGTAAAAACCTATAGACATGCTCCAATGAATCCTGAGATTCCAACAGTGTTACTAGCAGCATCTACTGGAGTAGCAGTAATAAACATTGATGGTACACACAGCATTAGCAATACCTAAAAATACAGGTGATGATGTGGAGGAAAGTCCAGGTCCTACAATGCTTGACATCATTGATCCAACAACCACTGTGTCCGCTGACTCTAGTCAAGGAAATGAAGCAACCTTTGGTGAGAATGCTAGAAGCAATGTGTAGCAATGTCACATACTGCTATGATATACCACCAAATACAAGATATTAGTTTGTGGGCTAATTCTACTTTGAACAATATTTTGGTTATTGGAAATAACCTATACAGTTCTATAACATGTTCTGTGCAAACAAATGACTATTTGCTGATAACTGATGTTCCAGACATGGTTTCAATATTTGATAAAGTGTATTCATTACAATATACACCCTTTTAATAAGTCTAATATATGCCGTTTTCCGCTAATGACATCAAACTCATGCTTTTAAAATTTATTCAGAAATGTACAAAGGCTTCAAAAAAGAAAAGAAATCAGAAAAGTTTTAGGCCTTTGTACATTTCTAAATAAAATTTGAAAGCAAGAGTTCGACGTCATTAGCAGAAAACAGCATATATTAGACTTATTAAAAGGGTGTATAGTGAGTCATTTACTGGAAGTTTGTTCATGACATCAAACATTGGTCCATATATGTCTCTTAGAAATTCACTTCTAGGAGTATTTTCAAACTCTCAACGGAATTACAATTGTCGTTTGTTAACTAATGGCATTAATACACTATATTGCAATAAAAACACGTACTCTATCAAATATTGAAACCATGTCTGGAACATCAGTTAACAGCAAATAGTCATTTGTTTGCACAGAACATCTTATAGAACTGTATAGATTATTTCCAATAACCAAAATATTGTTCAAAGTAGAATTACTCTTGTATTTGATGGTATAATACCAGGAAGTGACATTGCTACACATTACTTTACCAGCATTCACACCAAAGATTGTTTCACTTCCTTGACTAGAGTCAGCGGACACAGTGGTTGTTGGATCAATGATATCAAATATTGTAGGACCTGGATTTTCCTCCACATCATTTGCTTGCCTTATAAGCAATGGGATATAAACATTGTAGCACATCATTTGTGCAAACCAAAACATCACCTCCTTACACGACTTGTAATGTCCAACAACTTGTTTTAATGTTGGCAAGTAAAACATATTTAAGTAAAACATCATAAGCATCGTATTCCAAAATCACCCTCGCACACCTGAAAGTGCATCCTTGACTTTCACAAAATTGTTGTGACAGCCGATCCTTGACCAGTATTGTTCGATTGTTGTTCCCATGCTGGCGGCTAGTAGCAGACAACAGTAAGAGTACGAAATACTATTCTTTGAGAGTGCAAAACTCTTATTCAATGCCACTATTTTTTAGAGTACAATAACTCTTTCAGTTTGGGATGTAACCCACACTGACATTTCAAGCCGATAAATACTGGTTTGTGATAGCTTGTGAGATACTTGTGAGGTATGTGGTGCGCAACGGATTTCGAGCCAATGAATGTGGGCTTGCGAAAGCGTCTTAGCTTCAGTGCAATCCGCACTAAACACAAGCCGAGTCTAAATAAATAATGTTGGCTTGCGAGAGTAAACAACTCCCGTATCGATTCCACTCAGCGACGTCACCTGGATGAAATAAAAAAGAACAAACAAGGCAGGCAAAGGATAGTTAATTTTCGAAATGAAAGAAAGAAAACCAATCTGAAACAGCACAACAGATCAATTTTGAAACACAAATAACTTACCTTACAACTAATTTGCGACGGAAAAATCTTCAAATTTTTCCCAAAACAGGGAAAATGACCGCAGATTTATTTGCAAACAACGAACGCTAGAAGCAATGGCCGACACTTGAAAAACAATGACCTCGCAATTACGAGTACCCAGTCTACAAGCCAGACTGTCACATGTGTTCTCGTCCTCAAAGTGACAAACTGACAAGATTTGCCTCTGACTTAGGGGTCTTTATGCATAATGCATAAGACCCCAAAAATAAACCAGACAACCAGACCCTGTTTTTTAGATCAAGGTGTGAAGAAAATGTAGCGATGTCGATCACTTTCTGATTCTCTGTTTAAATTCTGACCGGAAAGGAACTCAATTCGTGAAACTACATACTTTTGGAAATGGAGCGCTATTTTAGAAAAGGTTTTTTTTATTTCTTGCCTTAAATCAACTAATAATCGGATTCAATTCCTCAACTTCCAGAAAATTTATACTTCATTGGGGTTTTTATGAAACATGCGACCGTGAGGCAGCGACAACGTGAGGTTGCCATTTGGGGTACATGTACATGTATACTGATACCTTAAAAGGAATTAAACCAAAAATAATTTTCTTAATATTTAAACCTCAAGGTGTACATGTCGAGGTGCATAAATTTTAGTGGTGATATGAAGGATAGTGTTTTTGTACCCAAAATCAATGTTGATATATGGACTAGTTAATAAATTACTTATCTCCTCTCTCTCATAGGAATGGTTCAAGCCAATGCTGTAGCTCGCCCAATGTCCCGTCATTCAGAGAGAACCCCTGTTGCCTTTGGAGGAACACAATTGCATGGTGGGTAAAATAATGGGTTACATTTTTTTTTTTTCAGTGCATGGGAATGTGTAGGCTGGATTGACCACACCCAGCCAATCAGAAAATTGCCTGTCTGCCAAGTGCAAAATGCAATTGGCTGAATATAAAAAGAATTTAATACAACTGGGATGGGAGCTACAGTCTATGTCACGGACAACCAACTTGGACCAGTGATTCAGCCATTCTTAGGGAGCAGGATTTTAACTGCACTTCCAAAATGGCTAGAAATCGAAATAAAATTACATGTATGACTGTATATTTGAAGCATGGGTTATAGACGAAGGAAAAAAGTGATCCTCACACTTACATGTATCTGGACAATTTGCATGTAAGCACTTGTGGAAGATTGGGTCGGGCAAGATGTTGGTGTAGACGTGTTTGTGTTAGCTCCGTTCTTGGATATGGCACATGGCCAAAAATATTAAAAGAAAAACGTGGAAAAGCTCCTCAACATCCTCTACTGAAGAAAACTTCTCGCCCGATGACAAAAGGATAAAACATAACGTATCATTCACAGATTCTGAGCGTAGTAGCGAGTCGGATGAGGTGCTCACTTTGCTGAAAATGGCGGAGACGGTAATGCCAAAACTAGACCAAGTGTTAGAAAAGCTACAAAAATTAGAAGATCAAATTCAATCAGTGGACGAGAAAGTAAGTAGCCTTCAAGTCAAGGTCAAAAGTTTCGAGGTGTTTAAGAAGGAGACAGAAACGAAGATTAAAGAGCTTGAGGACGGTTTGAACTTCGCTAATGCAGAAAGAGAGTCGTTCAAGAAGAATTTTCAAGAAATACAGAGTCAAGTTCACCTTCTCAGAGACGAGAAACTGTATATGGAGGTTTATCAGCGGCGTGAGAATCTTCGTTTCTTTGGAATTAAAGAAGAAAAAGATGTAAACGAAGACACGAGGGAGGTTTTGGTTGATTTTTTAAAAACCGAACTCGGCGTGGAAGATGCTGATAATATAGAATTTCACAGGGTGCACCGAGTTGGGAAGCGGACTTCCTCTGTTGGAAAGCCTAGACAAATAATTGCGCGTTTTTTAAGATACCCTGATCGTGAGGAGGTCATGTCAAAGGCGAAGAAATTGAAAGGTAAAAACTTTGGAATCTCACCGGACCTTCCAAAAGAAATTCTAGAGCATAGAAAGAAGAAGATGCATCGTTTTAAAAAGGCAAAAGAAGAGGGTAAGACCGTCTACTTTAGTAGGGCGGAGCCTGATAAGTTGTTTATTGACGGTGTTCAAATATAAAAACGTAAAATCTAAAACTTCAGGTCATGTATAAAAGTATTTCTTTACCAAATTTGCATTATTTTTTTCCAAGAACTGGGTTTTTTTGTTTCCATTGTTACTAGGTGTTATGAGGATTGCAAGACCCTTTGTGTTAGTAGCTCTATATTTAACAGCTTTCGCTGGCTACTTTTTTAACTATGTAATTGTGTGTCGTAGTTTTGCTTTGTGCCTTTTGTTTTCTTTTTCGCATTTTAGCGGGCTAACTTTATATTGTTCTTGTGTGAGGGACATGCAGTGCACCCATGGCTTGAGCTTCACGTATTCAGATGCCTCTTGACGTATTTATTGTTCCGTTCTCTTCACTGAAATGAAACTTTGAAATCTTCACTAATCGGAATTTAAATTTTAGAATTCTATCTCTAAATGTTCGGGGGATTCGCTCTTTTGACAAAAGAAAGGCACTTTTTTACTGGTTAACAAAAGAGAGATCCGATATTATCTTTTTACAAGAAACTTACAGTACTCCAGACGTCGAAAAGTTTTGGAAGTCGCAGTGGAGGGGCGACATTTTCTTTAGTCATGGTTCGGAGCACAGTAGGGGGGTTATGATTTTGGTTAAGGAGAAATTCGATTGTGATATTGAAGAACGCCAAGAAGATGAACAAGGAAGATTTATTATTTTGAAAGGTGTCATTCAGGGATATAGTTTTGTTTTTGTCAATATTTATTCCCCAAATAAGACCAAAGATCAATGCATCTTCTTCGAGGAAATTCAAAAACAGCTCGATAAATTAGAATTAGAGGATAATTGTGAAGTTATTATTGGAGGCGATTTCAATGTTATTTTCAATGCTGAGTTGGATGGAGCTGGAGGCAAACCTCAAGTAAGAGAATCCTGTAAAAAAATTGAAGATTTGTGTTCATCTTATGATCTGACTGATATCTGGAGAATAAGAAATCCAGATACTAAGCGCTTTACATGGAGACAAAAAAACCCTACAATACAGCGACGTTTGGACTTTTGGCTAATAAGCAGTAGTGTTCAAGAAGAGGTAGAAGATGTAGATATTATTCCTGCAATAAGAACGGATCACTCCGCTATTACAATGCACATAAACGGAATTGAAGAAACGGGACGGGGACCTTCCTTTTGGAAATTTAATTCTAGTCTTTTAGAAGATGATGAATATATCTCTTTTGTAACTGAGAATTACAGTGATTGG
>NC_090885.1:12365677-12373177 GCF_036669925.1 Montipora capricornis | reverse complement strand
ATCAGTTTTTTTCAAACTTCCAAACAAAGACCAGAATGGCTAAGCTGTTTCCAGTATGTCGCTTTTGGAAGGTGAAACTATTCTTGGCTTTGCAGAAGTTTGGTGCTTAAATGCAATTGTTTTCACTTCCTGAATTTTGGCACCATGCATTAATGTATAGAACTTACTGTATACACACAGCCATTGAATAGTAGACTAAAATAATATTTTCATAAGTTACCTACTTTTATTAAAAAAATGCAATACTGTTATTCACTTTTTCAATGCTAACTCTAGATAGTTCTAAGAATTATTTGTTTTTTCTTGTTTTCTTTTCCCAGATCCAATTTAGTAGGAACCAAGTTTACTGTGTTTGATAATGGAGTTAATCCAAGGAAAGGAGGTGTTATGTCAGACCATTCAAACATTCGGGAAGAAATAGCTGCTATTATTTATGTAAGCAAGTACATGTAACACCTCTTGTCTGCAGATAGAGTACTTTTTTGCTGGTTTTGCTTTCAACATGTTTTTGTCTTTGGCATTTTCTTTGAGTTGCTCAACGATGTTTTGGTTTGACAAAGTAAACCGACTGTCAACCATTTTTTTCCACTTTGGTGTTCAAATTTGGCGCTTCCCTGGTGTTTCCGTAGCAACTTCCATATTGCACTCTATAACCTGGATTGCACTCTATAACCTATTATGCATTCGCCATTGGCCAATCAGAAACTAAAATCCATGTATTTTGTTGAGTATAATAAGTACATGTATCAACTGTGTTGAAAAAAAAAGTAGGGTGCTTCCACTATCTTCTTCTTCAATATTATTTGTCATGTAGATACTGTAGAGGCTGCTCAGTGGCATTATTGGCAAATCCTTGCAACCCAGCTACATGAGCTCCAATGCAAAAGGAGGGGGAGGGTGGGGGGAGGTAGCGAATACTAATAAACTTGGAGAATGCAACAGCGCATTCAACTCACCAGTTTAAAGAGCATGTCTGTGGGCCTGCAATACGTCTGCATTTACAATAATTTTTAAGCTGTACAGTGTATGCTAAAGATGGACAACTTTTTCTTGAGGCTAATTTTGCTACATACAGCTGTAGCAATTGAAATTGTATTTATTTATCATTTTGACATTGTGGACTGATATCAGTGAACAATGTGCTGTTTTTCACAGGATACAAATGTACTTGGGTTTAAAGGACCTCGTAGAATGACAGTTATTCTTCCAGGAATGGGCCTTGATCAACAGAGGATACCTGTTCGACCACTTACGGTTTGTTCATTTTCAAGCTCTTTTCTTTCATTACAAACGGTACAGCTTCAGCCTTTACATATTTACATGTACGTTTTCCACCACCCATTAGCCCCTCTGTAACTTACATGTATGACTGTTTCTGCTTATTAAGTGGCCTCATACAACTGTAACCCACAGGGCCTTTCTGAGGTGTCACCACCTGAGGCCAGCCACCTAGTACTGGATAGAATACTGAAAGGACCAGAACACTAGGAGCCCATTTATTTCTTTGTAAAGAGTGCGAGTCCTTTACATAATAATTTATAAGCAAGCCCTGACTTAAGGGGACTTGAGGGTTTCGAGACAAGGCCTGCACTTTACATGTATGGTGTCTTTATTCAAAAAAAATTTAAAGTCAGACAGTTAATTTTGTGGATAAACGTACTCTCTCCTTACTTTCTCCTCGGCCAGGGTTCAAACTTGTAACCTCCAGCATGGTAGTCTGATGCTCAACTAAGCCATCAAGCCCAGTGCTTGTTTGAAAGCCCAGTAATGTGCTTAAGATTATTATTAATTTTTGACAATGAGATTCATGATCTAAACATCATTGAAAAGGACAGGAATTGGGAATGGCCAATAATCTCTTTTTAGTGTAATTTCACTCTTTTCCTTGATCTCCACGTTTTATCAAAACCAAATTACTGTAAATAAAATCTTACATGCAAGTGTCAATCGTTAAAACTTAATCAACACAAAAAATGTTGAATTGTTCAAATTAATGTGTTGCAATTTTTAGGACAATGATGGTTTGGTGGAGAGGCAGAAAAACAAGAGAATGGAAAATCTTCTTGAATTACATAATAAAACGCCTGTGTGGAATGATGGTATAATAAATTTTATTTTAATTTTTATCATATGAAGCAGTGTTCGTATGGGTCATGAAAATCTTCGAAAGTCGTGGAATTTAAGAATTTCATTTTCCGGGACTGGAAAGTCATGAAATTTTATGGTCGGTCATGGAAAGTCATCAATGGAAAATTAAAATAATTAATCATGGTAACTTAATCACTGCAGATGTCAAAGCAAGGATAAAATGAAATAGACAAATTTCTATCAAACAATAATATTGGAAGTTTGGTGGACAGAGGTCTGTAATACTTTATTCAAATTTAAACTGAGTTATGTCAGAAAATATCCTAAAATAAGGATAGTTTTGTAACTTTTCTTACGTGACATCTAAACTTAAGCACTAAAGGTCGTGGAAAGCTAGAGAAGGTCAAAGAGAACGCCTTGGAAAGTCATGGAATTTGAAGAGCTTAAAAGGGTGTGAACCCTGTAAAGCACTTTCTTGTTAAACTACAGTACATGTTCATTCCATTGTCACAAACATTAATTTTCTGGGGATGTTCTAAAACTATGGCATACAGAAATATTCTGGGACCGAAAGAAACACAAGTCAGTTCCTGTCGTGAATGTAATATAATAATTACACTCATGACAAGAAGAATCACTATAAAAGGATTCGATTCAAACTCTGCTTTTGATTGAGCTCAATGTGAAGAATGGCTGACACTCCAAGCTGGCAATCAACAATCATTATCATATGGTATTTCCACTGGGGAGTGGGGGTCTTTAAATTGACAAGCAATGTTCTAAAATAATAATAGTAATAATAATAATAATAATAATAATAATAATAATAATGATGATGATGATGATGATGATGCTGATGCTGATGATGATGATGAGTTAATGTATTTAAGTCACAAGGTTTTTTAGCCGAGCATGAGTGCTCTACTGATTGGGGAGACTACAAATCAACTGAAATCAGAACAAATCAAATCAAAGTGTTGGTTTTTGAGGAGAGGGGAAAGCTGGAGAACCCAGAAAAAAAAAACCTCTCGGAGCAGAGTAGAGAACCAATAACTCAACCAGCTATACCTATGGCATTGAATCTGGGAATCGATCCCATGCCACATTGGTGGAAGGCGAGTGCTCTCATCACTGTACCATCTCTGCTTCCCTATGGACAGATTGCTGTTGGAGGCCTTTCTTATTGTACAAAATATTAATGTCTTGTGATCACGGAGCCCAGGCCTGTAGTCTCCAGAGCTGAGTGACAAATTAAATCATGATCTGAAAGTGTGTAAGGCACAATATCTTTTACAACCTCTGTGTTTTGAGTCTTCACTGATGGAAGTATGGTTGGTTGCCGCCTCAAACAAGTTCAAGGTGCTGGCCATTGTTTTACAGTACTATTGTCTTAAAGAGAGGGAATTTTAAAACATTGTTGAATTTCGTTTTTTATTAGATACGCAATCATACGTTCTCAACTTTCATGGAAGAGTGACACAGGCTTCTGTTAAAAACTTTCAGATTGTTATGGATGCGGATGGTGAGTGACAAAGATACATGAGGATATTACATGGCCGTGCGAAGATATGAAATATCTCTTCTCCTGTTGAAAAATATTTCACCAGTGAGCGCAGCGAACGAGTGAAATATTTTCCAACACGAGAAGAGAAATTTTGTATCTCCAAGCGGCCATGTAATAAATATCCTTTATTTTTTAAACCAAGTTTCTATTTACTATATAAACACCAATGAAATACTAAATCATTTCACGAAAGGCACCGAAAGGCGCGATTCTTGTATGTAACCATAGCAAAAGTGATCTTTTCACGTGTGAAGATAACATGTTTTCTTCATGTGAGTTTGTTAGTAACACGCAAGGTAACTTGTTCATAGGTGGCTGCTGAAATTGATGTCACTTTCGAGTTTGTGCAGCCAAACGTACAATAGAAAATCTGAATGTGTTTTTCGCTGATGGTAACTTTTCATATTTGCGGCACGAAATTTGATGTTTTCAGGCTGCAAATCTCCCTCTACTCTTCCGAAAAACTGTATATCAATTTATTTACTTTTGCATCAATATTTGTTTTGCATAAAACAGGCTGACAAATAATTATCTGCACCTTGTTTAGTTCGCTTAGAATTTTCAGTCATGTTTCTTACAGCAAGTCATCTATTTTGAGGTCTCGCATCCAGATGCCAACCCCACCGGATAGGGCCTAAATTAAGTGAACGTTTGTCGTGGAAAGATGCGCAGACGCTCAGAGTACACGCTAAATTTCCTGTAAAAAAAGAAGTTGAAGGGAACTTGTCAACATGTCAACCTCGAAACCATTGTTTCTCGATTCCCTTTTATTTTCCTTTTATTTATTATCTGTAAGCATGGGTTTAGTATTTTACTCGTAACCAAATGTCTTCCCAGGGGGCTCTTAACCCAAGACGTCTACCATGGCACAAAAATGGTTTATGATACCAAAAAAAGTTACTGTACTACCACACGAACGCAATGCGAACCTATTTTTTTAAATTATTTATTATTTGAGAAATTCCCTCTGGGGGTGGAGACTAATTTACCGGTACCTTCTCATTAATTGGCCGTAAATGTTTGCCAACAAGAACATTTATGAAGAGTTTAGTTGTGGAGTGGTTATTTTTACAGATTTCGGCCCTTACATGTACAAATATGTCAAAGCAAATAATTATGCTGGATAAATGTAAATTTAAAAATTATGATACTGCATCTGCAAGGTTAATTGAGTACATGAAAGTTTCATGTAATAATCATTAAAATCAAGGATCTGGTTGCTTTCCAGTTGATTACATTATCATGCAGTTTGGACGAGTGGCTGAGGATGTGTTTACGATGGATTACAATTACCCAATGTGTGCTCTCCAAGCATTCGCTGTGGCACTTAGCAGTTTCGATGGAAAGCTAGCTTGTGAATAACCCTCCTTCGCAGGTCTTCCTGGCCTATTAAAATAATTCAGAAAATAAAATGATATTAAGAACATTTTCTTTTGAATTGCTCTTTTAAAGGCAAATAGTTACTATATGCAGTCTTGTTAGTCTAAATTACTTGGTAAGTACCTGTAATGTACCGTAGCAATATTAAATGAATCTGCAGCATGATGAAGATTTGCCATTATACCTCTTGTTGGACCCAAGGTCCTGTTCAGTGTAGAATAGCTCCACATACCAGTAGGGGACCTTAAGATTTGTGGCGGTGATGTCTACGTCGACAAAAAACATCACCTCAAAACTTTAATATAACATTACCTTATCATAAGTCTTTCACAATGATTATTCCATCTCGTTTACCAGGAGATCTGGTGACGTAATTTGGAAGACTGGGAAGAGACATTTTAACGCCGTATCCCACAACCGCACGCGGCCTTAGGTCTTATTTCCAAATTTCCTGCAAAAATTCAACAAATCATTCCGTGTCTCCCACATTTCCTGTTACTGAATGAAAATTCGAGTGGAAACCACCGAGATCTAACCTCGCTTCTGCAATGTTGAATTCGAAAATAACATTCAAGGCTTTCGGTTGTGGGATACGGCGTTAACATTTTTCTGCCCAGTCCTCCGAATTACGTCACCAGATCATCTGGTACGTTGTACAATGTGGGCGAACTATGTCTAAGGTACATACGTGTAAAAGTCAAGTGGTTTCAGGGGAAAAGTGGAGAATGAAAGTTTTGCATTATTTTGTATGTCCATGCTGTCGTCAAAACCTTAAAATTGGTGACTTCATGTAATTGTTATGCAGAGTACCACAAAAATGTACTTAAGCATGCACATGCAGCATGATTGAATTTTTCCTCTTTTAACCAATGATGTTATTGTTTTGTGGCATTGTGGTTGTCAGTGCCATTGTCATTTCTTGAGCTCCCTACTACTCTGTTCAATAAGCTTGACAGGCCTTTATTAAAAGAAAGTGCCCAAGAGCCTGGAAGTACAGTCATACATGTAGCCTCCAGACAAGATGCAGCGCTATAATAAGCATCACACTTGCTATCACCGTGGCACATCATTAATAGGACTGTAAACTGTAGGAAGAATAATAATAATAATTACTGGTATTATTAATTTTTTCATTTTTATGCTATTGCAGACAGAGTTGAATTTTAAGACAAATTCATATCAAATGTATGGGCTTCGATCTCAATCGCTACAAAAAAGTCCTAAAGCAAGATACCAATGAACTACATTCATTTATTCAGTATTTTACTGATAATTGGAAAATAATGTCATATTGTAACTATTAAAAATTCACCCTACACTCTCTCAACGCACGAGAAATTGCCATTTATCCACTTGTTATACTTGTGGTTTTTGTCTCAGATTCTCCTTGTTGACATGGGATGAAAATTTTCTTGTCTTAGATTTATTATACATCCTAGAAGGTTGGTTCATCAGGCAAGTTACTTATGACGTGAAACAGCTTTCTCTTAAGTGACAGTAACAATTTATGGCTTAGTATTTATTCGTAAGTGGTTAGTATTCTAACCAATGCACAATAATGTTGGTAAAAAGTTAATACAGAATAGTTGCATTGCCATTTCAATTTAAATTTCATTATATAATTATTATAAATAATGGTGTTTTGTAAATACTGTATGTTATATTCAGTACATCTAAAACATGTTTATGATAACTGTCTGACTGTAGTGTTTCTAATCAGACTATATGTTGCTGCACTTTAAGCCAGTGACACAGCAGGCATAGTGTAGTTTGCCAATTTTAGTGATTTTGATCGCCACTGAAAATCCCAAGGATGAGTTTTGTGGGTTCATGATATGATAGACTTAGCTATTTTACATGTTGATTGCGACGGTATTTTTCTGTTGTGTCATTTAAGGCTGCGTTCGATTGACCGTATTCCGGAATAGTAATACATGGAATAGACCTTGTTTTCGTAGAGATTCACATTAAAATTGTCAAACACATGCTAAATTGCTATTTTAAACATATCTTTATTAGCCTTGTTGATTCAAAACGCCAGATACACCGTTTTAAATCATCAATCTACGTATTCTTATTCCGGAATGGGGTCAATCGAACGCACCCTTAAAGTTTAGTTGTGTATACATCACAGGAGCCTTAATGCACAGGCAGCAATCTGATTTTAAACACTACCAGTAAGAGCTGAGAAAAACCATTTGACATGCCAGTCAAAGCAACTTTTAAATTTAAAAGCCAATCGCTGCAAGGAGCAATGAAATTGCCTTGTCTGTCTCTATCTTATGGACCATTTGAACTAATAAGAACATTTTTTTCTTGCAAGACAGTACAGGAGTATTATTTATAATATTACAGTTAAATTTATAATGACTATGTCTTCCATGGTACCTTTTTTTTCACAGAGTTTTATTTGGTCGTGCAACAGTTTCATACTGAAATGCCCATTTTGCTTTTACTCTTGGTTTTAA
>NC_090885.1:12343177-12353177 GCF_036669925.1 Montipora capricornis | reverse complement strand
CCTCAATTTGGCTAGGGTTAGCCAAATCACTTACTGCCGCCAAAGAATGAATGCCAAGTAACTCTCAGGAAAAAGAGGACTTTCAATGTCCCTCTTTGTAAGACAAATCGCTTTCAGCGGAGCTTTTTATTGGCAAATTCTTCCCGTTCTTAGCTTTTAGTTCTCGGCATGCAATCTTGTTTTCAATATATTTTTAGATTTACGTTTTAGATTTAAATTTTAGATTTAAATTCTAGATTTAAATTTTAAATAATTTTAGAATCTTTGTTCGATTGTAAATAGCCGTAATTCAGCCCTTGGCTGCAATGGTTTATTTAATAAAGCTATCTATCTATCTATCTATCTATCTATCTATCTATCTATCTATCTATCTATCTATCTCTGGCCGGTTACTTTCAAAAAGGTGAAACAATAGACCTTATTCATAAATGGCGGTCAATTTATAATTCTTTTGTCTAAGTGCAAATTAGCCTACCAAGCCTCGATACCATACAGTAAATTGAAAAGAATTCTTGCTCTAAAATGAGGCTTGGTAGGCTAATTTGCACGTGAACAAAAGAATTATAAATGTGACCGCCATTTATGAATAAGGTCTATGACCTGCAACGAGTGACCTGTGGAATGTGACCTGTGTTTTAGATCCACCGGCTTTACAAGCAAGTGACATCCAACATCAGCATGTATATACGTACAGGCGCCCACTGGCAGTCGCTATCAGTCCATTAGGCATCTCACCAAGCACATGAATGAATGAAATGAGGCCTGATCACAACACCGGGAGCTCCATGTCCTACTCTTTATGAATAGTCTGTGGGTTCGTTTACGTCCCACTGGGTTGTGAACAGTGAAGGGTTGTGTGACGGGGCATACGGTTTATAATCCTCATCCAAGAAGACAATATAAATTGGCAATTTATATTGTATGTGACCACCAGCAGACAACCCAAAGGATACGAGAGCGCGTGACGTCACGTTATTTTGAGACAGTTGTAATGGCCGATTCAACTGTAAGGCCATTTGCGCTATCATTGTTCATTTTAGTACTTAGCGCGCGTGCTCGATGCATGACGTGGCATATGAATTTGTTTGCCCTGTAAGGATGCGCAGTAGCAATGGGCGCGAACGTTCTTAACAGACCAATCATGGCGCTAACCTGCGATCAGGCCTTGGCCCAATTGAGCATCGCTCTCATGTCCTCTTATGTCGGCGCTTGCATAACGAAAATGGAGCCTGATCGCAGGTTATCATGGCGCGTTCTCAAATCCTGGCCTAGAAGAAGGATTTCGGCACTGGTTCGCAGAAGGACCTTGGTTTCGTCTGCTTGCGTATCAAATTTTAACCCACGTATGCAAATTAGCCGAACGTGATTTGCTAGTTGTTTTTAGATAAACTTAAAGAAATATTGTTGGCTTCCAAAATTAACTTCATTTTAGGCAAGAATTCCAGTCATCGTTATGAAAATTGCTCCCATATCAAATTTCAACCCACCCATGCAAATTAAACGCGATGAATCTACAAAGGCAAAAAATCTCACAGAACCTTTCCCAGCCAAAACTGTTATAGAAACAAACTGTATATTTGTTATTGGTATATGTAACGGTTATATTTTCCCGTTACGGTTATCTGAAATTTGTATATGTAATGGGACTACATGCTGTACAATTTGGAAATAATTGGATGAGAAAAATTCTGAGCGGGACAGCCAAAATTGTGCGAGGCCGTAGGCCGAATTTAATTTGGCAGTCCGAGAAATTTTTTGAATCCAATTATTTCCAAATAGGACAAGCATGTAGTCCTGTTACTACTATATAGCTACATAGTCAGTTGTAATTGGGCATTGGTCAGTCAAGCTATTATCCTTAAAGAAAGGCTAACTAAAATATTGTGAATTATCACTATTTCCAAACTATTACCTGAACTCCAGAGGAATTCTTCGTCTGCTTCGCTGAAATAAAGCACGAGAGACATTTTTTTTCGTTTTCCGTAACCCTGCGCTCGGTTCAAGTTGTACGTTGCTTCAGTGAATTTGCAAATTCACGATCTCGCAAAATACTTAAGTTTCTGCCACAGTTTTTAAATAACGTTTCAACGAGCACTGCATGACAGCCAAACTTTCTGTTTCGTATTCGTAACCGTCCCTTTTTCTAATATCAGTGAAAAAACGGCAAAGAACTGCATCTAGCTTATGACGAGGGGTATCTTCCAACTTTATCGCTTTGTTAAGCCTGGTTTTCATATGATCTGTAACGGTCTGCATATGTCTGCGACGTGGCGCAGACCTATCGGTGATCGTGTCGCAGACCGATCGCAGACCGGTCGATCGATCTGCGCCACGTCGCAAACATATGGAAACATCTGTCCCCGGCGTCTGCGGCGATCTGCCGCACACCGTGTGGATGATCGGGAAAGTTGAATCTAGTTCTACTTTCTCGACCATTACGACGCTTCCGACTAACGCAGCGTTTACACGAACACGGTTTCATTTGTAACCGCATCGTTCTCGATGCGGTTACACCTGTTTACACGACACCGATCGAGACAGTTGCCGAAACCGTGTCGATTTGAAACCGCTGCCAAAAGTGGAGCGTTTTCAAAACGATGCGGTTTCATCTGTCGTGTAACCAGCGAAATCACATCGATTTGAATACAGTTAGTATTTTGGCGGGAAATTTGCATTGTTCAATTCGAAATAATTAATTTAGCACGTAGTGCAGCGCTCGCTTATACCATCACGACTTGGATTTTCTGGCGAAAACGGTTACGAGTAAACACTTCCAAACCGCACCGATTTTGACGCGGTTTCGAATTCATGAAAACGTGTCGATGTGAAATCGCGTTCGTGTAAAAGCTGCCTAAGACAATTTTTAATAGAAACGTGTGTCTGAGATGATCTGCTTCCTATTCGGCGACACACTATTGTCCTTGAAGCACGTCCAATCATACTTGAAGTAAGTGCGCTCCTTTTTCTCCTCGTTTCGCAGAGGAGTAGTGTTACGCTTGTTTCCAGATTTAAATGGAAACATTTGCCTCCTGTGTTTACGATCGTCTGCGATAAGACCGACGCAGACAGCTTCCGATGGTCGCAGACCATTGCACATCATATGGAAACCAGGGTTTACTCTACACCTTCCACTCTGAAAACATTTAGCCAAGTTTTTGTACTCTTGGAGGTGTTTTAGTTTTCGTTTTTGCCTCTCAGATTAGCGAGATCTTCTTCTGGCAAAGTAGGAAATCTCTCCTTTGCAGTGATATCGCTGAAAAGTGCTGAGAAATGGAAAGATTTGGGAAATGTCCGTGGCTAAACTCCGCCATTGTCAACTACTACAGAGCTGACGCTATGCTTTGTGCTGATTGACTAGTTTCTATTTCCTATTGTATTTTCTGGGATTTGATTGGCTTAGAAAAACTGTCCTATATTTTCTAAATTGGACAGTTTGCCTGTTTTTAGATCAGAAACTATCCAAATTTATCCTTAATTGGACAGTTTTAAAGAATTAAAGAATAATAGCTATGCTGACAATTGCGGATTAACTACCAGCTATATAATTAGAGGCAAAAAGCACACCTTCCCGTTTCATTCCATGCGTGCAAACAAGCAACGCACTCCGTGTCAAAAGCCCATGATACGCTACTAAATAAACTTCTAACCGGAGTTCAGGACCAATACCATTTCTGAAGAACCCAGGGGGGACGGGTAACTGTATTGTTTTGCAATGACGTATTGACCCACTCATCATGCCAGTGTGACGTCACGTAACGTGGCCGAATGGGGTTTTCGGAATAGATTTCTCGGAAATACACCTATTTCTCGAGAACCACTTGTTAGAATTTAACGAAATTTGGCACGAAAATACTTTAGGAAATAAGTAACTGGAGTATTGCAAAAAATTGAACTTTAACAGAGAACATTTAGATATTCCAGTGAACCTTCAACAAGGGATAATTAAAGATCTCTCTGTGTCAAATTATTATTAAAATAGTGTTAAATTGTGAGCATCGTTACAAGCTTGTTGCATGCAAATTATAAGGAAACTCTAACGACCAGATTTCAGCAAATAGACAAAACCGATTTTAGAGCGGTTTTCAAACGAGTGCCGTAAAACCAAAAGCAAAGTACTCACTTTGGCCAATCAAAAAGGACGGAGACAATCCAGTAAACCAATAAAAACTCGAAGTAATTAAGGCCTGGCCAAACGCACGCGACATTTCAACGGCAACATCTTGCAAACATTGTTGGGCACAACATGTTGCATACGTTTGGCCACCCTGTTGCGATATGTTGCAACATGTTGGATCAAATTTGAAAACAGTCAAATTTTTCGTGCATCATTTTTCATGCTGCATGATGTTGTACTCGTTTGGTCACGTTCACACAACATTGTTGCGCTAGGGCATGCGCGCTAGGTCCACTAATTGCGTGTCAGGGACCTGATGATGAGCGCATGAACATTGACATGTTGCATTGAAAATTATGAAAATGTTGCGTGCGTTTGGCCACCCCTTTCAACACAGGTCGCAACATCATGCAACAACGTTGCAAGATGTTGCGACATTTGGCCAGGCCTTTACACGTAGCCGACACAAAGCTTTGGAAAATTTGCACGCGCGAGCCACGATTGGTTTTGGTTTCACTTCTGATTGGCTGAAAAAGTGGCGCGAAAACTTTGCACCAATCACTGAGTGAAGTAATGCAAAATCAAAGTAATTTGCTAATTACTTTCGATACTCAATTGAAAACCGCTCTAAAGGCCTGTTTTTATTCATGGTGCCACGGCAATGGCATATACTAACTCTCAAAAAACCGAAGTTCGTGTTTTTAACTTGCTGTGATCGCTATTATGGAAAATGTCAAAATTAAAATGTTCTATTCCCAACTTGAATTGGGTACAACATTGACATCACTGTAGAAAACAAGTTTGGCAAGGTATCTTATTTCGAAATTGTATGGAAGTGAGATTCTTAACCGCCGTGACCAGAGGTTTTTATTTTTTGTCTCTCCGTTTTAATCGCTCACTCCTCGCGAAAGAAAAATAAGAACCTCTGGCACCCAGGGTACATTTTCTGTTTCGTCGTCATCAGAATCTGTACCTCTTTGTGATCCTTGAACATCTCAGAAACATCCCCATTGTCCACAAATTGAACACTGACAATTGGTAGTGGTACGGAATTCGTTTAATGTAGATCTAATGATATGGATTTCTCCAGGCCAGGGAATGGAAGTCTCTCTTCGGACTTCTTGCCAGTGGGTTGAACAGCGTAGACAACAGGCGGCAAGGCCCCAGCTTTATCATTTGTTGTCTTACTCCTAACAGTCCGTTGGCGTACTAGTCTGTAGCTCTCTCACCATTCTTTCATCTGCTCCTCCATTCCTGGTGTTATTCCTTTACTTGGCAAAGGTGCCATCGTTGCAACAGCTGAAAGGGGCACGCCAGCTTCAGGGACAGGACAGTACGACCTGTCATGCGTATAGTACTTTACTGTACGCTTTATAGACTCCTTCACGATTGTACTAAAACTATTCCGACTAATAGAGCGTTCTACTACTTACCATTGAGGTCACTGCTACCTTCATCAGATATTAAGTTTGCCCGTTCTAGTTGCCACTGCCCATCTGTTACTATGGCAAAGTTCTCGCATTTGCCCGGGGACGATTTTGTCACGCGAAAGAGATTTAGCGAGAAACAACCAATTCCAAACTGAAGAGCTTGTTCCTTCAATCCCAAAGATTCTGTCAGGTGTTTTTTCAATTCCAATACTCTTTTGTGTTTCTCTTTGTCGACCGGAACCCGGCTACGGTGGCGTTCGAGTGCGATCGCCTTTTCGGAAAAAAAAAATACTATCACTTTTATGATTCCACTCATGCCTGGACCGTGAACAAACAACGTATTTGAGATATTAAAGCGGGAGGTTTCGTGGGTTTGAGTACCGGAAGTTGTTCTGCGAAATGAGACCGCGTTCTTCTCTGGCCAAAAAGTATGAAGATGACAGGAAATTCTATAGTTACCTTTAGGTAGTTACTTCGTAAACTAGAAACAATACAAAGTGCTTTTCTGATCTCCTTTTTCTGAAAACAAATATCGATAATGACGGTCCGTGTCGGTAGTCGATTAATATTTTTTCTGTCGAAAGCCGGTAATTTTTTTCTCGCTTTGTCGGTAGTCGATGGTATTTGTCGCCCCTTGTCGCTAGTCGGTTAACGCCATTCAAACCCTCACATTTAGCACATGTTAAAATTTACAAGTCGAGGCTTAGTGGTGAAATTAGGTAGTCAGACGTTATCGCGCATAAGGGCTGTTGTCCCTCACTATGTAAGGGTTATTTTGAGGCAACGAGGAGATATGTGATTTATATATCCACGAGGTGCCTCAAAATAACTGGCTTATTTTTCATATGGGCGAGGCATCACATGGGCAAGGTATCAACCGTGACATGATTTCGTTCGTTGTTTTGACACACGTACACTGACAAAACAAACAAACAAACAGTTTTCCGTGCATACATTTGACAATAGAACAATAGTTGCGAAAAAACGCAGTGGGGTTTACCATTGTAAAACAGCATAATAGCTGTATTCACTGTTTACAAACATTGATGAGCAATTTGTTTTGTTATTCAAATTTGCTCACCGTAAAACAAAAGAACCCCTCTGTCTCAATAACCAATAGATCTCTGGTTGGGACATTAATAACAATAGGTGACGTAACGGTGAGTATCGGTATAGACGTTATTTTTTGGCTTTTGGTTTACCGACCAAAACAACCATATGCATACTAAAGAAGCTTTACAATACATTTAACATTGGGAAAATAGCTCTGGGATTTGGACATTGTCAAAAAATACTGACAGCTTTAAAACTACTTCATTTTTTCACACTGTACTGCAAGGATGGCAGAAACGAGTGACTCTGAGGAAGAACTTCTCCTCACACAAAGTAGCTTTAATGGCTCGTCAAATCGGGGCAATGAGTTAGTAAAAATTTGTACCTTCGAACAATCGGCAAGTGGACCACGAAAACGCTCAGTTTAATGTTTAGGAGGCGACAGAAGGGTTGTTCAGCTTTGACCACTCGGACGAGCATCAAGAAGTCTCAATCGGCAGTGTTGAAAAAGAGACTAAAGCAAACAAAAAGAAAGCGTCGAAGAGGGATATCACAGTCGTGGATGACAAAGAGTTGCTGGCCAGGAACAATGAGAGAATCCCAAAGAACACTAAAAAAGTAAACTTCTGGTGTTTGAATATTACTGTAATATTCACCAAGGGAATTATCAACTTTAATAATCCCCCAGGGGTTATTAAAATATCAGCCCCGCACTCCCCTGTTACAATCAAAGCCGCCCCCAGCTTTTCAGACAGTTGTTAATTAGCGGGGTTTATTCTATATAATCAGCCTCGAAGAACAAAAGAAAACGAGCCATGTGAAAAATAAGGTCGAATAATGTATGTATTTTTTATTGGTATGAAAGGTATTGAGAAAAAGCCTGTAATGGTTGCGGCTTTAACACTCAGTCTAGCGTTAAATCAAGTTCTATTGTTCGGTGTTCCCCTAGGGATCCAACACCAGTGAGTTGGCACTAGAGTACTGACAACACTCATAGTGTTACACTGTGTTTCTCTCAAGTATGACCGCAACCAATGTCTGTGCAACGCCCACTGGAATTTACATGATTAAGGCTGTTCCCCTCGGAATTGCTTATGAAGGGTTTTCACGTCACGTCATCGCCACGATGTTGGTGGACAAAAAGAAAAGTTCTCTCATTAGCTCTTTTTGTTCGTCCACCAGCAATTCTACATTGCAACATTGTTTTTTGTGTCTCTAGAGATTATTTGCGAAACACTTATAGATAATTGCCTATTTATAAGAAGTTTTGCAGAGCATTCATTTTCTCTATCGCAAAGTAGTCTACGACTTACGGGCTGAGTTGTTTAAAGCTTATTTCGAATCCGTTGATGATGTCCGACATCGAGGAAGACGAAAGAATAGCCGGCACAAGAAGATAACGCGGTGAGTTTGCGACTTCCGAAAACCATGTGTTGGTTCAGCAAGTTTTGGGCTTTTTAAGTATTAATGTCAACTCAACTTGATCCTCAGGGAAAGAAACTCGAGGCAAAACAGGCGCTCGACACAAACACGGTCCAACTGAAATACAAAGGAAACCAAAAGCAATTTAAGCTCAACGCAGATCTCGACAACATATTGGACCAGATACAAGCATGGAACAGAAGAAACCAACAGCAGCAGCAGCACAACCTCTCTCCTTACTGAGGACAAAAAAGCTCATCCACAAGCGGAAGCAAAGATCGTCGATTGGTACAAAGACGTCGAAGGATACGAATCATAACGTCGGAGTTTGCGTCCACGAACCACAGGCAACAGAAGCGGCCAGCAAGGAAAGAAAGCGGGTAAAAGACTTCAAACGTGTCGATGAGAAACGGAAAAAGGTCCGCTCACGCTTGTCTCTGATGATCAGATTTTTCGTGGTAAGTCTCAGTAACTTGCTTTAACATGTATAGTGATACTTGGATTTCTCGTGCTACTCTGCAAGAGTATCCATGCATTCGAAATGTATTCTATTTTGTTCCCTAATTAATAGGAAACAGAATGTGTAAAATGTACCTTCGTTTCAACGAAGTGAATTTGAACGTAAAAATAATTTGGCTACTATCTTCCCTGAATGATGACGTGTAATGACATGTATTAAGTGCATGCGCGTAAAGTAGTGAACAAAATATTGTAGGCTTAGAACATTTGAACATAAGGTCGATGGCCGTGGGACTGATTGTGGTCGATGTAGCTTCTGTTGTATCCCAACCAAACTGATGGGAAACCCAAGCTTTTTTTTTGTATTTTTATTTTATTTTAATTTCATCGTAGAAGTTACTTACAATACTCACTTACACATACATACACATATAATACACAGTGGACCTCTACATATATTATACACTCTCGTTTTAACATAATAATGACAAGCGCAGTACAAGATTATTATTGCATTAGTTTTCAATATACTTGCCCCATTTTTCAAAATGGATGGGCAACGTGTTACAAGATTTGGAAATCATCATTTCAAGTCGGTAGATCATCTTAATCCTAGCGTTTAATACTATAATGGATGGTTTGGTTTTATTACATCTACAGGAACAAGAGATTATTTTATAATCTCTTGACAGGAATAAATATATTTTTTCGAAATCAACAGAATATGCTTTACAAATAAATCTCTTTTACAATCCATTATACCAAACATTGTTTTTATTAGAAAGAGGCTCAATTTCAATATCTATAGCTAAGTTGCCCATCCACTTTATAACTTTCTGCCCAGAATTTCTTGGTATAATGGCAAGTTGCAAAAATATGTTCAAGATATTCGTCTGCTTCTCCACAAAAAGTGCAAGCCGGAGATGGAATTATCCCAATTTTGCTAAGGAGGACATTCATGGCAAGACATCTGTTGAGAAGTTTATATTGAAATTCGCGATTTTGTGTCTAAAGCAACACGATGTGGTAGGCTGTAAATGTTTTTCCAATCTAATTCGTCAGATACGAATTGAGCATTGTATTTGAGTTGAGCTGTCGGACAGCAGCGGACATTGGCTATTTGTTCATATCATTACCTGTTCGGTGGCACTGAAGAAAAAGTAGATGAAAAAAGCATGCAACTGGATATAACTCTCTGAAATAAATCACAATCTCGGGAGGGGCACTGGCCTCATGGTTAGTGCGCTCGACTCCGGATCGAGTGGTCCGGGTTCGGGTCCTGGCCGGGGACATTGTGTTGTGTTCTTGGGCAAGACACTATATTCTCACGGTGCCTCTCTCCACCCAGGTGTATAAATGGGTACCGGCCAATTTAATGCTGGGGGATAACCCTGCGATGGACTAGCATCCCATCCAGGAGGGAGTAGGAATACTCCTAGTCGCTTCATCCTACAGTAACCGGAAATAAGCGCCGCCCTAATGGGACTTCTAGGCTCGTGGTAGACTTTACGTATACTTTACC
>NC_090885.1:12335677-12338177 GCF_036669925.1 Montipora capricornis | reverse complement strand
TGTGTAGTGTAAGCGATTTTGAATCATTTTTTTGACGACTGCCAATCATTTGCCCAAACTAAATTTTACATATTTTGAAAGACCTACCCTTCCTTAATTAAAATCCTTAATCTCATGAAACTCGGTGATATGGCACATGGTCAAAAAATCAGTTCTTCCCACCGACCGACGAAGTTAACATTGGAGAACGCTTTGGTTTTGTTCACCGCAAAATAATTAGATTAATCCAATATTCTTGAAATTGGAAAAGTTCGTTGTATTACAATTTTTCTGCGTTCAATAGTTAAGACATGCGAATCGAATGGAATTAGTCAATTTTCAACCCAGTTGGACTCGCTAAACTGAGTGTGGAGGTTAAAAAGAAAATGTTGTTTTTCTCGGAAAGACAAACCTATTCCGAGGAAAAAATCACAGGCTGCTTGTATTCTTGCTAGGGGCTAGCTACATGCAAAAGTCGAGCGAAGTTGAGTTTTCAAGCCTTGCCGAAGAAATTTGATTTTGTTTGATTCTTGTGGGAATTTGCTCTTAAATAATTAAAGATTTGCCGTTGGTTAGTTTTGCAAATAATTTTGAGGTCCATAAATTTCAATCTGTAAAATAAGAGTTGATTGAAAATTTATAGAAACACTTCAGTTTTGTTTGGCCATGCATGACGGAACACATCAACCAGGCACGAAATGACCCAGTTGATAAGGTGACCCAAGCTAGAGATTGTTTGTAAACCCGGGCTCTCCTTTTACCCTCTTGCGTGGGTAACCCTTGCAACAGAGTTATTCTACCTGCTTGTAAGCGGGGCCTAAAGATGTAAACTGCCTTATGTCATTTAGGAAGCTTTTTCAGCCACGCTAAAAATGGACCTTGATGCCTGAGTTTTCGTTCAAAAATTGAGTGGGAAACAGAGTCCACGATCGTAATTAAAACAAGGCCGACCTTGAGGGCGGAATCCAAAGATTTACTCCATGATTCTTTTAGTTTGACTAACAGGAGTTTCGTGGAGCGGAGTAAAGGCGACTTGCAAGTCGTCTTAAGTAATTTTAAACGTTTGACTAAAAAGTCGTTTTGGATGATTAGAAGTCCTTTTTATTCCATCTAAATTTTTTGGATGGATGGCGTAATTTCATTATTTGAAGCAATTTTCTGGATAACTTTTCCCTTTGAAGAACATCTGCAGCTTCCTTACAGTTTGTCTCTCTGTAGGCAATGCTTTGGTACCTCCGGTCCTCATCACTACTCAGTCTCATTTTACATCCCCAGGGCCCTTTCAAATTGCAATCATATTCCGAGCCATAACCCAATACAGGCAGCACTGTTAACTGAAATGCGGGATTACCGAGTTCAATAATTTCACTGGCTCTTTCCTAAGAATAGCATTACAGTAATATTTTAATATAAAAATATGCAGTGTGTTTTTTGAATGGAGTCGATTAACCTTAAGCCTGATTTTCACAAGCGGCACAAGCGCAAGAACAAAGGCAAGCATAAGAACGGTTATTTCATCATGAACGGGGTTGTCGGGCTTCTCCTTGTGCCTGCGCTTATGCTTGCGTTATGTCGACGTTCTTTTTCACTTAGCTCCTTATGCTTGCGCTAGTTAAAACTAGGCTTTACACTAAAGAAGTAAATTTGTAGTTTGCAGTTTTCCTTTCATCTTATTTCAATCTAATTTTATCTCTGCCATAAGTACCGTTACGAGAGTCAAAACGTTCTGACAAAAATACATAACTAGCCTATTCAAGCTAGTTATACAATAAAGACAACACTAACCTTTTTGGCCCGAGAGAACCTTGCACTTTTAAAGAAAAATACTTACTTGCGTTCCCTGGAAGATAGTCATATTGGATGCATACTTAGTGCGCTCCTTCTCACCAATCCCCGCCTCTTTCGTTCATTTCCAATCAATTTTTTTGCCAAAAACGATGTAATCAATAAAATATCTACCTTTAAACTCGAGAGCCAAGTCTCCAGTGGGGGCAACTCGAGAGCCAAGTCTCCAGTGGGGGCAACTCGAGAGCCAAGTCTCCAGTGGGGGCAACTCGAGAGCCAAGTCTCCAGTGGGGGCAACTCGAGAGCCAAGTCTCCAGTGGGGGCAACTCGAGAGCCAAGTCTCCAGTGGGGGCAACTCGAGAGCCAAGTCTCCAGTGGGGGCAACTCGAGAGCCAAGTCTCCAGTGGGGGCAACTCGAGAGCCAAGTCTCCAGTGGGGGCAACTCGAGAGCCAAGTCTCCAGTGGGGGCAACTCGAGAGCCAAGTCTCCAGTGGGGGCAACTCGAGAGCCAAGTCTCCAGTGGGGGCAACTCGAGAGCCAAGTCTCCAGTGGGGGCAACTCGAGAGCCAAGTCTCCAGTGGGGGCAACTCGAGAGCCAAGTCTCCAGTGGGGGCAACTCGAGAGCCAAGTCTCCAGTGGGGGCAACTCGAGAGCCAAGTCTCCAGTGGGGGCAACTCGAGAGCCAAGTCTCCAGTGGGGGCAACTCGAGAGCCAAGTCTCCAGTGGGGGCAACTCG
>NC_090885.1:12325677-12330677 GCF_036669925.1 Montipora capricornis | reverse complement strand
TGATTTGTTAGCCGCGGGGCTCTCCGGCGTTTTATCATTCAGGATCATCCGAAGAAGATTCACAGGCTACCAGAAATACCAAATTATATTTAGAATGAAGAACTGGAAATCCAACGATGTAGTCACGAGCCAGTACGAAATACTGACTGATCCATTTTAAATGAAAGAACACATATGCCGTGAATTGGAATCGAACCCGCGTTCCCCGGATAACATGTCACGTGGCTAACCACTGCACCATCACGACAACCCTGCTGGAAACAGAGCAATCAGAGAGGCGATTTGTTAGCCGCGGGGCTCCCCGGCGTTTTATCATTCAGGAACAGGACTACATCGGATCATCCCAAGAAGATTCACAGGCTACCAGAAATACCAAATTATATTTAGAATGAAGAACTGGAAATCCAACGATGTAGTCACGAGCCAGTACGAAATACTGACTGATCCATTTTGAATGAAAAAACACATATGCCGTGAATGGGAATCGAACCCGCGTTCCCTGGATTACATGTCAGGTGTGCTAACCACTGAATCATCACGACAGCCCTACTGGGAACAGAGCAATCAGAGAGGTGATTTGTTAGCCGCGGGGCTCCCCGGCGTTTTATCATTCAGGAACAGGACTACATCGGATCATCCGAAGAAGATTCACAGGCTACCAGATAAACAAAATTATATTTAGAATGAAGAACTGGAAATCCAACGATGTAGTCACAAACCAGTACGAAATACTGACTGATCCATTTTGAATGAAAAAACACATATGCCGTGCAGTGGAATCGAACCCGCGTTCCCTGGATTTCATGTCGAGTGTGCTAACCACTGCACCATCACGACAGCCCTACTGGGAACAGAGCAATCACAGAGGTGATTTGTTAGCCGCGGGGCTCTCCGGCGTTTTATCATTCAGAATCATCCGAAGAAGATTCACAGGCTACCAGAAATACCAAATTATATTTAGAATGAAGAACTGGAAATCCAACGATGTAGTCACGAGCCAGTACGAAATACTGACTGATCCATTTTGAATGAAAAAAAACATATGCCGTGAATGGGAATCGAACCCCCGTTCCCTGAATTACATGTCACGTGGCTAACCACTGCACCATCACGACAACCCTGCTGGAAACAGAGCAATCAGAGAGATGATTTGTTAGCCGCGGGGCTCCCCGGCGTTTTATCATTCAGGAACAGGACTACATCGGATCATCCCAAGAAGATTCACAGGCTACCAGAAATACCAAATTATATTTAGAATGAAGAACTGGAAATCCAACGATGTAGTCACGAGCCAGTACGAAATACTGACTGATCCATTTTGAATGAAAAAACACGTATGCCGTGAATGGGAATCGAACCCGCGTTCCCTGGATGACATGTCTGGTGTGCTAACCACTGCACCATCACGACAGCCCTACTGGGAACAGAGCAATCACAGAGGTGATTTGTTAGCCGCGGGGCTCTCCGGCGTTTTATCATTCAGGATCATCCGAAGAAGATTCACAGGCTACCAGAAATACCAAATTATATTTAGAATGAAGAACTGGAAATCCAACGATGTAGTCACGAGCCAGTACGAAATACTGACTGATCCATTTTAAATGAAAGAACACATATGCCGTGAATTGGAATCGAACCCGCGTTCCCCGGATAACATGTCACGTGGCTAACCACTGCACCATCACGACAACCCTGCTGGAAACAGAGCAATCAGAGAGGCGATTTGTTAGCCGCGGGGCTCCCCGGCGTTTTATCATTCAGGAACAGGACTACATCGGATCATCCGAAGAAGATTCACAGGCTACCAGAAATACCAAATTATATTTAGAATGAAGAACTGGAAATCCAACGATGTAGTCACGAGCCAGTACGAAATACTGACTGATCCATTTTGAATGAAAAAACACATATGCCGTGAATGGGAATCGAACCCGCGTTCCCTGGATTACATGTCAGGTGTGCTAACCACTGAATCATCACGACCGCCCTACTGGGAACAGAGCAATCAGAGAGGTGATTTGTTAGCCGCGGGGCTCCCCGGCGTTTTATCATTCAGGAACAGGACTACATCGGATCATCCGAAGAAGATTCACAGGCTACCAGATAAACAAAATTATATTTAGAATGAAGAACTGGAAATCCAACGATGTAGTCACAAACCAGTACGAAATACTGACTGATCCATTTTGAATGAAAAAACACATATGCCGTGAATTGGAATCGAACCCGCGTTTCCTGGAGTACATGTCAGGTGTGCTAACCACTGCACCTGCACCTGGGAACCTGCACCTGCACCTGCACCTGCACCTGCACCTGCACCTGCACCTGCACCTGCACCTGCACCTGCACCTGCACCTGCACCTGCACCTGGGAACCCTGCTGGAAACAGAGCAATCAGAGAGGTGATTTGTTAGCCACGGGGCTCCCCGGCGTTTTATCATTCAGGAAGAGGACTACATCGGATCATCCGAAGAAGATTCACAGGCTACCAGAAATACCAAATTATATTTAGAATGAAGAACTGGAAATCCAACGATGTAGTCACGAGCCAGTACGAAATACTGACTGATCCATTTTGAATGAAAAAACACATATGCCGTGAATGGGAATCGAACCCGCGTTCCCTGGATTACATGTCAGGTGTGCTAACCACTGCATCATCACGACAGCCCTACTGGGAACAGAGCAATCAGAGAGGTGATTTGTTAGCCGCGGGGCTCCCCGGCGTTTTATCATTCAGGAACAGGACTACATCGGATCATCCGAAGAAGATTCACAGGCTACCAGATAAACAAAATTATATTTAGAATGAAGAACTGGAAATCCAACGATGTAGTCACAAACCAGTACGAAATACTGACTGATCCATTTGGAATGAAAAAACACATATGCCGTGAATTGGAATCGAACCCGCGTTTCCTGGAGTACATGTCAGGTGTGCTAACCACTGCACCTGCACCTGGGAACCTGCACCTGCACCTGCACCTGCACCTGCACCTGCACCTGCACCTGCACCTGCACCTGCACCTGCACCTGGGAAACCTGCTGGAAACAGAGCAATCAGAGAGGTGATTTGTTAGCCACGGGGCTCCCCGGCGTTTTATCATTCAGGAACAGGACTACATCGGATCATCCGAAGAAGATTCACAGGCTACCAGAAATACCAAATTATATTTAGAATGAAGAACTGGAAATCCAACGATGTAGTCACGAGCCAGTACGAAATACTGACTGATCCATTTTGAATGAAAAAACACATATGCCGTGAATGGGAATCGAACCCGCGTTCCCTGGATTACATGTCAGGTGTGCTAACCACTGCATCATCACGACAGCCCTACTGGGAACAGAGCAATCAGAGAGGTGATTTGTTAGCCGCGGGGCTCCCCGGCGTTTTATCATTCAGGAACAGGACTACATCGGATCATCCGAAGAAGATTCACAGGCTACCAGATAAACAAAATTATATTTAGAATGAAGAACTGGAAATCCAACGATGTAGTCACGAGCCAGTACGAAATACTGACTGATCCATTTTGAATGAAAAAACACATATGCCGTGCAGTGGAATCGAACCCGCGTTCCCTGGATTTCATGTCGGGTGTGCTAACCACTGCACCATCACGACAGCCCTACTGGGAACAGAGCAATCACAGAGGTGATTTGTTAGCCGCGGGGCTCTCCGGCGTTTTATCATTCAGGATCATCCGAAGAAGATTCACAGGCTACCAGAAATACCAAATTATATTTAGAATGAAGAACTGGAAATCCAACGATGTAGTCACGAGCCAGTACGAAATACTGACTGATCCATTTTGAATGAAAAAAAACATATGCCGTGAATGGGAATCGAACCCCCGTTCCCTGAATTACATCTCACGTGGCTAACCACTGCACCATCACGACAACCCTGCTGGAAACAGAGCAATCAGAGAGATGATTTGTTAGCCGCGGGGCTCTCCGGCGTTTTATCATTCAGGATCATCCGAAGAAGATTCACAGGCTACCAGAAATACCAAATTATATTTAGAATGAAGAACTGGAAATCCAACGATGTAGTCACGAGCCAGTACGAAATACTGACTGATCCATTTTGAATGAAAGAACACATATGCCGTGAATTGGAATCGAACCCGCGTTCCCCGGATAACATGTCACGTGGCTAACCACTGCACCATCACGACAACCCTGCTGGAAACAGAGCAATCAGAGAGGCGATTTGTTAGCCGCGGGGCTCCCCGGCGTTTTATCATTCAGGAACAGGACTACATTGGATCATCCGAAGAAGATTCACAGGCTACCAGAAATACCAAATTATATTTAGAATGAAGAACTGGAAATCCAACGATGTAGTCACGAGCCAGCACGAAATACTGACTGATCCATTTTGAATGAAAAAGCACATATCCTGTGAATGGGAATCGAACCCGCGTTCCCTGGATTACATGTCCGGTGTGCTAACCACTGACATGTAATCCAGGGCACGCGGGTTCGATTCCCACTCACGGCATATGTGTTTTTCATTCAAAATGGATCAGTCAGTACATCGTTGGATTTCCAGTTCTTCAAGCCAATTCTGCGGCCGTCACAAACTTAAAGAAAAGCTACTCTCCCCACCCCTGTGCTTTGGTCAGACAATTGCCAATCACCCACCCACGCCACAGTGTGGGTTCACTCTAATTGGTGATCAAAAGCAAACTATCATTGAGGCCTAGACTGGTGCAGGGAAAATTGCCAATGAAGGCATGCTAGACTGTAAAGTCTCACTTAACAAGGCCACAAACTCTAACTGCAGTTAAAGTCTCAAAGAACTCTCTAGAACTGTCCCTGGGTTGTTTGGCAAAGCAGGCCTTGACGGCAAGCCCCCTGCATTTTGAGCGGCCACAGTGGCTTGAACACGGGCTACGCCCGTGCTCAAGCGAAAATTCCAGGGACTACCTTTTAGCAAATTCGCTCAGATATATGAATTATCTTGTAAACATTTTAATGTTACACTCACT
>NC_090885.1:12320677-12323177 GCF_036669925.1 Montipora capricornis | reverse complement strand
GCCACCGTATTGTTCATCTGTATTTCTTCTATAAATAACAAATGGCCCCCACTAACAGAGGGTGGTCTACCTGTGGTTATTTTACACGATTCGATGTCGGCAGGAGACCGTCAGTAGGAGCCTACTCTAGCCTTTTGCCTTTTGGATCGGGCCTTTTGACAGACCTGTAGTAGTCATTTTCAGAAACCCTTTCCCGGGAAACAGCGTTTCCGTGGTTGCAATTAGCGAATGAGTGCTGTAGATTACGCATTTACAATTTAGCGTAAATGAGCTCTGCCTGAAACATGGCAGGTAGCTCTTTTGTCTCCATATTAGCCTACTAGTTTACATAATGCAGTGTATCTTGTTAATTAAGCGATTATTGCTGTTTCATTTGGTTTTATAACATTGCCGTTTCGTAAAACAGTGTTTCTAGTTAGACATCACCAACTCGGCCACCTTGGGCTTTTACTTCGTGTAGAAGACACACATGACGTAAAACAATAGAACGAAAATCGTGAAACAAAACCTAATCAGAATTCTAAATCCCTAAAGACCCCTAAAGCTTTTGTTACGTCGTGTGCGTCTTCTACACGAAGTAAAAGCCCCACCATGTTTGTTGGCCCAGGCCTCCCATCATGTCCGCCATTTTGCTTCGCTGGAAAGACCCTGGAAACGAGAAATGAATGAGCTCGGAATCAAATGTGGTTGCCTCTTCCCTTCGGAAGTAAAATGAGCTGTCTGTGAGTGAAATTGGGGTAGAACGTCTAAACTAACAAGGTAAGATAATGGCTTACTCCCTGACATGCCCCCCAAAACAGAGTCTCTATTTGTAATTGAGTTATGGACGAGAAATTCTGCAATGCGGGCTTATACCGCGAGCATTATGATAGTTTTTTGCCAAATGTCAATATTGCATGACTTCGACTGTAAAAATGTTTTGTGCTCTTAGCTTCTCAGTCGGCGATCCTCATTAGTGTGCTGCAACTATTCGAGGCTTCGTGGACAATACGCGATGAAAGGAAAAGAACATTTGCATCAAGTGTACAACGATTGGCGCAAAGCTAAAATAAAATGGTATTACATGTTTTTTGTCTTTCGATCCCCAAATTATTTGTCCTCTGTAGCGGGCGAATTAATAGGGAAACATTTTGCGATTATAGAGGGTTTTCACGTGTCGTCATCTCAGCCATTTTGGTGGGCGAAAACAAAAGATCTCTCATTGTTGTCTCCAGAGGTTGGTTGAAAACGTCCTATTTCGTCGTATTCACATTGTACAATGCAATACGGGTGAACTCACTGCAAACTATCCTGTAACTGGATGGGTACAAACAGTTTCGAACTCAAAACAGAAGATGAATGGTTCATTGTCATATGCTCACGTTGTCGTCAAAACTTAAAATTTGGTGATTTCATGTTGTTGTTTTGTGGTGTACACAAAGAAATGAATGGAAATGCAGGATGCACGTGCAGCACAAGTATTTTTCCTTTTTTAAAAAATAATATTCTTGCTCTGTGGCGTTTTCATTGCTGTTATAGCTGTTGTCTTTGCTTTGCTTAGGCCAAACATCAGAAAACAGGCCTACTTGAAGAAGTTGCACCTTGATTATCCGGACTTGTGGGAACTGCGAAATAGTCCGTATAATCAAGAGTCAAGATTTAATCGAAAATATGATTATTAATGAGCCAAGTTACACAAGTTAGTGAGAGTAACATTTAATCATACAGGAATAAAACAAGTACAAATCGTTGTTGGAAAGACTATGAACAGTTGCTCAAAAACTATCTGCTTTAAGTCTTAACTAAAATTTTTTTTACATTGGTCTAAAATGCTGAAGTAAATCAGTTTGTTTTGATCTGCTAGTTTTTGCATGAGGATATCGGAGATCTGCTGCTTGCTAACACCATACTCAGTTGACAAATTAGTTTCTTTTTCTAATCGCAATATAATCGACTATTTATCTTTTATGGAAATAGTGGATGGCTTACATTGTGCATTTTATGGACTTGATGAATTCGTTTTGATGTAAATCTACTTCAGAATGGAATTTGGTGCAGGGATGGCGCAGTGGTGAGAGCACTCGCCTCCCACCAATGTGGCCCGGGTTCGATTCCCAGACTCGACATCATATGTGGGTTGAGTTAGTTGGTTCTCTACTCTGCACTGAGAGGTTGTTCTCTGGGTACTCCGGTTTTCCCCTCTCCTCAAAAACCAACATTTGATTTGAGTTGCATTAACTTGTTAATTTCAATTTATTGTGTCCCTGATTAGTGCTCTACAGTACAGTGCTAGAAGATTAGACACTAATTCTAAAATAAAGTTCCTTTCCTTTCCTTTCCTTTCCTTTCACTTAGGAACAGAGCAAATCTGAACCAATCAGAGCACAGTGAAATGCACCACATTAGTTACAAGGCTGCTGCCTAAGAAAATTTTAAAGGGGCCCTCAGAGCTAAACGCTGAGAACTTAGGAGCCCAACATATGAAGTGAAAGCTGTTGCTGTGAAAAATGAAGGCGCCCAG
>NC_090885.1:12310677-12313177 GCF_036669925.1 Montipora capricornis | reverse complement strand
ATTATTATTATATTTAATTTTTTTAAAAATTAATTTAAATGTACAACTTATGCCAAATAATTATGCCAGCTGCCATTTACAGGCCTTACCACATGTGATTCCCACATTATGACTTGTGACATTACTTTTAGCTTCTGTCAAATCACTTGTGCCTCTTGCCATGTGAGCCCTTAAAGTCCCCCTAATCTCAAAGGCTGCAAGTTCTTTTCTATAATTATAATAAAACGCAGCCTACAAATTATTCACTGTTATCGTGCAGACCAGTAGGTGTATTTTGTTAAAAAATCTTTATAACCCATTGTTGTGTGGTTTCAATAAAGGTGCTGAAAGCCATGAGACTGGAGAGGCACTTGAAGTGGCATCAGTAATGGAGAATGCTTTCCCAGGAGGAACTTCATTTCTGGATGGCAACATTTCTTGTGAAGGTATTAGGTTATTTTCAAGCACTAGCTTGCACGAGAGGTACAGAAGTAACAGCTACAGTAGAGTGACAAAATTAGAATTTTGTTAAAGGAGCTCGTCTATATGGTACCATGTATCTCAGTTATTTTATACAGTAACTGTTGTGTTTGTCTTTTCATACTGCTGCTGATATTGGAGATGGGAGCAACTTAAGATGTGAAGTCGAAGGCTGCAGCAAAGTTTTTGGCACAAGAAATACATTGAGGTGCCACATTCGTACACATACAGAGAAGAAGCCTCATACTTGTCCCCAGCAAGATTGTGGCAAGGGATTTAAGTCTTCAGGAGATCTTCAGAGACATATGCAGCGGCATACATGTACGTGTGAGTGAAGGACGCATGCTCAGGAAGAACCCTCTCCCCTCCCCTCCCCTCCTATATCATTGACCTACTCCAGTCTCCATTTTTTTACTAGAAAACTTCGTCTTATCAAGAGAGTGGATAAATTTTCAAAGTAACCACCCGTAAGAAAGATTTGTGACCTAACGTCTTTAAGCGTTAGCTCTTGGTCAGAGTGAATTAGGCTAGTCCTGGTAACGTGACCCCACATAATTATCTCTCTTACGGTGGTTAATTTCCCTTAAGAGCAGTTTTCATATGACTGTCGATTGCAATTGCTACGCTTAGTGATTGGTTTGAAAGTCTCGCGCCAGTTTATCAACCAATGACAAGGAAAGCCAAAACCAGTCAAACCAATCGCGACTTGCACGCGCGATTTTTCCCGCGCTTTGAGCAAGTTACACGGAATTGCTACGAATTTGGATTGGCCCATTGCGCTGTTTGCACCTGCTGTGATTGGTCGAAGTAATTACTTTGGTATTTATTTTACGACACCCAACTGAAAACTACTCTATCAACTCGTTTGATCAACCCAAATTTTCGTGTTTCATTCCTCACTGACACAGCACCGCAGTTTCTTTGAAAAATAATCGCTTCACTCGTCTACTTTCGAGAAGCTTGCTCCCACTGATATTTAAAGGCCATCATACTGAGGAAGTTTCGCTAAACTACTGAGTTAATTCTTAAAGCAATTGACCGAACACTTTAATGAAAAATGATACCCAATAGACCCATATCACTCAATGTCGAAACCTCTCATTCAGTGTGAGGCTGGAAGGGCAAAGACGATGCAAAGACAAAGCCTTTATTCCCCACGGACTCCAAAATGGCCGCCGCCTGATAAAGGTGAATAGGCCATTTCCGAGTTCATGGCTGCCCGGTCTCTCTTCAAAGCGAGAAAAACTTTGCACTTAGACTCGCTTTGAAGAGGAGGCAGACCAAAACTCTCGGATTACTTTAATATGCCCCATCCCAGAGCAGATTACGCCAGCCGGTCCTCAACCCTAGCTTTAAGCTTAGCATAAATCTTTTACAAGTATTACCAGTTGACTTTCCTAAACTCGTGTTGGAGAGAGAGGTTCCCTCTCTTAGGGATTCTGTTACGGAGCTGAAGATACTTAACTTCGGCTCGTATGAGTGCCTTTGTAATCACTTTACGAACTAGCAATAGGCAACATTTGTTTCTATTTATTTTTTTCTGTTTTGTGCATTTATACATTTTTGTAAATTATTATTATTTGCTGACACGCGTACACATTTGTAACAAGCGTTCATTGGCTTTGCAATATCAAATTGAAAGTGCCTTTCACCTCAACACAGTTTCCCACTTTATTTATTCTCGGGAATCGTCCCAAATACATTTTGTTGTTTTTAGAACCATTGGATTGAAAATTCACTTTTTTGCTTGCTTTGAAAGACTGAAAAAGTGATCATACTTTGATGATCCATAACCGAGCAATGAAGGGGAACTGGTTCGATACCGGATGACGTCACAAATTAATTTGCATCGCTGTTTTCAAAGAACCTGCAAAATATATGCAAAACAGTCGATGACGACGTCAGCCCGATAGAAACCCCATTCCCCTTCAAAGTCGGCTATGGAAACCACTTTTAACCGCATTTTCCGTTTTTCTCAAAGCAACTAAAAAAGTGAATTTTCAATCCGAAGGTTCTAAAAACAACGGTATATTTGGGACGA
>NC_090885.1:12300677-12305677 GCF_036669925.1 Montipora capricornis | reverse complement strand
TGGCCAAGAAATATCTGTGCATACCAGGCTCATCGTTTCCTGCTGAAAGACTCTTTTCCAAGCAAGGAGAGCTCGTTGCCTTAAAGCGCATCCGCATAAAGCCAAAGGACGTTCATGTGTTCTTGTTTTTAAATCAAAACTTATAGATTTTCTGTCAGCTTGCTGTATGCAGGGCTTTTAGTGTCTTGTATTTTTTGCATTCAAAACGTTGTCATTTTTCAGGTTGCCACGGTGCCATTGCAGTTGTAAAGAACAAAAAATATACAACAGAGACAATGAAGCCTCGTCCTAAACACAATAGGGCCGTTTATACGACAGAAAATAAGCCGCGGCTTACTCTGGCTTACATAAGACGCGAACACCCCGTATAAATGGTACAAAATCTACGTTCACGGCTTTCTCAAGCTGCGGTTTATCCTGGCCTGGGAGTTTATACTCGTATAAATAGTTCCTTTCGCGTATTATGTACGCCGCGGCCAGAGTAAGTCGCGGCTTATTTTCTCTCGTATAAACCGCTCTAATATATCTTTCTCCTGTTCCGATCCAATAATTATAGATTCCGTCATGATTGGTGAGTGCGTATTGATTTTTATCCACGAGTTGTGAAGGATCGCTTAAGAACGGTGCCTAGTATTGTTATTGCGCATACGTTCTGCGCATCTCGAGATACTCGGGTTTCCTGTCGGTGATGCTTACCAATAGAGTGGTATTTTTGCCCGGTTTATAATTATCCGGTGAAAGTAGATCTTAGTACGTACTGTTGGTATCCAAAGAGAAAATTGGGGGTAACCATGCATTTTTGAGAAATAATTAAGCTTCAATTTGAGAAAGAACGCCATACATTGCTTTTTATTTTAAAGCTTTTTTACAAATATTTGGTCAGTCGAGATGTGCTGAAGCAAAGGCATATAAAAAACCAGGAAAGAATTATTGCTGCTCGACGCTTCGGGGTCATCATGACTTCAATTATCAAGAGACTAGTTAAATAGCATCAGAAACCCATAAGGGTTGAAACGTGTAACGCGCGTTCACAGCTTCCGAATATTCAGTGCGAACTGATTGGTTGAATGTTCCAGTGCTAAGTACCATATTTGGAAACCCCTCGCTTTTGTTGTTCGAAATATGGTACTTAGCAAATTGAATATTCCGAAGCTTGTTTCCCCCAGCACACAAGGGGCCGTTACACGTTTCAACTCTTATGGGTTTCTGATAGCATGCAACTAAGGAAAGGTACAAGATAAGCATAAATTTCAATAAACGGCCTAAACAAACACCTTGGCGCGGATGGAATCCGTTTGCACGTTCAATGTTGGTTCACACATGCGAATGTATAACATTTCTTTAACGAGGCAATCAAATTTGCCGCTACATTTCTGATGGTGTGAAATTGCTCAATGAAGCGTTCAAGCATTTCACTATTGTGTTGCAGGTTATAACGTTTGTAAATCGAAGGTGACTTTCGAGTGTGCTCTTCTACGCGCTCGTGTAAGTGACCACGGGTATAACCCACATAGCCTGCATCACACAGGTTACATTAGGGGTCCTCCAGCAGCGTCAAGATTAGCTGTGACCCCCCCCCCTCCCCCCTCACGTTCTCTCAAAATTATGATGTGCCCCCCCCCCTCTCTAACCCGTACCTTTAGATATTGAAAAACATGAGAACAATACCAATATCTTTTATCCGACAACCCTGCTTGTGCAGGAAGGTTTCTCCGAGAGGATTACAAGCCAGCTCCCCATGATGACAGCAACATCAGACGTTGCAAACAAGAGGCAAATGATATCCAGGACAAGCTTAATGCTGTCGTAACCAAGTTAGAAAAACACTGAAGACTGGCCTCAGCTGTTTACACAATTTTAATGCTGAACAACGTCATTCAATAAAGTCTCAAGTCGGTTTAGACGTTCTGCATCTTGTAGAAGACCTGGATAGGGTGATGGCTAAATATAAAGCGACATTTCCTATTGGTGCCAAATCTAAAGCATCCAAATCGAAATGTACAAGCCGAAAAGGTCTACTAGCTGAACACTGGTCCTTAAAGGGTAACACCACTCTCACAGTCTCCGATGGTACATCTGGTGATGGGCAGGGCTCCTGAGATGAGATCCTTCTCTCAACGAAGCGCTTGATTGTAGTTTAAACCAGTGGCTTGGGGTATTTCAAGTTATGAAAAAACCCTCTAAGGCGGTCACATTCCTCCGAGAAGAATAACCAATTAGAAGGTAATCGATAAGCACGATCCACCATGGTGTTAACTAGGCTGCGCTTGTATTTAATGTCAACATGACTCTGGAAATGCAGAAGGAGACCCGTGTTGGTTCTTTTGATGTACAGCTTGCTCTCAATCTTTGGTGCACGGTTAAGTAATTCAGTTCCTAAAAAGGGAAGGGATCCCTCCCCTTCGATTTCCATGGTAAACTTGAGGGAAGGATGGGTAGAGTTAAGGGTATCTAGAAACTGGCCAGCGGTCATCTTATCAGGTTGAGAAACTAAATGTTTTAAGCAAAAGCCGATACAACGTAGATTTGATTTTAGTGATGTACTATATTTCGGCTGGCCAAACCAGCCTTCTTCAGGTACAATGAGAGTTTACATTGAATTGCTTCTATGTACATATATATATATATATATAGTAATTGGATGTTGACGTAATACTGGAAAAAATGTGATAAAACATGGCAGTTACAAAGATTTTGAATTCAAATACTAAGAGTCACGGAAAAATAACGGAAATCACTCAAAATAATAAACTGAAATCTAATACGTTTCTTCGCGGATATTAAGACCGTTGGGATCAATTGTCCTGCCTTTTAAAATTAAAAAAGCTTCCCTGGCCTTACGGATCGAGTCTCTGTTAGAAAATATTTTTTCGATAGGGATTAATTGCATGTCCTTGGAGATGTTGTGGGGAGAGGAGAGGAAATGTTCTGCGACTGTAGTGGGTTTGGATTTGGTGTTAGCGTTATCTAAAGTGCGGCGGTGTTCATTAAAACGGTCTTTTAAACGTCGTTTAGTTTCTCCTATGTACTGTAAATGGCATCTGTTGCATTGAATCATGTAGATAAGGTTTTTAGTTTCGCAAGTTATGTGGAAATTAATGGAGCGCGTTTCGCCAGTAGAGCAGAATTTGTAGTTGGTCACGGTTGCTTGCTTCGAAACTCTGGAATCTTATCAGGCATTACGGTCAGATTGTCATCGACGTACCTCCGGTAATACCGCAAATATTATTCATCAATTATCTTTGAAAAATGCGTGGTTACCCCTAATTTTCTTTTTGGATTTCAATAATACTTATTAAGATCTATATTTCCTCCGTAATCATGAACTGGGGCAAAAATACCTTTGAACGAGATGCTTCCGTGAAGCATACACTGGGTTGCCTGTGGTAAGTGTTACAGAAAATCAGAAGACACTGAATTGTGTGGTATTGAACTACAGCATTCCAGTCTCTAAAGAATAACAAATAAAAGAGAAGCGAGAAACATTGGCTTCTGGGCTGACGTGTTGATAATTTTCAAGTTCCCTCACAACTTCTTTTCACCACAAGTTTGAGCGTGCCTTCTGAGCATCTGACAGCTTTGTAATACTAAAGTTCACTGAAGTTAAGCCCTAGGGGTTCGGCGGGGTTAGAATCACGATGGGAGACCACAACAATATATCCCTCATAAAACAGAAGCATCGGACCGAAAATACTATTAACGCTAACAAATGTGAACTCAGCAAGGTACAGATTTTGTCAGCTTGCTTTATGCAAAACAAATATTGATGCAAAAGTTAATAACTATCGATACACAGTTTTTAGAAAGGGCAGAAGGAAGTTTCCGGGACGGTCGATCGAGAATAGAATATTTACGACATGAAAACAACATTAATTTTGAACCGTGAATATAGAATACAAAAAGTTATGTTCGAGCGACAAACATTTTGGGCGATTTTTGCTGCGTTCAAATAAATCGCAAAATCGAAAGTGACGTCATGGCCGGAATTCAGCGGGCGCCGTGATTAAGTTACCGCGGCATGTTTACTCGCCAAACTACACTCGTGATAAAATTTTGGAAATTATCAGCTCACTTTGATTTCGGCTCGACGGATGATAGATTGTTGTCGAAGTCCATTACTCGTCGCTTTTACAATTCCAGGTATGTGTTTTCACCGCCTGCCTAGTTTATCCAACTGACTTTCCATTATTGGTGTTCGATTCGTTCAATCGTTCTCTGTCTTTGTTGAACCCATAAGTTACCAGAGAATTTTCCATTTGGTTTCAGTGTTCTACATAACCGTCACACTCGGTTAAATATTATTTTAGACATACAGCTCACTTTGATTTCGGCTCGACGGGCGATAGATTGTTACTCGTCGCTTTTGAGATTCCAGGTGTTGGTTTTTCACCGCCTGCCTGGTTTATCCAGCTGACTTTCCATTATTGAGCTTCATAAGGGTATATTTTATTCAAAGATCCACTAAAACGCCATTCGCGTTACATGACTTTCGACGCCATTGCTCGCTAAGTTAATGATTCTCCTGTGTCCACCAGAGTAGTCTACGCATTTCCACTACCCTCTCTATCCTAAGAAAATACGCGCAGAGGGCTCTATGCACAAAGACACCACTGAGCAGGGGAGTGACAGGCAAGACTTACCGACACGGAAAAAAAAAACTAAAAAAAATAATCTACCCATTTTCCGACTGGGATTGCCATACGGCAACCCAGTAAAAATACGGGCAGAAGACTCTATGCACAAAGATACCACTTAGCAGGGGAGTGACAGGCAAGACTTTTACCGACACGGAAAAAACGACGAAATGAAACGCAGATTCCGACTGGGTTTGCCATACTGGCAACCCAGTAATTAGTAGCCCCGTCGATCCTTAAACGAACGAGTGAGTTTAGCGATCCTTTACAACGAGTGAGTAATAAAAATCGTACAAACGAGCCAACCATCAAGTAATTTGTTTATTATATAAGTACAGAGATCATAAAGTTATCGAGTAAGTCTTA
>NC_090885.1:12285677-12288177 GCF_036669925.1 Montipora capricornis | reverse complement strand
CTTCAAATATGTCCAAATAATTACAATTAAAAAGTTTTAGGAGAAATCCATTGTCCATTGAAACAAGTGTTGCGAAGTTCATCGTAACCAGCGTCATGTGCCAACCAGATGTCGATTGGTTGTCGAAACAAAATAACCTTTTGTTCCAGTGCTTGGATAAATTTGAATATCATCAAGAATGATGAAATGGTATATGAAATGAATCATAGCTCACTTGATCATCAAGAATATTTGTAAACAGTCGTATGTATTTGTCGCTTTCGCGACACCTTTAAGTGCTTACACTCGTGGACCTCAGAAATCTGCATTCAGCATCCGGAAATTATTTTCTCCCCCTTAACTTCTTTTCCCCTGGGGTAAAAAAAAAAAATGTGAATGCTTCGTTCACAGTGGAAGTGCACGAAGCAAGTTCACCGACCCCTCTTCAATATGCCAAGAGAGGTTTAGTGGAGAAAGACAAAGGAAAGTGGGTGATAGGCTAATTCTTTCACATTCATTGCAACTTGTTCCTATTGTTTTTGTCCTCTCTCCTTCACTATCAAGCTGAATATTGATTTTTCGAAAATGGCCTATTATTCCGAAAAGAAAACAACATTTCAAATAAGACACAACGTCGGCTAAACTAACTACTGCCGGCTGGAGGCAACAAGTTATCAACTGCAGTACGTGATACACTTGACCTCGGGTCATCCCTTATTCAACGCCCCAATTTGAGGACCACGCCGTGCCGTGCATGCCACCCACAGAAATTTCTTCATTTCTGTTCAGGGGATTTTTACCATTAGAGACTCTTTTTTTTTTGTAAGAACGTTTTTTTTTTTATAAAAACATTCAGGCTGAGATAAATAAAAAATTTAAGAACATTCCCAGTCTGCGAGTTGGTTAAGAGTTTTTGTACATGTTGTTGTTGTTGTTTTGTTTCTGTCGGTAGTATAAAAGCGATAAAAGGAATGTAAAACTAAAGAAGAGAGACGTGATCTTCGAACTTATCTGGTCTATTAGAGACACCTGCAAAAATTCAGGTGGTTTTAACGCGATTCGAACCCATGACCTCTATGAATGGGTGTATTGTTACATGCCTCGCCCTTCAAATAAACAAAATAGTTGCCGGGTATGCTGCAGTTATTCCACCGTCTGAATAATCAATTAGTTTCGGTTTTTATACGGCCCTAACTGTTGAATTTTCCAGCCGGTTAGCCAATTAACACTGTCTACGCAGGCAAAGCCGGAAGAGGACATTGGGGAGTTGAATCCAAAACATTTCCTGAACCGCTTCGGGCGCTTTTTGATTCGGAAAATAGTCAATTTGTTTTCGCTTCGCGACTCGGGCAATTTTGGAAAATTTCCAAACACACAAGTGCAATTAATCCTTAATAGTACGAGGACTCATGCGATTGCTTTTTTATCAATAAAGGGCAAGCCGTCTCTTGATTACCAAAAATGCCCTCGATTACCAAAAATGCCCTCGATTAAGAAAAAATGCCCTCTGTCTCAGCCAATCAGCGCTCAGTAATTTTGCTCTTTATTGGTAAGTTAGGAAAGCAGCATGTGGAGGTGTTGTGGTGATTATTCTTTATAATTGGGAACTCCAACGTGGAGGAAGGCTTGCTACTTTCGAAAACCAAGGTGCTGAAAAGAAACATGTTTATGTCTAAACGTCTTGTTTATATTCGACGCCCACCAATTCATAGGATAAACATTCGCTGATAACTACACAATGCACCTCCAAATTTTACCGTCAAACAACTAAGGGTTATTTTAAGGTAATGTAGGGGAGTATTTAAGGCGAATAAGTTTTACCAGAAGAACATTAACTTAAACGGGAGCGTCTATCTCCTCCAATTTTTCTCGAGTATTAAAATTAATTTTTAGGAACAGGTTTTTTCCCGCGAAAAATAGCCTTTTTACCACAATTGCTTGTAATCTCGCAATCTGATAGGCTAATTTGCCGTTGTCGATAGGAGTCTAGACAACGCAGTACGCGTCATTACTTCAACAGTGAGCGTGCTGAATTCCCCAAGGGAGGCGTTTATAAATAAATCTACTCTGGAAAGAGTTGACTCCGAGGGCAAGTTGGAAATAGAGGCTCCCCTTTATGGGCTCATGGGTTTATTCTTTTCGTATTGTTATCAGCTATTTTTTCAGCCCCGCTCGCCGCTGTTGCTACACTCTGTTTTTTATAAGAATATATTTTATAAGAACATCAAGGCCGAAATTTAAGAATAAAGCCCAGGCTGAGATTTTGAAAAGCGATAGATATAATTTTGTGTGTTGAAACATCTTTAAATACAATACAATTTTATGTTTTTAACTTATTCCTTTCTCTGAACGGCGAAACTAGCCAAAAAACGAAAAAACCTGCACTCGCTATATAGCAAAATGTTCAACGCTAATGACAGTTCGATGAACTGTACATGTAATACATATGTGCAGTATTCAGCGCAAAAGACAAAAACTAAACCGCAAAAAAGTATTATGACAAATTCTTTCTTTTTTAAAT
>NC_090885.1:12273177-12280677 GCF_036669925.1 Montipora capricornis | reverse complement strand
TAGTTCAAGTCGATTATCCCAGAGTCTCTCCGGGCGCTCACCCGCTGGCCAAGAAGCCCGAGGACTCTGGGTACGAGATTGTGTTTACGCAGTCTTCACGTCAGTGATTGTTTTGTGATATTAGTTCACCTTGTCGCTTTTAGATATTAATATGCTTACAAGTATAAATGAAGAAATACCTAAAATTGAGAAAACAGTCCTTTAAAAACATCCACAAGTTTTTCGAGTCCGTGACGGACAAGCCAGTCTTTAACGAAGGCCTCGTCTTTTCCGATAAACTCTTCCATGTTAATTCGAAAACACGTGTGTCAAATGCCCAGGGGTCGCCCCGGGGTAGGCTAATGCCCAGCCCCCGGGCAGCAATAAAATTGCGAATGCCCCACCCCCGGGACTGACAACTTGAGCAAATGCCCCGCGGTTGCCCGGGAGGGGGGGAGGGGGGGATGGGCACCGCTGGAATTGATTGATGCATTACAACGCCAATTCCTACGGTGACGGCACCACCTCGTTCCCAGGGTTCTCTCCTACGCTCCGGTGGACGAGTAGGAGAGAACCCTGGGAACGAGGTTGGTGACAGCATTGCATAAGGCAAATATTTAATTTCATGCTATTGATTCGCCGATTAGGAAGGCGCTATTACAGGATATAGCCTCAGGTCATCATCATGTTCTAGAGTGACCACGTTCTCTACAAGGTGATCGGGGTCACGATATCATCCAAGAATCTTGAAAAGAATGTTAATCGTGAGGAGGTGCAATTTCTTCTGATGTTTACTCGGGAAAAAAATTCTCATAAATAAAGAACATATGAGGTTCAGATTATTAGTTCGAACGTCTACCTTTGAGATACAAGAGACTCCTTGGAACAAGCCTGTTAAACCAGCTTCTTTTCTTCAATACAAATTTCAGTGCTGTGTAGACAACTGCAGCCAAAATCCTGAAAAAATGACAACGGCCTCGTCCAGGCTCAGTGAACATGAATCTTCTTAGGACTGAACCCTTGCTGGGTTGTTCGAAAGCCGATTAAATTAATCCAGGATTAGCGTAAACTTTTGGTTTTTTTTTTTTACATTTTGGCAAAAGTTTCTTTTGCTTATTTTTGTTTTTCAAGATTGACTTCTTCTAATGTGAAGTTTTGCCGAATATCACCGTTCAACAGCATTTGGGTGTAGAGAAATAAACTCCTCGGTTAATTTATAATCTCGGATTAGCGTTAATCGGCTTTTTGCGCTGAGGAATACTTCAGACTCGGATTTGGGCACAAACACCCAGTCTGGAATTTGGGGGCTAGAAACTGAGGGTTTTCTGTAATTTGCAGGTTAGAGGTGGTTGGTCAATGGTAAAAAAACTGAAATACTTTCCATCCTATCACATGGTCGACACTTTGACGTCAGTTTAAAATTATTGTATGGTCTGAAAGGCCTCAAATGTTGCCATGGTATCGATACAGCACTTCTAAAGAACCCTCAAAAAACTAACTTTTTGATGACACCTCAAACACCAATTCGGCGACCTAGTACTTGTTTTTTTCAAATGTCTTAAGCTCCACCAAATTCTCTCGCTTAATTTAATTAGCACATAATGTAGGAAAAACGTACTATATTTAAGTGAAAAGAAAATGCTATAGAAACATGAAAAAAATCGTCTGGATTTTTTACGTTTTGTGTAAGAATGCGAAATAATGATAATCCTATTTGTATTTAAAAAAATGGCTACATCTCCGTGGTAACTTTCGAAATGCTAGCTCACTGAACCCAACAAGCTTTATTCCGGTTTTCGCTATCTTGAGATCTATTCTCCGCTTAGTCAAAAAACCCTTTCTCCAAAAGTGCCCGGACCGGAGAGCACTGGTACCGAGTCTGAATCAGATCTTGTCTGGTTAGATATTCCTATCATACTACTTGAAACAGCGACAAAGTGAGATCTCCAGTCCGCGAACGGGCTTTATAATTTGTCGGCTTTGAGAATTCACAGACGTTTTAAACCCTTTCAACAGGTATAACGATAATCAGAGAGCTCAGGATGCTATGAATTTGACTCTCTTTCATTGGGGTATACACGCCTGGATCGTGTACGTTATCGTTGGACTTCTCCTTGCCTTTGTTGGTTACAAAAAAGGCCTTCCTATGACCATTCGATCCTGCTTCTACCCTCTTATCGGAGACAAGATATTCGGTTGGATGGGCGATGCAGTGGATATCCTGTCAGTAGTTTGCACCATGTTTGGCGTTTGCACCAGTCTTGGACTCGGCTGCATCCAGATGAATACCGGCTTCAACCGCGTTTTTGACAAGATCGAATTCTCTAAAACGAATCAAATCATCATCATTTGGTGCGTGACAGCCTGTGCGACTGCCTCAGTTGTCAGTGGCCTGAAAGTTGGAATTCGACGGCTAAGCGAGATCTGCTTCACCATTGGCATGTTCATCATGTTGATTGGCTTCTTCTACGAGGACACTTGGCACATACTCAATGTTTACGTTCAAAGCATTGGATACTACATCCAGTGGATCGTCCAACTTGGCTTCCACACAGATGCATTTGCTCAACTCGGAAACGCACCAGACGGAAAACAGGCGCAGTTTTGGATGAACGATTGGACGATCTTCTACTGGGGCTGGTGGATCGCATGGTCTCCTTTCGTGGGTATGTTTATCGCCAAGATCTCAAAAGGTAGAACCATCAAACAATTCATTAATGGTACAATGACAGCTCCAATTATATATTCGTTTCTGTGGTTTTGCATCTTTGGCAGTGCAGGCTTGAAAATGGAAAGAGATGCCGAGAGAGCAAACATCACGTGTTCATCTGCCCTTGGAGGAAAGAACAGTACAGAGTCGATGAACGGACTGTACCGGTTATCGTGTAGACAAACGAACGAGATGTGGTTTGACGTAATGGGCCAATATGGTGATCTTGGAATGTTCCTCTCAATCGTGTCTCTCATTGGAATCATCTTCTACTTCGTCACAAGCTCCGACAGCGGTTCCTTAGTGATTGATTGTCTCTCCGCCAACGGTGATCCGGATCCTCCTATCATCCAGCGTGTATTTTGGGCCTTAACCGAAGGCGCATGTGCCACAGCTCTGCTCTATGCGGGAGGCCCAAGCGGACTAAAGGCTCTTCAATCAATGTCCATAGCATCAGGTGTCCCTTATACTATTCTACTGTGCTTCATGTGCGTGGCATTGTGGAGAGCAGTTAAGATGGAAGCTGGTGACCTTGATCAGCACGGTCCAAAGTTCAGCACTGGTCTATTAGACGTAATAAGCAATCCGACGTTCTCAGGCATCGGTAAAGTACTTTTGGCTGCCGTCGCCCCATGGTATCCCATGGGAAGAGCTGCTTACAAACTTGGTGGATCAAAAGACCGGCAATGGCTCTACATGCTCATTCTGGCAGTTCCGTTTTATCTTTGGATTTTACTGTTATGTCTGGAATCTGTCGTTGCTGGCCTATCCTACGTTGGGTGGGCTGTGCTGTTTGGGTTCTTCGCGTATGGCACAGCCATTCGCAATGCCATGCGGGAGAAGTACAACATATACGGAAACATGGTTGAAGATTTCTTTGCAGTGATGTTAACGTACCCTTTTGCTGCTGCTCAGATGGAACATCACGTCAATCATATCAATAGTATCGACCTGGGTGGAAAAAGTGCTGCAAACGGTGCATCAAGCCATGAAATTGATCTGTGTGAGGTTCACACAAATACCGTGGCTGAAAACGGCAGTGGCATGGAGACGAGACATACCAACGGCGCGATCTCCACTCCAAAAACTAAAAATGATGCCGCCCCGTCGAAATTTGACCAGCCCTCTATTGTGGTAGCTAATCTAACGCACACTGATGAGAACCTTCCTCCTTATGAGGATGCGAAGTTATAAATAAGGCCAAGATTTTTAAAATAGTCAAGTGAAGTCACTTTTAACTATTGAATATCTTTCGAGAGCTATCCCTTCTTCTATTTTTATTAAAACCAATTAGTGGTCTATTCATTTGTTTTATTTATAGAATATACATTGCGAGCCATTTTAGTACGAAATGAATTTTTCAAAAGATTCTGATTTATTCTGTACCACATATTAAGTAGCAAAATTTGGGCACCTGTTATGGTTGCATTTTTACCTAGATGAGGTTTCAAATGAACCAGTTATGTCATATTATTCCGCAACTTGGCACCTAACAGCCGCCATTTCAGGTGCTCCATGATAAGAAGAACTAAATTTTTTGCAGTAGTGTAATACGACTTAAGAACGTTTCAACATTCGGCAGCTGAACATGGCATTGTTCTCAATGGTGCAGTAAAACGCGTTACTTGAGGTAACATGAACATGCGAGTGAAAATTTATTAGGTATGGCGTATAGTGGCGTCTTTGGGCATCATCATTTGCCCCGTATTTAAATCTGCGCAAGGATGTGTAAGACTGGAAGTAGGAGAAAAGATGTCTGCTAAACGATCAGTATCAGCTTCACTAGTTTTGTGTTTTATCACAGCTAGAACCGCATGAATGTGACAACTGGTCGACTCTTTCCGAATAATAAGTTAATGCTTGTTGCATAGTAAAAGTTTTAGAATAGTGAACGTATTTTCTGTCTCTGCCTGTCATTTTTCGAGGGGAACTGGGAACCGCTGAATACGTCGCTTACTTGAATTTATGTGCTTTAGCAGATCATATCGGGGAGTTTTCACGAAAGAGCTGTATAATATAGTTACAGCACTTAAACCCATGAGTTTTTTGGTCCACTATCCGGTCTCTGTACATTTCCGTGCGCATGCCAATTATGCCGAAAAAATCCGGAACTTCTGAATGACAGATGAATGGTGATACTTTTTGTGAGGAAATTCTGTCCGAAAATTAGGACTACGTTTTGTTGGAGTGGTACTGGTAGTAAATAACGGCACCATCAATGAACTAGTTAGGGCCTGTTCACATGGAGGTAGGGGATCCCGCCTAACCGTAGTAAAAAAAAGAGAGCCTTCACATGCAATGTTTATAGCCCCGGGGCGCTGAGATGAGGTTTCCAAATGCTTTTGCGGAATGTTCAAACGAAAGATAAATCATCCCAGTCAAGCGGGCTACCCCACCTTCAGCATTCACATGGAGAAAACTCACTCCACCTAAGCGGGTTGTTACCTGGCCCGGCTGACCAGGCAACCCACCTCGATGAGATACCCCACCTCTCATGTAAACGTAATCAAGAAAACAAGAGAAATTGTAAGGAGACATTGGTTACCCCACCGAGGCGGGTACCTCACCTCCTCGGGGTTCCCCACCTTCATGTGAACAGGCCCTTAGTCCGCTTGATCGGTGTGCTTGGAACTTCCGATATCGTTTATGTAGTATAGTCACCCGAACAGGAATTCCCCATCAAATGTTTAGCTTTTAACAGGAGACCTTGTTTCTAACCCCATCTCCTTTCCTCACACCTACCTGACCAGTGAACTGAATAAATTTGCTATACCTACAGGGAAAATCTAGATAATAGTTTATCAAGAAGCCAAAGGATCTGAGTCAACTCTTGAATTTAAATGATAATTCAATGTCTTTGATATGATGGAATTAATTGGAAATTACAAGGCCTAATAATTTTCAGAAGAGAAGGGGCATTAGTTTTAAAATTCAAACGTACTTTTCGCTGGGTGTATTTTTTTGAATGCTAATCTTAACTGGGGCTTGAAATGCACTGGTTCAATTTTATAGGAAATATGGTAACCCATCGAAGCGAGTAATTTTAGTTCATCGCACTTCCGTCCGTTTCTCAATCCATTTTAGATTGATTTTGAACTAGATGCTCCATGAACCGTACACTGCGTTGTCTGAGGTACATGTTACACAAAGACAGAATGCACTGAATTGGGTGGTATTGAACTGCAGCGTTCCAGTTAATTTTTTTCAAGTGGGGAGTCAACTCTTTTTCCTAGAACCCCCTGAGAATGATTCAAATTTGAATCATTACTGTAGAGCTCGTAGCTCTGCGTCCTTTCCATCGATCTCGCTGAAATTTGGCGTGTTTACTGGGGAGAAAAAGCCCCAGTTTCCCTGTAAATCCTGGCTTTCTGTAGCTTTCATGACGCCTACATGTCGGACATTGCGACTCAGGCAATTTGAGCCGAGCGAGGCGAAATATTTTCAACTTTTCAAGCGATCGCAGAGCGGTTTTAATAACGTTTTTTGGCCAAACAATTACACTACAGGCTTCGGAAAGGATAAAGAAAAGGACTGTGGTGCATTTGATGGAATTTCAAGCGTTAAAATCGCTGAAAAGGTAAAAGCGTAAATTGCGTGTCTTCACGTGTTATTATCGATCTCACAGAATTGTGTTTTCCCTCAAAATATTCGCTTGTTTTCGCTTTCGCTCGAACATATTTACCTTCATTACATGTCCAGTGAATAGTTTTATCCTCTGGGATGAATTTTCCGTCGAAAAATCGGTTATTTGGGTGGTTTTTAGCAAACAGAGGTTAATTGTTGGTCTCTTCCATTGCTAATCTTCCGTTCCTGTTAGCATGGACCCCTCTACGGACTGGGTCCACGGACTGCCTCACGGACCTGTCCACCGACTACCCTTACGGACCCCCAATACGGACCACCCTAAAACAACATAGAAATGAAAATAAATAAGAGCTAAAGATTTGACTTACCAGTTGTCTGGATAGACCACTCGTGTCACTCGTGTCGGCGAAATCTCAACCGTAACGCTCCGGAAATTCAACAGACTAAGGCTCAGGCTCGGGTACAAAGTCTATTAATCACTTATTGTCCCTTCCTTCGAAAAAGATCGATAATAACTAAGTTTTATTTGTATTTTCTTTCTTTCCCTCCGCCATTTTGTTCGGATCATTCTCCCGCGGGTTTGTGAACTCGCCCCACGCTTCGCGATCTCTCTGTCCTGAACAAAATGGCGGAAGAACTTAGTTTCGAAGCACTCCGGTCAACAGCGAAGGAAAAGGCAACACCTGAGCCTTAGCCTGATTTGCGAAGCGTAACGGCTGAGATTTCACCGGCAAGAGTGGTTTATCCAGACAACCGGTATAAACAAATTTTCAGTTGTTATTTATTTTTAATTCTGTGTTTTTTGGGGTGGTCCGTAGAGATAGTCCGTGGACCGGTCCGTAAGGCAGTCCATGGACCCAGTCCGTAGGGGGGTCCATGGACCGGGGGTCAGTGTTTTCGGGTCACCCGTTAGCAACGGGTCGCAAATTTGACTGTATTTTGACACTTTTATTGCATTATCATATTACGCACTGATCGCTAATACGATTACTCCAAAAAATCGTAAAATTATTCGTGCCTCATCAGTTTTCTGTCAAATTTATGTCCAAGTAAGCAGATAAATTGAAGAAAATTTTAGTTTTGCATCCAAAAATTCGTAATCAACGCTAAAATGACCACATTTTGCCTGGAAAACTTTTTTTAGCGTTACTTTTCTTAAATTTCTTCGTTCAAATTTCGCTTTTATAAAATGTTTCAGTTGTCTGTAAATAAGTTATATGCTTTGT
>NC_090885.1:12245677-12255677 GCF_036669925.1 Montipora capricornis | reverse complement strand
AAGCAAAGAGATCGTAAATATGCTTCATGGTTTTGGAATGAGTGCTGAGTACAACAGGTTACTTAGAATCGAAGCCCAAATAGAACAAAGCGTTCTTGAGCGCATGAATCAACATGGCGGAATGTACCTCCCCGAGAACTTTGTGAAAAATAGACATGTATTTTTTGCAATCGACAACGTTGATTTTGCAGAGGATAATGATGGAAAACACACACTTCATGGCACCGCAATGGCTATCTACCAAAAGACGGATCCTAGAGACACAACTCCACAGATAAGGTTAGTTAACAAGCCTTTTATAATATCATAGATATTGGTTGATCATTTTTACGTTTTTTGGTACTATTTTCAGCTCCTTAATATCTCATTGATTTAATTTCTGTTTTACCGCCGTCTCATCATGATTTACGGCGAAATAACGAATGAATTCTTTTGAGCACCCCAAAGCGTTTCACAAAAATTACCATGGGGAATCGATCCTTCATGGCGGAAGCACCACGGCTTTGGAAGATTCTCCCCGTAAGCTTTAGACCTGCTTGCACAAAAAGTGATTTTAAACAGAAACTTAAGCCATTTTTATTCAGCAAGGCATTCTGTTAGTACAGTTAGCTTATATTTAGATTTTTATATAGTTTTTCTGCAAATTACTTTTCTTATAACCAGTTGTAAAGTGGTATAGTTTTCGTCTTTGATTCCATAGTGATTGTAAAAAGGTTCTTATTTTTGTATTTTTTGTAATGTTTGTAATGCGCATTTGATTATTTTTATAGAAAATGTGTGATATAAATGTTATCATTATTTTGTCTCGCTGTTAGATTGGATAGTCAACCAAGTCAAGGTCGCACATTACGCAACCTTCCCGAATCAATTCCTGAGCTAATGGAATGCCAAGAACCTCCCAAAACACCCAAGAATCCAGTATACCCCAACTTCAGGCTGTATGATAAAGGTGAGTTACCTATTGTTGTTAGATGAAAAGAGTTTGCATGGATGCTAGGGCGTAGCTTATCGAGCCTCTCGCATCAGGAAACACAAGAACCTGAGGAGTTATGTAATGCAACGCAAGTTCCTGTTTGGTCTGCATATAATTCCCTTATATATGACCCTCTGGATACCACAAGAACTGCAACTCCACCTCACATTGCTTCCCCGGCACATGAATGGAGTACGTTACTAACAGTGTTACAGTTGATTTTGCAGAGGATACTCAGGAAAAGGAAAATTGGCATGCTGGAAAGTCTTCAACAGAGCTGATGAAGATGTAATTACTGCTCTTGCAAGCCTTGGAACAACAGAGCACCCAGATGAAGATACCATAAAGGGAGTTGAGAAGTTTGTCGGCCATCTATACCAGCCAAATACAAGCATGAATGAGCTAAGGTGGTCGTTATTTAAGAAGAAACATTATCAGACCATGGTATGGAACAACGACAAGGTTCCAAAACCGAATATCCCATCACCAGAAAACTATGGTTGGAAGAAAGACGAGTGATGACGACAACTCCACCAGCTCCAGAGGCAATTATTGAGATGGTGAAATGTGGCTGTGTGATGCTCAACAAATCGGTGCCAAAAGTCTGGGCTAACCTGCACTGAACTTGCGGCGCATGCCCTGTGCTTTGCAGCAAGATGATAGTGATGAATATATTGATGACAATGATGAAAGTGACAATAGCTATGATAGTGCAAGTGATGGTGATAAAGACGATCAATGTTGTGAATTATGTCTTTATCACACTTTTAATGGGTGACTGATCACAGTTTTAAGATTGTAGAGTGTGTAGAAGTCTAGATGGTTGCTATTCTTGTCTCTTGAAATGATCTGTTATCACACATGTGAATGACATTAATTTGCATTACGGAGAAAAAGGTAGTTTAAAGATATAGCCTCGTTTTCATGTCTTTAATCATGTGATAAAGTGGTAGAAGGTTTCAGTCTTTGTGCGAAAGTCTATGAAATGTTTTTTCGTCATTATAACTTACTTTGGTAGTGATATTTTGAAACAAGATACGAAAAATGGGCACATTTTGGATTTAGACTCGTCTTCATGCTTTAGGTCACGTGATCACAATTTCCAGCTAAAAGTTTGTGTAATGCTAGAGTAAAGCTATTCTTACAATCTAGTGATGAAATATTGACATATAAGAGGGAATAAAGACGATTTAAGATGTAGCCTCGTTTCCATGCTAATATTGTATGAGACGTGTTTTAATCTCCCGTGAATCGTGCCGGTGCGGGTCACAAAATTGCCGACAACATTTTTCATGTTCACTAAGGTCTCCTCAACATATCTAGACCAGTGGCTTGCTTTAAGCATTAATTTCCCACGGGACTTAATTTTACGACACTTGCTCCCTGACTAAATGTTCCTGAACGTTGATTCCTTTATAAAATAAAAAGGCCACTATATTGTTAAGTTTACTGTTTACTATTATGTTCCCATAAACGTTCATGTCTAAATCTCAACCTGCCCTTCTTTTCAGTAAAATTGTTTACACTAAATATTCTGTCCGGTGTGTAAACAAATTGCCTGGTTTTAATAACTACTGTGTCCTGATCGCTTCTGCTTAAAAACCGCTCACCTTATAGACGGTGACCACATGTACCACTCCAAGTCTGATGTTGGCACAAATGCTGATTTCCATGACAATACAAAAATAGTGCGACTGCTCACACTGTTGAAAATTGCCAGGTCCATTACAATGCAAAAAAAGCAACTAATAGCACAGTTGCAATGGCTGGTTGCCACGACAATACAAAAATAGTGCAGTACCACCGTTGAAAATTGCTGATTGCCATGGCTTTGCAAACATGGTGCAACTGCTAGCACAGCAAGGTTAACAGTTGCCATGACAGTACACAAATAGTGGAATCACTACCACACTTGAACATAACTGGTCGCCATGCCAATGCAAAAATAGTGCAACTGCGAGCACAGCTAAGTTTACGGTTGCCATCACAATACGAAAAGGACGGGGGCAGCCATAGTGAGAACTATTTCTAGTTACGCTGTACTTCAGGGGGCACACCCATGAGTACAGTATAACCCAGTCATTTGTTAGAGCCAAAATAATATAATTAGGCTGTACTTTAGGTGGCGCACCCATGAGTACAGTATAACCGAGTCTTTCCTTAGAGCCAAGATAATATAATTAGGCTGTACTTGAGGTGGCGCACCCGTGAGTACAGTATAACCCAGTCTTTCCCTAGGGCCAAGATAATATTGTTAGGCTGTACTTTAGGTGGCACACCCATGAGAACAGTATAACCCAGTGTTTCGTTAGAGCCAAGATAATATTATTAGGCTGTGTTTTAGGTGGCTCACCCACGCATGAGTACAGTATAACCAAGTCTTTCGGTAGAGTCAAGATAATATTATTAGACTGTACTTTAGGTGGCACACCCATGAATACAGTATAACCCAGCCTTTCGTTAGAGCCAAGATAATATTACTAGGCTGTACTTTAGGTGGAACACCCATGAGAACAGTATAACCCAGTCATTTGTTAAAGCCAAGATAATATTATTAGGCTGTACTTTAGGTGGCACACCCATGAGTACAGTATAACCCAGTCTTTCGTTAGAGCCAAGATAATATTATTAGGCTGTGTTTTAGGTGGCTCACCCACGCATGAGTACAGTATAACCAAGTCTTTCAGTAGAGCCAAGATAATATTATTAGGCTGTACTTTAGGTGCCACACCCATGAGTACAGTATAACCCAGTCATTTGTTAGAGCCAAGATAATATTGTTAGGCTGTACTTTAGGTGGCACACCCATGAGTACAGTATAACCTAGTCATTTGTTAGAGCCAAGATAATATTATTTAGGTGGCACCTCATGACAACAGTATAACCCAGTCTTTCGTTAGAGCCAAGATAATATTATTAGGCTGTGTTTTAGGTGGCTTACCCACGCATGAGTACAGTAAAACCAAGTCTTTCGGTACAGCCAAGATAATATTATTAGACTGTACTTTAGGTGGCACACCCATGGATACAGTGTAACCCAGTCATTTGTTAGAGCCAAGATAATATTATTAGGCTGTACTTTAGGGGGCACACCCATGAGTACAGGATAACCCAGTCTTTTATTAGAGCCAAGATAATATTACTAGGCTGTACTTTAGGTGGCACACCGATGAGAACAGCATAACCAAGTCTTTCAGTAGAGCGAAGATAATGTTATTAGTCTGTACTTTAGGTGCCACACCCATGAGTACAGTATAACCCAGTCATTTGTTAGAGCCAAGATAATAGTATTAGGCTGTGTTTTAGGTGGCACACCCATGAGTACAGTATAACCCAGTCTTTCGTTATAGACAAGATAATATTACTAGGCTGTACTTAAGATGTCTCACCCATGAGTACAGTATAACCCAGTCTTTTGTTAGAGCCAAGATAATATTATTAGGCTGTACTTAAGGTGGCTCACCCACGAGTACAGTATAACTAAGTCTTTCGGTAGAGCCAAGATAATATTATTAGGCTGTAGTTTAGGTTGCACACCCATGAGTACATTGTAACCCAGTCCATCGTTAGAGCCAAGATAATATTGTTAGGCTGAACGTAAGGTGGCTCACCCACGAATACAGTATAACTAAGTCTTTCGGTAGAGCCAAGATAATATTATTAGGCTGTAGTTTAGGTGGCACACCAATGAGTACAGTATAACCCAGTCATTTGTTAGAGCCAAGATAATATTACTAGTCTGTACTCTAAGTGGCACACCCATGAGTACAGTATAACCCAGTCCATTTGTTAGAGCCAAGATAATATTGTTAGGCTGTACTTTAGGTGGCACACCAGTGAGTACAGTATAACCCAGTCATTTGTTAGAGCCAAGATAATATTACTAGGCTGTACTTTAGGTGGAACACCCATGAGAACAGTATAACCCAGTCATTTGTTAAAGCCAAGATAATATTATTAGGCTGTACTTTAGGTGGCACACCCATGAGTACAGTATAACCCAGTCTTTCGTTAGAGCCAAGATAATATTACTAGGCTGTACTTTAGGCGGAACACCCATGAGAACAGTATAACCCAGTCATTTGTTAAAGCCAAGATAATATTATTAGGCTGTACTTTAGGTGGCACACCCATGAGTACAGTATAACCCAGTCTTTCGTTACAGCCAAGATAATATTATTAGGCTGTACTTTAGGTGGCACACCCATGAGTACATTATAACCCAGTCTTTCGTTAGAGTTAAAATAACATTGTTAGGCTGTACTTAAGGTGACTCACCCACGAGTACAGTATAACCAAGTCTTTCGGTAGAGCCAAGTTAATATTATTAGGCTCTACAGTAGGTGGCACACCAATGAGTACAGTATAACCCAGTCATTTGTTAGAGCCAAGATAATATTGTTAGGCTGTACTTTAGGTGGCACACCCATGAGTACAGTATAACCTAGTCATTTGTTAGAGCCAAGATAATATTATTTAGGTGGCACCTCATGACAACAGTATAACCTAGTCTTTCGTTAGAGCCAAGATAATATTACTAGTCTGTACTTTAGGTAGCTCACCCATGAGTACAGTATAACCCAGTCTTTTGTTAGAGCCAAGATAATATCATTAGGCTGTGTTTTAGGTGGCTCACCCATGAGTATAGCATAACCCAGTCTTTTGTTAGAGCCAAGATAATATTATTAGGCTGTACTTTAGGTTTTTTCTAAAAGCTGACGTTTCGAGCGTTAGCCCTTCGTCTGACGAAGGGCTAACGCTCGAAACGTCAGCTTTTAGAATCTCTGTACGGTGGCCAATTTACATTATCAACTCCGTTGATAAAACCAAATTTTTGTATACTACTTCCCCACCGACGCAGCACCACAGTTTCTTTAGAAACTAATCCTTCATTCATTTGTACTTTAGGTGGTACACCCTATTCGTCTTTTCTGGTATCGCATCACTTGTAAATTCCGCAATTAGTTGATCTCCCAAAATTACGTCCGGTCAGCTGTCGCAATTATTAAACAAAGACCTTTTGTTCTTTAGGAAACTTAATGCCGGTTTGATGAAACTTGATGAAAAGTAAAACCTACCCTTGCCTCTGTCATTGCTGGTTTGCCTCGTCGGCGATGACATTTTTTCTCACAAAGCTCTGTCTGTGAAAACGAATTAAAACACCTCGACCGGAAACGACAGCAGGATACCGTGAGCCTCCTCGAAAAGCTCTGTACAAATCCTTATATAAGGAAGTGTATGGACTACTTGAAGTGCAAGCTCCGTGTGTCTTCTCGTGGAAAGTCTCGTATGTCGTTTTGTACCCTGCGAGCAGTAGGTTTCTCCTACGCTGCTCGCAGGGTAGTTATTTTGGCATGGTGGGAGGGAATATTGAGTTTTGCGCAAAAGAACTAAGACGATCCACTACTAAAGAACACTCGCAATCGTATAACTGATAATGTCTTTTATTCGATCTGAAATTAAAATGTACAATGTATTCTAATTAACTAAATCAATTGGTAATAAAAGAAATGAAACGAGGGAAGCGGGAATAACTGACACTGAAAACGTTTAACAATCATTATACCATCATGCGGCCACTGTTCGTCAATATCCAGAACTTATGAAATCCATATAAAACCGACAAAACTGAAATGATTGATAATATTATAACAGTGATCATAAACTTACTTCTATGGCGAGTTTTCTTAATTTTCCTTGATCGGGATAACCATAAAACAGTGTAACAGGTAAGCAGTAAATCACTTGAAACATGTCCAATTCAGATATCGTGTAAAAACTAAACTGCTTAATTAAAGTTGAGGTTTATCTACTATTTAAGTTTCCTGTTGGGCGTGTACGAGGCTACCGCAAATTCCTTAACTATGAATTCCTTGCATAGTCCAAAAACTACGTTAATATTCTCCGCCCCGATGAGGGCAGTGTCCTCATCCTAAACTACATCAGTCCTCGTATCCTTCTGCGGGGTATATGATCACAATCTTTGTGATAGGTCTTTTATACTCCGAGGTTGACGTCTTGATTTTTACATTTCGAACTCTGCCATCCCTTCCTGGGTAAACATTGATGATTCTTCCGATGGTCCAGTTTCCACGAACAGAGTTGGAATCTTCCATGATGACTATGTCATCCACTCTCACAGTGCGCTTTTCAGCGTTCCACTTCTTTCTAGGGACCAACGACGGGAACACGTCTCGGGTCCAACGTCTCCAGAAGGTGTGTACTATCTTCTGTACGAATTCGACTCTATGCTGTGGGTTCCTGTTCTCTCTGAACGGCCCTTGTGGTACCATTGAGGTAGCTCGTCCAAGGAGCATGTCGTTTGGACACAGATACGAGCCGTCATCCGGGTCGTTAGGAACTCTACCAACGGGGCGTTGATTCATCAGGTTAGCGACTTCCAATAAACAGGTGTATAGTTCAAATGGCGTCAGGATTTGTTCACCAATTCCTTTCTTTAGGGCTTTCTTGGCGCCTTTAACTAATACTTCTGCGCAGCCACTTTGGTGTGGTGCTCCTGGCGTAGTAAACTGCCATCTCATTCCTTTCTCGACGCTAAATTCTTTTAGCTCTTTGTGATTCCACCCCTGGATCAGAGGTCAGCGGTCAGTGTACAAGATAGCGGTGTTTTTGAACGTGGACCAAAAATTTGCAGTTTTTCAACGTTAACTTTTATGTTTTCACGTTCTATATTGACGTTTTTGTCGTTGTTGTATTTATTCATCGTTATGTCAAACTTAACAGTGGAAAAGTTGGAAGAAATTCTCGAAGAGAAGCTACGGAAGGTGATTCAACCTCTGAAGGCTAAAAACGGCAAAACATCTAAAGAAGTTGCAGAGGCTATTGTTGATCTCGCTAAACAGATAGAGGGGTCTTCCGAAGCTCAAGTCATAGTCTCAGGACTTGTAACACGAAAGGACAAGCTTAATGATAAAGTCTCAGAGGTGAACAAGCACTTGACGAAGTTTTGTCGTCAGAATGATTGGAGATTTATTGAACACAATAATATAAACGAAAAGGGGTTAAACCGTGGAGGTCTACACCTGAATTTTGCAGGTAACAAGCGTATTTTTAAGAATTTTTATCATGGTCTAGCTCATTGAACTTTTACTATGCCTTCCATTAATGCCGTGCCGTTGGAAGGCAACAGTCAGGAGTCATCGAGAAGTCCGACTCAAAATCCTATTGATCGTTCTCGAGTATTGCCCTCCAAACGCGGTTTTAAGCTGGCCTCGCTGAATATAAATAAATTGACCACTCATCTTGATGAACTCAAGATCTTTCTCGTAAGTAACGATATAGATGTTCTCGCAATTAACGAGACTAAACTAAATGAATACATCACCGATAATGAGGTCAGTATCTCTGGTTATGATATAGTTAGACGTGACAGAACTACATATGGAGGTGGGGGCGTTTGCTTTTATGTAAAAAAGTCAATTAACTTTTCGGTGCGCAACGATCTTTGCATGGACAGTCTTGAGAACCTTTGTATTGAAATACGCAAACCTCGCTCTAAATCATTTATTGTTGCTACGTGGTATAGACCAACTAATTCGCTTGTTGGTATATTTTCACCTTTTGAAGAGTTGATTGGGAAATTGGATTCCCTTAATACTGAATTCTACCTTTTAGGGGATCTAAATTGCAATATGGCCGCATCCCAGTTTGACAGCGATACACGCAAATTATTAACTATCACGGATGTTTATGGACTTCAACAACTCATAACAGAACCAACAAGAATAACCGAAACTTCTGCAACATTGATTGATTTAATTTTTACTAACTGTCCTGACAAGGTGTTATGCTCAGGTGTGCGTCATATTGGCATTAGCGATCACAGCATGGTCTATGTCTATCGAAAATTAGCCATTAATGGACAGAGTAAGGGTCACACTAATATAACCTATAGGAATTTTCGAAGTTTTGACCGTGATAAATTTCGTAGCGATGTTGCATCTCAAGATTGGGATCACATAAACAATTCTTCCAATCCAAATGATGTGTGGAATGAATGGAAGGAATCCTTTTTGGCTATTGTTAACAAGCACGCTCCATTGAGAACCACTCGTGTTCGCGCGCGGGGTTCCCCATGGATTACTTCTGAGCTTAAAAAACAGATGCACGATCGAGATATTTTGAAACTCAGAGCAATTAGATCAAAAAATCCTAATGATTGGGTTCACTTTAAAAGACAGCGGAACAAAGTCAATAGTGCGACTAGGCTAGCGAAGCAAGTTTATTATCAAAATATGCTAAACGAGCATAAGGGTGATTCCCGCAAAACCTGGCAGATCATCAATGAGCTGTCTTCCCGAAATTTCGTGGAAACGTCTGTGAAACAACTGAATGTAAATGAGCAATCAGTAACAGCTCCAGCAGAAATAGCGCACGAATTTAATCGTTATTTTGCTACCATTGGCCCGAAACTTGCTAGTGATATTCCTTCTTCAGATGGCAACAGCTATCTGAATTATCTCACTAGCACGGATAAGGAGTTTCAGTTCCGCCCAACCTCCACAAATGAAGTGTTTTCACTGCTGAATAAACTGAAAAAATCAAAGGCAGTCGGCCTTGACAAAATTTCTTCTCGACTTATTCGTGAATGCGCGGATCTTATTTGCAAACCGCTGTGCTATATTTTCAATCAGTCATTAAATGTAGGTGTGTTCCCAGACGACTGGAAGTGTGCACGGGTCACTCCACTATTCAAACAAGGGGAACGTGATGACCTAAACAATTACCGCCCAATTTCCGTTATCCCGGTTATAGCCAAAGTGTTCGAAAGAATAGTTTATAACCAATTATATGCGTACCTAACAAAGCATAACGTAATATGTAAATGCCAATCTGGTTTTCGCTCTATTCATTCCACCGTTACGGCTTTACTTGGGGCTACGGATACTTGGGCTTACAACATTGACCGAGGAAAAATAAACGCTGTTGTTTTCCTAGACCTAAAAAAAGCTTTTGATACGGTTAATCACGAGATCCTTTTATCTAAATTAAATAATTACGGCATAC
>NC_090885.1:12238177-12240677 GCF_036669925.1 Montipora capricornis | reverse complement strand
TATATTGACTCAAATCTTAACTGAAAAAGTCATATTAACTATATTGCAAAAAAAGTTAAACGTAGCATAGGCACTCTATGAAAACTTCGTTATTATCTTAACAGCAAAACCTTACTGGACCTATACTATGCTCTTGTATATCCATTTATGCCTTTCTCCCCTCCCCCAGGCTAGGACCTTGTAAGCAAGTGGGCTGCATACCCGCGCTCGTTTACTGGGCACAAGAATAAAAACACACAATCCCAGATGGAGTAAAATGGCTAAGGGCAATTGCAAAGGCCCAAAGCCGATTTAATCATTCAAACTTTCTTGAATTTATTACAAACAATAATTGCTCTATAAAATGTGTTGAGCCCAGTAAAGGTGAGGGCACAAAAACGGCAAAGCAGAATGATAACCATCATGCTGCCGCCCTACCCAAGGGAAATGCAGCCCACCAAATATACTAGCAAGGAGATATTCGAAAAACAAAATCTACCAAATTAGAACTGCTGCCCATGCAAAACAGTTCGAGACATGGAAAATAATATAACAAGCTAAATATAACATGAACTGCTGCCCTTACCATTCAGTTCAAGAGTCTATGGCACAGAGGGGGATTCCCCAATCTCTCAGAGAAATCAAACAAACAAATTAAAAATCAATGAACCGAAACAAAATTACCAGTTATTACAGTGCAGGGAGAACAGCCGTTGTTGCCAATCTGTTCCCCCATCCCTGACTACTTAAATACAAATTATTAGCTAAATTTAACATGAACTGCAGCCCTTGCCAATCAGTTCAGATATCAACTGCACAAAGGGGGATTCCCCAATATTAAAGATATGCGACAAAATAGACGGGGTCAAGAACCAGGACAAGAAATACATGTCCCAGGGTGTTCAATAAACACCGACGGCCGACGAAAAGCGTCGGCTACTTCGCTCAGAGCAGTCGGCTATCAAATTATCAAAAGAATTCGCTTAATTGCAAACTCAGTGTCGCTGTTGATAAGAAATCTTCCTTTATCTTTGTACTCAATTTGGTGCCCAACACACGGGAAATCGCATTTCAGAGGTTCCAAACCTAGAGGAGCTTCCAGGCCTAGCGGCCCTTTGTTGATACAGTCGGCTACTAGACTTAAAGCAGCTGCCTACTTCCAATTTTATTGAAACCCCTGTGTCCGTACAGGGAAGGGAGAACAGCTGCCGTTACCTTGCCAATCTGTTCTCCGAACCCTGACTACTTACTCGATCAGCAAGCTACACCAAGATTATTAATGTGGAAAGTACAGAATAGCTGCAAACGAGCACAAGGAGAAAGCGGGACTGCTGCCCGTGCTAATCAGAACCTCAAACTCCCTGAGAGCTCGGCAACCAAAAAATGATGAGACTGCTGCCCTTGCTAATCAGTCCCATCACCTTTCAGACCTGCACATGGCTTCCCCTGCAAGCCATGCGTGTTCTAACAAGCTAAGATATAAGAGAAGGTATCCTAATATACTTAAGGAAGGCTGGACCTCCAACGATCCAAAGCTCTGATCTGAGCGTCAGACATTCCCCGTTCTGCAGCAAAAGAAGCAGCACCTATGCGACAAATATGACCCTTGTAGCGTGTAGAGTCAAGCCCACAAGCCTTCAAGGAAAGAGAAAGGAGTTCTGGAAAAATGGTCCGTGAAACTGGGCTATTATCTGAATTAAGGAAAAGTGGGCCTGGTCGATTTCCCCGAAGTGACATAATCCAGTAGGAATCGTACTGGACAACAAGTACTATGGCGATGCAAAATTATAGAGAATGGACGCTGATTGTTGCTATGTTTAAAATTTCCGAAAGTGAGTTTGAGAGCCACCACACGCTTTGAAGAATCTACTAATTTGGCCAAGTGATGAACCTGCAAGGGGGCCCCCACATCTTTTGGTGAATTGTAGAAGAAAGAATTCAAAAGGCAAAAAAGGCGGTCAAGCACATGGCCTGAAATTGACAACGTTGTTACTGGGAAATAGCTAGCTTTGCCGAAGACTCAATGATTCTGTTGAGTACTGGAAGTGTGATAGGTAAGCGAGAACCTAGCTTACCATAACCCTTTAAAATCTGAATAATAAAAAAAGGCTTTAGTAGGATCAGGATGGCCTAAAAAATTGTGGGAATAGCCTAATGCAAATACATATGAGCTTACAGTAGTAGGAGCATACTTTTTGTCGTACATATAAGCAATAAAAAGAGCCAATGTATGGGACGCGATGGGAAACGCCTTGCTAACAGAATGGAAAATCGCATTGAAAAATTGATAAAGTAATCTCCAAGCCCACCGATAGGTCGGAATAGATGAAGGCTGGAGACTGGACTTAGCACGCATGGCTACAATAGAACCCAATTCTGAGGCTGCAGACACCGGGGAATCTTTGTGGGCAAGGAGTCCATATGAGGTGGTGCAAGGTGCCTGAAAGTCTGGACCTGCAATCGAGATAGAGCATCAGCTAATCGGTTCCAAACTCCCTGTATGTGCTTAGCTTTAAACAAG
>NC_090885.1:12230677-12233177 GCF_036669925.1 Montipora capricornis | reverse complement strand
TGTCATACTCATTGTTCTGGGTTCGCCATTTGACGTAGGAACAAGCTCCAAAGGCTTCGTTGGATGCGTCAGAAAAGATACAGAGTATTGGGAGTGCAATCGCGTCCGCTGGGGTGAGGAATCTTTCAAAGGTCACGTGATTCAAGTCTCCCATTTCTTGGAAGAAACGAATCCATTCTTCCCGTGATGCTGAAGGCAGCTGTTGATCCCATTCTAAGCCTTGTTGCCACAGACGCTGCATTCCGACTTTAGCGCGAACTAGAAAGGCTGCTGCGAATCCAACTGGATCAAATATTCGAGCAATCTGGCTGAGTACTGTTCTCTTGGTCAGAGTAATGTCGTTAGGCGGGTTAACGTTGAACAGGAGCATGTCTTTGGCATGATTCCAAACAGTTCCTGGTATCTTTTCTTGTGTTTGGCCTTGCAGCAATTTCATTTCAGGTTTCTCTTGTCTGATAATTTCGTTCTCTAAAGACTGGTTTGAGAGCCATCCCTTGACTTGAAATCCACCTTTCAGTAATACTTCATCCAGCTCAGTTGTCAGTCGCTTGGCTTGTTGAACGGAATAGACTGAATCACAAATGTCGTCCATGTAGGTGTTGTTCTTCAATACCTGGGCAGCTTCGGGATACGAACCCTTTGCTTGATCTGCGGTTTTTCTCAAAGCGATCTGTGCCATAGCAGGTGCAGGCTTATCTCCAAACGTCAGCACTGTCTTTACATAAACATCAGGCTCTCGATTAGTTTCCATGTTTCTCCAAAGATATCGGTGTACTTGCTGATCCTGCTCGGGGATAAGAACCCTGTGATACATCTTTGAGATGTCTCCGGTTACAGCTACTTCATTTTCTCTGAATCGTGAGGTGACTCCAAAAAGGCTGTTTAGCAGGTAAGGCCCTTTTATCCAATAATCATTCAGACGGTGACCTTGAAATGAAGCAGATGAGTTGAAGACTATGCGGATGGGCGTTTTCTTTTCGGGTCTCACTACCTCGTGGTGGGCAATGTAATGGATTGGTCCCTTGTATGTCTCCAATTCCCGCTTTGTGAGCTTGCATGCAAATTGCATCTCTGTCATTTCCATCATTTGTCTGTCATAGGCGGCTGCATGCTCCCGTGTTTTTGACAGGCGGCTCTCAATTGCTTCCAGTTTCTTCCTAGCTTGTGCTTCATTGTTTGGCAGTTCCTTCCAGTCTCGTTTCCATGGGTAGGGTATTAGCCACTGGTGTCCAATCCTTCGACAGGAGTCTTCAATAATTTTCAATTTTCTGCGTTCTACGGGACTTAACTTGTCAGCTTCACATTCACAAGGCTTGGCAACGACTCCCATTGTTTCAGTTGTCCAAAACTCAGTCATGTCTATGGGCGTAGGGACTTTTACGCTAAAGACGCGGTTCACTTGTTCATGTTTTCCGGATGTGGCTCCAAATATGACCCAGCCAAGGGGAGACTATCTTGCTATAAGGTTAGCAGCTTCCCTGGTCTCACCTGTATGCAGTTTTGGGTGATCAATGCCAATGAGTAGGTCAACCGGGCCACTTCTTCTGCGGATTCCCTCTTTTCCGAGGCCAAAAATTCTTCTTCGTCCCCTCCAACTTTAGCTATGGTGATGGTGACTTCCTTTCCCTTAAGACCGAGTTCGTCTGCTACTGACAACTTGATAAAACTGACCTGAGCACCAGAGTCCAGGAGCAAGTTTCCTTGCCTTTTGACATTTTCAAATCCCAAAATTTCCACAAGAATGACGGGAAGAATTGCCTGTTTGCTGCCCGCAACGGATGAAACTGTTAAGGCAGTAGCGGAATTCGTTACATTGGCACCGTGTAACAATTAGACTTGCCACAAGTCGACCTCACAATAATCCCAGGAGAAAATGTTTTGTCTAGCAAATCGTGAGTTTTCTTACGCCAAGTAAATGGGCGAGCGACGAAGTCGCGAGAGGTGGACTTGTCTCGCTTGCAAGGTTTTCATTTGCGTCTCGCGCCAAAAAGGGGATGGCGTCATTCGCAAGTCCTGCACTTGATGGCGCAATCCGACGAAAACAGTCGAATATGTTTGTTTCTACGAAATCGAAAGAGGAAATTTGTTGACTTTGTGCTAAAGGTATCAGAAAGAAAGATGAAATAAAACGAAAGCTGATTTTCAATCTCGAGTCGCCGCTTGGAAAGGAGATCTCCAGTGGTATTTTTTGGACCAACACTTGTGCCGTGATTTGTGCTGATAGAAACGAAACACGAATTCGAAAGATTAGCAAGTAAGGAAAAGTTTCGAATCGTCAAGAAAGTCAATTGATTTCACTCATGAAAGATCAGGTAGGCTTCAGGTGTAGGAGACGTACTAGACCGGGATTAAAAGATACATCTTAGTGAAACTTAAGCTGACCATTTAGCGATGCAATGACTCTCGTCGATGAATACTCGTGCATTTTTAATATTTTTGTTCCATTCGACGAAAAATGTGTCGATAGTCGTTGAGAATTGCCTACGGACTTCCAAACACC
>NC_090885.1:12220677-12228177 GCF_036669925.1 Montipora capricornis | reverse complement strand
ATCGGTAGCTTGCACATTGTCGGCGATAGAATTCTGTATCTCGGGTGCATGTTCTTGACAAGACTGATAACTGGAAGGTGAAATTGCATTTTTTTTTTTCTGGTTAATTGTGTTTTCAGTGTGAATTTTGTCTTGGCTGATAACATTTTCCGTTGTTTTTTTTTGGTGCGCTGACAGTGACAGAAGTTCCTGCGATGCTCTTTTCGTGTGAGCTTTGACTTAAGAGTAATTGTTCCTTTAAAAAATCTTCTGTGTCGGTTGAAAGCTTTAGGTAAATTTCCTGACATTCTTCCATCCATGCTTCTTCGTGCTCGAATTGCTTGTCGTCTTCGAGAAGCAGTAAGAATTCCTCGTGTTTTGATACTAGATCTTCGAATGCCAGTTCATATATTTTCAGTTCCTTTCTGCGTTTCTTCCGCTGGCCGATTTGAAGATAATGTGTGACAAACAACTTTCCTTGACGGGTTAGCGCGCCCTTACAATTTCTCCGTTTTATCTTGGCCTGTTTGATAGCGTTTTCTCGTGCTTCAGACATTGTTTATCGTCTTGAACTCGTTACGAACCTTGGTGAGTTAGCCCAGAAATCGAATGATGTTGCGCAAGAGAACTAAGACGATCCACTACCGAAGAACACTCGCGATCGTATAACTGATAATGTTTTTTATTCGATCTGAAATTAAAATGTACAATGTATTCTAGTTAACTAAATAAATTGGTAATAAAAGATATGAAACGAGCGAAGCGGGAATAACTGATACTGAAAATTTTTAACAATCATTATACCATGCGGCCACTTTTCGTCAATATCCCATCGCGCAGAATGCCTGGACATCATTAATTATTCATAACCGGTGAAGCGGCAAATTCGAAAGCGCGCGTGCCTTGAAATGTCCTGAATAAGAGAAGAAAGGGCCCAAATTGGCCCACTAGGGCTAATAAAACTTAGTTTTCTGATTTCCAGGAGTTATAACTTCAACTTTCACGCGCGGCGTTTTGAAGAAGAAGGTTGTGCCTTCAATTTAAGCCGAGAAGTAAGTGAATATAGAAGGTATAAGGATTCGCCTTTTGCGTTTTAAACTGGACAAAAATCGGCCATTTTTTGTATGGGGGCCGTTTTCAACAGCAACTTTTTTACTATCTAAACGACCTTTCGAATTTTCATGCACGGCAAATGGAAGATGGATCTCTTCCGGAACAAAATCCGTGTCAACTTCGAAAATTAGTCAACTAGAACCTTTCGCCTTGATCCCGCTTTTGATCAATATTGTACCTCCTTTTGTTAACGAAAAAAGTCCAATGTTTCACTTCCAACTAAACGGCGAAGCAGTTTGGAGATGGAGAGAATTTTGTGGGCAACCGAGCACAGTGTTTGAACTTTTACAATCAAGTGTTCTGCCTCTTGGTTACCGATTAGCGGAATCTGCTCGAGAGCGTGTCGGACGTGCATTTCCCGAAAGTTTAAGGCGATTTTGGAGAAAGATACAAGACAGCAAAAACACGAAAAAACGGAAACAAATGCGAGCGGAGACATGGTTAAAACTGGGAGTAACCCCGGAGGAGATGGAGCAAACACCAAAAGACGTGTTGGCGCACCTTATGCAAGATAACAACAATCTTCGCGCGAGCGTGGAGGAAAAGGCGGCCGACTTGTAACACAAGATGCCCCAGAGACTAGCCCACTCTGGAAATGATTTTACGGAAGTAGGAAAGAAGCAGCAATACAGACATTTGACACAAATTCAGTAAGTTAACTTTAATCAAGTGTTTCAACTATTGTTAACAATATCGTTACCAAGGGAACACCTTCATACAAATTATGATATGACCTAAGAACATAAGCTACATGCAGTTGTATACTTAGCATCGTATCGAACTCCAAAGTTTTGGTGTTATCAAAACGAGTTCAACAAATGAGTGTGGTATGTGTTGGTATTGACTTTTTTATGTTTGGTGGCTTCTAAAGAAGCCGTTGTTTTTCTTCCATTTCCTTCATTGAGAAACTGCATGGTAACTTTTTCTGAATACAATGCGCAGACACTCGATTGGACGGGAAACCCTCTGTCCATGTTGATAGAACGCAGGAGATTTTGAGAGCAACAGACGGAAAGTCACCTTAATTACACGGCATCGGCTTCCATTGGCGTTGATAGTGCGGTCTGTGTAGGTTTCAAGTCCAGCTCTCTGAAGGTCCTGATCTTGGATGTTAATCGGCGTAGCTCTGAAATCGGCAGGCAGGTTGGGAAACAGGAAACGCACTACGTCGTGTCTTATTTCGATTGATTCTTCGTATTCGAGAGGAACTTTCATTTCTCTTTCAAATACGAGACCAATTCTTTCTCGTGCCACTTCTATGCGGACTGGATCAGGATCAGGGTTCTCGAAGGCTTCTACTAAGTCTGCCGGCAGGTGATCTTTCGGCTCTCTTTTTTTTTCGCAACAAAGAGAAGGCGCACGCTCCAGATTCAGGCGAAACAAGTCTATTCACTTTATTTAAAAATCGACATTTAAGTTTTCGTAGGTTCGAATGCCCGTGAAGGCATCACATTCGTTGCCGCGGGTTTGGCGGAAGGTAAGAGCTGCCCTATTCACAACTAGTATAAAGCAGGCCAAATTTTTTAAAAAAATCGATCTGTTATAATATTGAACGTTAATATTTTCGCTGGCGGTGCGCTCTTATTCAGCCATACTGCAAAGTTGCGACATTAGGAAACAATAGAATGAACAATAGCTCATGTGGCCTTTGTCTTTAAGCTCCGCCCTGACAAGTTGATGAGCTAAGCGGTACTCCCAACGGAGCACAGCGCGCGTAGATTTGGACCAATGAGAGTCACTCAGTTTACGCTTCATCGATAATATAACAGATCTATAATTTTTGCCGTACGGTAAGTAAATGTCCCCAAAACAATAGGCATTCTGCGTGATGAAAACTTTTGAAATCCATATAAAACTGACAAAACTGAAATGATTGGTATTATTATAACAGCGATCATTAACTTACTTCCATGGCGAGTTTTCTTAATTTTCCTTGATCGGGATAACCATAAAACAGTGTAACTGGTAAGCAGTAAATCACATGAAACATGCCAATTCAGATATCGTGTAAAAACTAAACTGCTTAATTAAAGTTGAGGTTTATCTACTATTTAAATGTCCAGTTGGGCGTGTACGAGGCTACCGCAAATTCCTTAACTATGAATTCCTTGCATAGTCCAAAAACTACGTTAACATTGAGCACTGTCCACAAAGAAAATCAGAGAAAATGAGGCGATCAAGACCCATTTTTTTCCACTCAATTCTCTAGCCTTCCAGCAGACTCCCCAGTTTTCATCCTTTATGTTAAAAGTGCATGTGAAACTCATGGACGACGTAACGCGAGGGAAACAAAAGGGAGAAAAAATTGAAATATTTAGCTCAACTATTCATGATTCGCGATTTTGTTAGTCCTCTTGACGAAATAGACTTTTAGATGACCACGACTCTTATTTGCATTGCATCCCAGCTTCCATTTTTCATGTTATTACGATTTGTTTCTGTATTCACATGACCAAGGTTTGCCCTCACGTTCAGGAAATAGGTCAGTTTTCTTTTCTCAAAGAACCTTATTCCTCTCAATTATTTAATCTGATTTAACCTTTATACACAAATCAGACCCCCCTTTTACACTCTCTGTCAGATTTTCTGCCATCGCGCGGCCTTAACTCTGGTGGGAAATAAAATCCCAATATTTTTTCTTTTCGTATGGCCGTCTCCGAACTAATGGTTCACCTTGGATTTGCAAAAAAGCCAGAAATGGACGTCAATTGAATGTTTAATCTTGTTGATGTTTCTTTAGCTTTGTCTGTGCAATGTCACGGTGATTTTTAACTCTGTGTATACGGTCTGTCAACCGGTGCGTCACAAAACCTCTCAGCTGGCAAACTGCCATATATTCATTCGCGTGCGTTTTGATTTTGAGCTCATTTGACTGGAGCTATTTTTAATATGACTCTCGTTTTAGATGCAACGAATATTAAAATCCTCAACTTGGACGTGAGTTTCGCGCGACTGACCTTTATCCCGTTTTCCTCGCTGGTCACACTGGCTCCTATGAGCCTTATTTAAAATGTTCCCTTTTTTTTTTAAGAAGTCGCTATACCAGTGTTTATGGACTTTGAATCGGTAGGATAAAAAGCTGGGTTCACGAATTTATGGTGATTTCAAGAATTTGTGGGGATTTCTTTGCTTTGTGTGAACAAGTCATGTTGGCGCAAAGTTGATTTTTGATATTAATTAACGATAATTTGTGAGCGTGTAACTTAAATGCACTTTCAGCTAGGCAAAAGGTCTATACTAGCTTCCAAAAGTGGTCAGTGATTTGGCATATCAAACGCTATGTGAAAATACACGATCCCGGAAAATTACTTTCTCTATTTGACAGACAACTTCTAGAAAGATTGACGTGCCTCAGTTTACATTCCATTGATACTCACAAGAGCCAATAAATATCAAATAGAATGACCTGAAAATTCATTTGAGCACGTTCCTTACTTTAGTTAAGTTCATACGCTTAAACGATCGCAGAAAAAAATGGAAATAGAAGAAAACGTTGAGGAGAAGTTTCGTTGGTTTCGTCGGTTTCGTGCTAGCTTGAAATGTGGACGATTTTCGTTCAATATTCGACTCAACCTAGTCGTATCTATTCTGTCAGCCGAGATTATTTGGGTCTTTGTGATCTGCTGTTCGATTATGGCCGAATCGGCGGAGAAAGAGATGACAAAGTGGATGGAATGGATCACGCACACCTTTACCTGGATATACATTGGTTCACAAGATGTCTGGGCTATCTTCATCGTCGTGCTGTACTTCTCCAAATACGGCAACATGAAACTGGGAAAACCGGCCGACAAACCGGATTTTAGTGACGCTACGTACTTCACGATGCTCTTCGCTGCTGGAATTGGTGTCGGTCTGTTCTACTTCGGAGTTGGTATGTGCCTGTCTAATCGGTTTTATAATTAAAATGTGAACCATTTTTTCAATTCTGAACACCATAGTTCTTTTGAATCCGGCTTTTTGAGTCTGTGATACAGTCAGTGTGTTCATCTTCGAGCCTTCATCAAATCTACCGAATATATTTCCACGCCAAGGATACTCTCTTGTTTAAAGTACTTTCGTTCGCTCCAAAAGACTCGCATAGGCCAGGGGAGCTCTTTAATTTGGAAGGCTGGTCGTTTTTGAACGGTCCTCCAGATCTTGCCAAACTCGTCATAAGCATTCCACTTCCTCATTGAAACTAAGCTCATGTGTTGTCCCTGGAAAGCATTATGATTGGATAATAAGAAAATGCGGGGTGAACGAAAATGCTAGAGACTGTAACTGGATACGAGAAATGTCGCTTGGATCAAGAAACCGAACACGGTCGCTCAGCTGAATATTAAAGTTCTTTTTTTTGTTCAAATATGGTTATTTGCGACAAGTTTGTTGTCTCAAAAACGATGAATCAATCACCTCGAAATTGACGATCGCATCGACTGGAAATGAACGAACTTTGCGTTTTAGTTTTAATGTCTTGCAAAGTAAAATATTCAAATACTTGTCAGAAAACGCAGCAGGTCAAACACAAGCGCATAACAAGAGAAAATTATGAATTCGCTTGACGTAGCAAATTCGATATCTTGCAAAACTACTTTGTAATTTTTCCCATTTCTTCATATATATTTCAAATTAAAAAGAGTTTTTTCTGCTGTCTTAACGTATGAAATATCCAATGTCGCGAGGTTCATCGTTACCAGTGTTATCTCTTGTCGTTAATACATTGACAACTGTCTTAAAAGCTCAGCAGGGTTCAGTGTGTAAAACAGAGGGGAGCAGGGCAGAAACAATGGCTAATAACAATACGAAAAGAATAAAGCCATGAGCTTATAAAGGAGAGCCTCTATAAAGCGTTTTCACTCACGTGACCAGCAGCCACATTGGATTCCTGAAAAAAAAAAAGTATTTGCATAAAAATAGAGTTCAATTCCCGGAGGATTAGTTTGGTACGCCATATTTGCGGCTAAATACAGGAATTGCACCGGGCTGTGATTGGATGTTGGCACAGAGAGAATGATTGTAGACATTTCACAATAATTACGTGATGTAAAATACACATCGATAGTATTCGCGTCTGAGCACTCATTTCAACCAGCGCTGATCCGCAAAATGAAGTCTAAGCACTCATGTTTTGACGATGTTGTTGTAAAGATTTAAGTCTAAGCACCCATTTTTATTTGGTTAGCTTTCAATAGCTTGTAAACGTTATCTCATGTAAATACTTTAAAACTAGACGCTCTGTGAGCGTAAACTGGGTTGCCCGTTTGTAAGTGTTACACCAGGAGCGAAACACAGGGACACTCAGTTGGGTGGTAAGTGGATTTTTCTCAGAGTAATGGTGGGTGTGGCAATCCGAAGAAAAAGAGTCCTTTAGCAGCATGTCGTAGTGATGTGGGATATAGATCAATTGAAGCCTTTAAGTGCTACTGTGGTTCTTTATTGACTCCAAGCTTTCGCCGATCTACGGCATCATCAGGGAGAACGATAAAATATTTGCGCTTTGGTTTTAAACGTTGGAGGTGCAACTATAAATTAGCATAGTATAAAACTAGCCAGTAGGACGCATGAAAACTAATGACGTGATAAAATGTTCTAAAATCTCTGTGAAAAACAGTTCATAAAATAGCTGATTAAAATAGAAGATCCTCACGGGAGTTCAGTCAATCAAAATAGCTGATTAAAATAGAAGATCGTTAAGTTCAGTGCATTTCCTCCCCTGTCAATCTGCGACTACACGAAGCGTACTACATCACAAAATACAAGCCGGGACTGAACTCCCGTGAGGAATGAACGAAAATGCCGTTAAGTGACAATCCCTGTACTTTGTGAATGCTAACAGCGTAAGCCAATGTTAAGGGGAATTGCATTCTCTGTATTTCTGGAGAAGAAGGTTTATTTGGATGTATTTTAATTTTTGTTAGGACAGGTTCTATGGGTACAACTCTGTTTTGTCGCACAAAACTGCCAGTACTCTTTTGAATTAAATTGTTGCCAGCTTTGGCATCATCAAATTTTACATAGATAATGATGGGTTTTTTGTTATTCTGATTTACTTCAATTTTAACAACAGTTCCTAGTTGACCATTTATAAGTCTATCTGCAATACCAATGTTTTTGGTTAACATAACTCTAGCAGATTCCTTTATACAGATATTAGCATCAAGTCCACCAGTTTCAGACCTGAGTCTAGCTAAAAGTCTGTTAAATTAAATAAATATCTTGCTGTGATACATTAGGAGGGTACTGATCTGTGGCTTTAAGGTTAAACAACTGTGCAGGTATTTGGTGCAATTTCATTTCATTGTGTCGATTGACCCGATTATTCTCAGCCCAGATGTGAAGAGCATCTGATGGGTAATTAACATCTGATGGATCTATAGAGCTAGATTGGATGCACTTGATATCTTCTTCAGTTTGAGTTGCTGTACG
>NC_090885.1:12200677-12218177 GCF_036669925.1 Montipora capricornis | reverse complement strand
GTAAACTACGAGCACACGTAAGTTATGCACTTGTAGTGGTTAAATACAGGTTGCAAGTCAACATTCGCTCTAAAACCCTTAATACCAGCAATAAAATAATTATTAATAAGACAGCTGTTTGTTGGTCTTTTAAGGTGCAGCTCATAGTCTGAGTCAGGTGAAATGGATAAAGCCCAATAATATTGCTCTTCAGTTATGTTTACAGATTTGAAAATATCAGCTTCTGTTAATGTAGGATTATAGTTTGCCTTACTGGGATTTAACACTTCTATTTTTTCTTTAACTAGTCTAAGGATTTCTTTTTGTTTGTCTATGGTACTCGTCTTTTTTTCTGGATTTAAATCATCAGAAAGAGGTTCAGCCACAATAGTCTTGTTTGTAAAAAAGTGCCCAAAATTAAACTTACATTTAATGTTTTTGTATTTTCTACACGTCTTTGAATGACTGTGCTTTTGGTAGGTTTTTACAAGCTCATGTAACTCAGGGTCTTGACTCTGATCAGGAAGGCATGTTCATCTATGAAATGAACATAAGCTTCCTTGGTATCATGTGTTAGTTCAGGGCAATCTGATGTCCATATTAAGGCATGTGTAAGTGAGGAGAGCCTCTCATCTGAAACTCAATGCGGAGTGCATAGTATACTATTTTACCAATTGTGTTTGCATTAGTTAGAAGAATTTCAGTGAAGAATGTTTCAACTCTATATTGAAAGTGCTTAGCAACAACAACAGGATTTACATTCAGCATTGAGCATCTTTCATTATAAGATAAAGCATCAACTTGTTCATTTCTTAGATTTTTGCCTTGTGTTCTTGCAATAATCTGAAACAGTTCAGGCCAGCTAAGGACAGCACAGGATGTCATAAACCATGTTGGTATTCCAAGCTGTTTTACCATAGCTACTACTTCATACATAAATTTTTGCCAATAAGGTGTTGTTCCTGGAATTTGTCTCAAAAATAAATAAGCCTGATCTTTACTAATAAGATTTTGTAAATTTTGCATATTATTTGATCTTATTTGAGAAGCAGTAAGAGGCTGGCCATGCATTTTTTTCAGAGCAATATTGATGCTATCTGATACTTTCTTCTGTTCTATGATGAACTGAGCAAAGAAGAGATTCAGGATTGGTAGCAAATCTACCACTGTGATGTGAAAGTCTTGCATTGAAGTACTTAACTGGCGACAACTTTATTTCTCGGTTGACAGAGTACCCATACTTTCCTTTCAACTTCCAGTTTATTACCTACAGCTTGACATGGTACTTGCCCTTTTGAAACTTTTGCATGACATGTTCTACAGATGTATTGTTTGTCATCAAATGACTTTATCTCAGTGAAAAGACGGTGTATGCTGTATTTATTTTCTTTAAGTAACATAACTGTTTTTCTATATAGTATTCGATGACAAACTGAACATATGTAATATGGCCCCTCTCTGATCGTATTCTGAAATACTGATATGTAGTGATCCAATTTATGCTGAACATCGTTTGCCTTTTTTCTAGAAATTTTTGCTGCATCACTTATGCACTTTATTATTTTTTGCTTTTTTATAGGATTTATGCTGCAATATTCTTGTTTTTTATTGTTCAACTATTGTGCCTTAATGAGTGGTTCCATTGCATCATAGTTCCGCCTTTTTTGTTGATTTATTTGTTCTTTTTCTGCAGGATCTAGAGACTTGTACCACACTGCTCTGTCAGACAAGAGCTTTTCTTTTTCTGCAGGCTCTAGCGATTTGTACCTCTCTGCTCTGTCAGACAAGAGTTTTTTTTTTCTGCAGGATCTAGAGATTTGTACCACCGTGCCCTGCCAGACAAGAGTTGTTCTTTTTCTGCAGGATTTAGTGCTTAGTACCACTCTGCTCTGTCAGACAAGAGCTTTTCTTTTTCTGCAGGATCTAGTGATTTGAACCTCTCTGCTCTGTCAAACAAGAGTTTTTCTTTTTCTTCAGGATCTAAAGATTTGTACCACTCTGCCCTGTCAGACAAGCGTTGTTCTTTTTCTGCAGGATTTAGTGATTTGTACCACTCTGCTCTGTCAGACAAGAACTTTTCTTTTTCCGCAGGATCTAGTGATTTGTACCTCTCTGCCCTGTCAGACACTAGTTTTTCTTTTTCCGCAGGATTTAGTGATTTGTACCACTCTGCTCTGTCAGACAAGAGTTTTTCTTTTTCTGCTGGATTTAGTGATTTGTACCACTCTGTTCTGTCAGACAAGAGTTTTTCTTTCTCTGTAGGATCTAATGACTTGTACCATTCTGCTTTACTAACCAAGTATTTTCGTTTGGCACTAGGTTCCATGTTTGCATAACTTTCACTTCGTTTTTCTGCCTATTGGATTTGTGTTTCCTTAATACCTTTTGTCTTAAAGTGCTTGACAAATTACTGTAACAGTTTAGAAATCTGATAATGTATGCTACGTCTAAATTACTAGTTGTATTGATTTTTGTAACAGTATTAGCAAGGGCTTGAAGAAGGAAGTTGCTGTCATTGACCGTTTGAAATTCATCTAAAGTTCCAACACTATGGAATATTATTAAGTAGTATTTGATGCTTTCAGTCTTAGAATTGTGCTGAAATATGCAACTTGCACAGTAATTTGAAAACCATATTATAAATCCAGTATTGCCTCTTGTGTTATCCAAAATAAAGTTCTGGAAGAGATTGCTACTGCTGGATGCACAACTAAATATGCCTTCTTTTTGTTCTGTAAAGACAACATCAATAGTTGCATCATATATTTGAAGTTTGTTTGGAAATTTGCGTAAACAAAGATTTTCATCAGGACATGAAAATTGTTCCTTGTAAAACTCATTTCCATGGTCAATAATTGCTTCTAGAGTTTGTGAATTCCAGTAGGTGCATGCCTTAACCACTGAAAAACAAATGCTATAAAATGGTAAAGCACAACAGTGTCGTATAAAAGACTCATTGTTTCTTGTTGAAATATGCGCCATTTCTCCACCATCACTATGATCAGCAAGTTCTGATTGAGAGATTTCACTGTTCTCATCATCTAAGTGATTATTGTCCTTTTCTAGTCTTGTTATGTGAACATCTATCAGCTCAAACAATGTATTTGAATTTTCATACAGGGTTTGCAAATAACATGTGACATCCTGTATACTTTGTGCTTCTAATAATATACATGTTCCTTGAGAATGGGGCATACCAAATGCATCCCTAGCATGTGAATCAAATATTTTACATTTACCACCTGGAGTACAGTACATAGAAACAGTATTACATTCAATTGTTAAAAGAAAGGATTGGTAGTTTTGCCTTACTAATGTTAGCAAAGCATCAACCAAAGGCATACACAAACTCAAGCCATGTATAATGGCTCTACCATTTATAGTACCACTATAGCTTGAACTGTATTGAAGCTGATAATCTGTATTAAACACATTGAGCACTTCTGGTACCTCAGTTAACAACAGGAAAGTTTGTCTGGACAGTCTAGATAACTCAGAATACAATTCATTACCAATGTTCATGATGTTAATCAAGTCCACTGATGAGATAATATTATTCCTGTAATTATAGATAAGTGAAGAGACATTGCTACACACCGAGTGCCTGCATTCTGGCCGAACAATTCCACATTGCCTTGACTATAAGGCGCTTGAATAGTTTTGGTATGATCAATGCGCCCAGGGTTTTTCTCTATATCATTAGACAGCTTTAACTCTGTATGATTCATGATTCATCCTATGGTTAATGTTCTTATACACATATCTTACTGAAGTATAGTTACACCTAAGTTTCACTCTTCCACGGCGAGTTTTAGGTTTTTCCTTCGATGTGCTGTCCACCACGTCCTTTGAGTACTCCTTTTCTTAGCAGCAGACCTTAGTCTTACATACAAATAGTCTAACTTACGATTAAGTACACTCAATGTCGTAAATAAATGCATGGCAGAAGATTTCGGTACGTTCTTTTTAATATATTTTCGAACTAATTTCCTGAAAGATCTGCTCTTATGCAAGGCTCGTGATAGTTGTTTCACTGGAATTCTGCTTGGTTCTCGGTCCCTTTGTTGACGCCCTCCTACACATTTACAATCAACAAACTTAGCATAACGAGATCGAAGTTGCAAGTCATTTACTGATTCTTTATGATCAATATCCACAACAACAGATGGCTATGTGGCATTCTCAAATATGTTCTCCTGTAAGGCTCGCGTTAGCTGTAAGTTTCGCTGAAATTCTGCTTGGTTCTCCATCCTTTTGAACAACATGGCGACGCCCTTTTAAACATTTACAATAAACAAACGTAGCATAACGAGATCGAAGTTGCAAGTCATTTATTGATTCTTCATTATCAACATCGACAACAACAGATAGCTGTGCGCCTTTCTCAAATAGGTCACAGTCATTGAATGCATTCAAAATAGGTTCATCCAAACATAACACGCTGCACCAAGCATGGTACAAAATGCTGACAACATTAGTGCATGAGGATGATTCCAAACGATACAAATAGTTGAATATGAAATAACATTACAGCTCGAAATACACAGAAATTCTGTAATAGCAGAAAACAAACAGCCATAATAATACAAATGGATAGTAAATTCACCTTCTTTTTCAAAATTTTAACTAAATGCATCCGGCTTAGCAGACTATCTTTCTGCGACTCGATAGCATCAGTACTGACTTTGTGCTCACCAACTTTCTTCTCTTGGAGGCTTTCACAGTTCCGTGCTTTTCTTGTTTGGTATTTGGTTTCAAAGCAGTTCATATCAGTGTAGTTCATATCATGATTCTCATATATTTGCTCATTTAGTGCACATTTGTTCTCAACTGATGATATAGCTTTCTTTCAGTTCGCCGACCGACCCGGGCCAAAACATTCGCTCAATGACATCTTTTAGTGTGGGTCTACCGCGAACGGCGTGTGCATAAGTGAGTGGTTTGAGCGTTCCCAGCAAGAAGCTCAATACGACAAAAAGCCACATGGCGACAAAACACGTAATGTCTACTAACTCTGGTCTAAGGCAACCAACTTCACCACAATTTGATCGCGCAGGATTGACAATGAAATGGTTCTTCTCAATCATGTGATTCTGCCTGTCAACATCGCTGTCAACAAGGCATTATGCTGAGGAACGAAATCCTCCAAATATGATCAGCTATTTCATTTCGCATGTCAAGTGGTTGCTGACACCGCAAATGTTCTTCATTCCGCAAACATAGCTGGTCACGTTCTCGAGATTATACACAGAAGGCGTAACAACAGATTCAGAAGGAACAGAAATGGATTGTTTTAACTCTGTACTGCCGCAAAGCAAAGCTAACAGCTCATAAACATTACCGAAAAATGATTTCATAATTCATAGCCAAATCACCATGGGCAAAAAACATCCTCGCATGTCGCATACTCGTAACGGTTTTCTAATGATTGACAGATTTCTTTCTTTATAAGGCAATCATGGAAAGGGCCCGGACGCACTGGGCAAATTTTTCTTTTGCGAAAAAATCTGTCACCAGTTCCCTGAGACAAGTGCGACCGGTGATTATTTTGTAAAGGCTTACGAAACTTTCGAGACGGGCTAGTACTTAAACATGGAATGCCGGAATGATGGAACGCCGGAACGGTGGAACGCCGGAATACTTAAACATGGAACGCCGGAATACTTAAACATGGAACGCCGGAATACTTAAACACGGAACGCCGGAATACTTAAACACGGAACGCCGGAATACTTAAACATGGAACGCCGGAATACTTAAACCTGGAACGCCGGAATACTTAAACACGGAACGCCGGAATACTTAAACACGGAATGCCGGAATACTTAAACACGGAACGCCGGAATGAGAAATAACAGTATAGTTTACCTCGTGAAATGAATGGCTTGATGTCAAGTACACCACTGCAGTTAGGAGGGAGCTTAAGCACGCGCGTTTTTGAGACGCGGACGGCAACCGGAAGAGGACATTTCTCGTACCAGGACGCTTATTTCCCTTTCGTAAACGGTCCTTGCCATTTGAAACGGTCGATGCCATTTAGAACGGTCGACTACACACTTCACTTCAAAGAAAATTAAAAGAAACAAACTAAGAAAAAATATTAACAAAAATTAAGACAAAAGAGGGAAAAAAAAACATTTATAAAAGAAAAACTGGAGGAAAAAGACTCGAACTCGGGTTCTTAGCACTCACCCTACCTCATATGACCAGCGAGACACAACTCCCAGTAACCGCAAACTTTTGAGTTCTTAGACCTAATGAGTGTAATTCAGAGCTAAGAAATGTCATCGACCGTTTCAAATGGAAACGACCTTTCTGAGAAATGGCAAAGACCGTTTCAAATGGCAACGATCGTTTATGAAAGGGAAATAAGCGTCCTGGTACGAGAAATGTCCTCTTCCGGTTGCCATCTGCGTCTCACAAACGCACGTGCTTAAGCTCCCTCCTAACTGCAGTGGTGTACTTGAAATCAAGCCATTCATTTCACGTGGTAAACTATACTGTTATTTCTCATTCTGGCGTTCCGTGTTTAAGTATTCCGGCGTTCCGTGTTTAAGTATTCCGGCGTTCTGTGTTTAAGTATTCCGGCGTTCCGGGTTTAAGTATTCCGGCGTTCCGTGTTTAAGTATTCCGGCGTTCCACCGTTCCGGCATTCCATCATTCCGTATTTAAGTATTAGCCTTCGAGACGCCGTCAATTTTGTCAGAGGTGAAATCTGACAGATTTGTCAATTTACATGCTATGATTATGCTGATTTGAAGGAAAATGTCATTTAATCTCCATTTTTAGAGTATTTGGTGTTTATTTCGGTGTGATTGACACTTGTGGTTAGCAAATATTTTACTGTGTCTCAGACTCTCAGTGCTTCCACGCTTGAAAAATTGAAAATTTGACCCAAAAGTTTTCGACATTTTTGGAAGGGCCAAACAAATTTTGTCAGTCCAGTGCGTCCGAAACCAAACCACAAAAACGGCAAAGATCTGAGGTAGCTCCCCCTGTGCGCACTAAATAAGATTAACGAAACTTTTAAGACGTGTAAACAAATATGCAAATTAGTTAACCTTGGATAATACGCAACGATATTCAGAACGGGCAGAAAAATCTCACAAAAACCTTTTCCAGCCAAAAGTAATTTTATTGAAACAAACAACATATTTGCTATTAGAGGGAAGTAAAAACTTCCCATTTCATTGCGTGCGTGCAAACAAGCTGCCAACACACTCCGCGTCAAAAACGCGACTAAATAAATTTCCCACCAGTGTTCAGCATCAAACACTTTACTGAAAAACCCTTTACTTGAATTATCAAGCGAAATATAGCAACAAGGTTTCTTTCAAATAATTTTTGACTAACAACAATTAATGAAATTTGATTTCAGTGTTGTACTAAACACCACACTTGGTACAATATTAGAACTACGGCTCACTTTGATTACGGCTCGACGGGCGAAAGATTGTTGTCTAAGTCCATTACTCGTCGGGTTCCTGGGAAACGTATCTATTTTGACTTCAGGGTGAACTATTTACACAATCGCGAGCCATTTAATTGAAAATCTAAACATCTATTAGATACAAAAAACAGACTTCCGAATTATCGCAAATCACGATGCTGACAAGCACAAAAGCAGAAGAAATGGTCAAATAATTATGAAGTTTGTTACTATCTTAATGTTTTTGCGTTAGAGTAAAGGGATATTTATCACACAAATGATGTAATTTCATCACACTCAAATTTCGCAAAAACGTGACTTTCATGTAAACAATCTTCGCACCAGCAAGTCGTAGCAATAAATTGGATTAACAACCAAGGTAGTTAAAGGAATATTGTTGGCTTCCCAAATAATCTTCATTTCTTGGCTTTACACTACAATGGCAAAATTCTTAACACTGGAATTTTCCGCTTTTGTTTAAAATCTTTCGCAATTCGGAGAAATCGACCGGTCCGCGAATATTTTACGAGTTTTTTTCAATGGGATGTCAAAAAGGCCAAGTGGATGTTATGCGTAATCGGGCGATCAAGTTGCGCGTGTGATGCGTTATAAATATTTTTTCACAACATGATTCCGAACCGTTAGTATCACCACAGAAGACAAGAACATCATTCTATTAAAAAGCTCATTCTACGCAAAAAGTAGGTTCTGGAGGTAACTTTGAGAGTGGAAATCAAGGTTACGCGGCAGACGGCAAATACAAACTCACGATTTAATTAAGTTAACACACCAGAAAGACGCTAACCTCATTTGACAAGAAAATGCGTTACTATTGCCATAAAAACTATCCAGTTAAGGTCGCATATCAAAAAACATGATGAATTCATAAAGGCCACCTTTTCCAGCGAACAATTTTTTAAAACAAACAACATATTTGCTATTTGAGGCAAAAACCCCTTTCTATTTCATTACGTGCGTGAAGAGAAGAAACTCAGTCGTGTCAAATATGCGTAATATTGCAACAAACTAAATTTCAGGATCAAACCGTTTCCATGAAGAACCTTTTCCTTGAATAATGAAGCACAAAATACACGACAAGCTTTCTTTCAAATAATTCTTGGCTGTCTTATTTTCAATTATTTTCTTTACCGGAAGACTGTGCAGAGTTGATCACAGATCCACGTGAGGTGTTCGATTCGTTCTCTGTCTTTGTTGAACCCATAAGTTACCAGAGAATTTTCCATTTGGTTTCAGTGTTCTACATAACAGCACACTGGGTAAAATATTATTTTAGAAATACAGCTCACTTTGATTTCGGTTCGAAGGGCGATAGATTGTCGTCGAAGTCCATTACTCGTTGCTGTCTTGTTCAGTATCCAAATGACTTGCCATTATTAAGCTTCATGAGGGTATATTTTGTTCAAAGATCCACTAAAACGCCATTCGCGTTACATGACTTTCGACGCCATTGCCGGTTAAGTTTATCATTCTACTGTGTCCACCAGAGAAATTTACGCATTTCCACTACCCTCTCTATCCTAAGAAAATACGAGCAGAAGGCTCTATGCACAAAGACACCACCACTTAGCAGGGGAGTGGCAGGTAAGACTTTTACGGACACGGAAAAAAAAAAAAAAAGAAAAATGATAAAACAAACAAATCCCACCCACTTGCCGACGGGGATTGCCATACTGGCAACCCAGTAAAACGAAAAAAAGAAAACAAGCAAATCCCACCCGCTTCCGACTGGGATTGCCATACTCAGTGGCAACCCAGTAATTAGCAGGAAGAAACATCGCTTGTCTCAGTAGACTAGTGGTCATCTGGGAATGCTTCGACGCATGCGATCCGAGATCGAACTCGCGCTCTTCCTTCTTCCAAAAATGTCATTGAAAGTCTATTAAACAACGAGATAAATCGAAGTGTAGAACTTACTTCATATATGTGAAGTGGGACCAGTTTGATTCCTGGATATACCTGCATGTGTGCACCATCATGGCCGCCATTTCTTTGTTGTGGAACACCAACATGGCCGCCGTGACGTCATGTGAAAACGCTCTATTTTCCAACTTGGCCTCGGAGTCAACCCTTTCTTGGGTAGATTTATTTATAAAACACCTTCCTTGGGAAATTCAGCACCCCCACCGTTGTAAAAGCCAAGCAAAACAGAGCTATCTCAGCATCAAGGGAAATAGGATACTTTTCGCGGGAAAAATCTGTTCCTAAAAATATATTTCCTCGGGAAGTGGGTTGACCCAAGGAATTAGTTGAATATAAACAAGCCGTTTAGATATCATAAACATGTTTCTTTTTAAGCACCTTGGTTTTCGAAAATGGCAAGCCTTCGTTCACGTTGGAGTGTCCAATTGGTTAATTAAAGACTAATTAACACAAGGCCTACACCTGAAGTTTTTCTATCCAAGCGAACACTAATCAAAAAGCGCCGGAAGCGGTTCAGGATATGTTCTGGATTCAACTTCCTGATGCATTCTTCAAGCTTTGCGTGGGTAGACACGGTGTTAATTGGCTTGCCGGCCAGAAAATTCAACAGCCAAGGTGTATCAATGCCAAAAGACCAAAACTAACTAATTACTCAGACGGTGGAATAACTGCAGAATACTCGGCAACTATTGTGTTTTTGTAGCTGCGGCATCGTTTGAAGAACAGGGCATTTATACAACACACCCATGCATATCCGAATACACTCTTTTTTATAAGAACGTCTAGTCTTGGGGCTGAACCTGAACCTGAAAACGTTCTTAACATGTTCTTAAAGTTGTGTAGTATACTACGTTCGACCGAAAACTTTTCTTTGTCAAAGAGGTGTGCCTGTGAACTTTCCAAGTGCATTTCCACTGTGAACAAAGCATTCATTTTTTTTGACCCCAGGGAAAAAGTAGTTAAGAAGGAAAAAATATTGACGGATATTACAAAAGCAGATTTGTGAGGTCCACAAGTGTAAGCACTTAAAGGCGTCGCGAGAGCAACTGTTTACAAATCTTTCTTTTGTTATTCAAATTTGTCACGCATTGGGACAAAAACAACTTTTTGTTTTCGACAGCCAATCGACATCTGGTTGGCACATTAATTAATTTTACTCCCCTTCGAGAACGAAGAAAACCAAGCCTATGCGGAAACCAAAAAGATTACACGTCACTATCGGAACAGGAAACATTTCAACGAGTATTCCCGGTGAGGGTGTATATTTACAGTCTGATCTACCACACGCGATTAAGGTAAAACTACTGTCTACCAGTGAACGCACTCCTGGCAACTGTAACCCACAACTGAAACCATTTTAGTTGCTATTCCGAAAAAAAACAGTCACATGATCACGTGTAAAAAGGTCGTCAATGAACGCTGAGATATGTTTGCCAAAAGACAGAGAAAAATGAGAAAATTAATGAAAACTCGAAATCTAAAGACGAGTAACCCCTGAAATCCTTTCGTCGTGTAGTCCGTGGAAACGGCACGCGAATAAATGCTAGGCCGCGCTAAATCTTGGACTGAGAAAAGCTTTCGCGCACCTTCGGTGGATTTCGCGCCATCTTGCTTGATGTCGTATTAAGAGTAAGTAATGTTTGGCTGTTAGGGCGGGGGGACCTTGTCTTCGCTTAACTTCTATGCTGTAATCATTGTTTGAAGAAGGTCGTTTTCGGACTGAGAAAATATTCCCTCTGTATGCAATCAAAACAAGCAGCAAAGGTTTATTGGTTTTCGAACAAGTTTCTGCTCATGACACCATCGCGTTTTGTGTGTGAATTGTGGAAAGTATTCTCATTCCTCGCTGCGCAGGTCGCAGTATTTTTATGAGTTTTAAAATTCATAATGTGTCTTTCTTTTCAGCTGAGCCGGTTTTCCATTATGCCTCTACAGCAAGCTATGAGTCTGGGAATCGATATTTTGGCAGGTAAATTACATACGTTTTCCGAGTTGTATTGAATAAATTGTGTGAGGATACATTTAAATTTCACGATTCACTTTGTTTCTACCCTCGGTAATCGAAGTGGTTCTGTGCTTTGCTGAACGTTTTCACTTGAAAAACGACATAGAGGTGGCTATTTTTAAAATAGAGGAAATTACGAAAGTATTTTTAACTGTAAACTCATGACAGGAGATTATGATAATCTCTTGCTCATGATTACTTAAGTAAAATTAAAAATAGCAAGAGAGGAATATTATGCTCAATAGTTAAAAAACAGTTTATACTGAACAGCTATGAAGCTCAAATGTGAAAAAAAGGTTACAGACAAGACAAATTAAACAGAATATCAATTCTAAATCCGCCGGAGGTGCTTGTACGTGGTAAAATCAAACAACCTTTTTAAAATTTCTTGAAATTTGAAAACTATACAACGTCAATGCCTACTGCCTACTTGAATAGAGGAAATAACGAAAGAAATGTTTAATTGTAAACTCGCGATTACTTAAATATAATTAAAAATAGCAAGGAAGGAATACTATGCTCAATAATACATAAATTTATAAGAGCTATCAAGCCCAAAGGTAAAAAAGATTATAGACAAGACATATTAAACGGAAATTCTAAAACGATGTATCAATTTTAAATCCGTCCGGGGTGCTTACACGTAATAAAATCAAACAACGGTTTTTTAAATTTCTTAACATTTGAAAACTATACAACATCCTTACAGCGTCAATGCCTACTATGATGGCATTGCAGAAAAGGATATTTTTCATGTTCATATACTATTGATTCGCCGATTAGGAAGCCGGTATTCTGTGCAGGATATAGCTTCAGGTTATCATGCTCTAGACTGATCACGTTCTCTATAAGGTGATGGGGGTCAAGACCATCGAAGAATCTTGAAAAGAAATTTAATTGTGACAAGGTGCTTTTTTGTGATGTTATTGGCCTGGTCACCCGCTGTCTGGAATTTGGAGGCTCGAAAGGGTCTTCTACAAATTTGCAAACTAGAAGTGGGTGGCTAATGGCGAAAAAAAAAATGAATTATTAAATTTTCAATCTCGGATTTTGCATTTCTGGCTTTCTGATTGGCCCACTCAGTCTCGGTTAGCAGCTCATATACCGTAATGACCGGATATGACAGCTGATTGCGTCGGTCGTTTTGTAAAAACTGAGAAAACATCGTGTCCTTCTGTAAGTAAAACAGTTCAGAATTTAATGACATTTTAATAAAACAGTTATTCCATTCGCGCAATTTTTAAGGTTGTCTGCAAGGCCCCAAATGTTGCCACGGTAAAGCACTGCTAAAAGACCCTCTAAAACTATTTTTCTTAAGCCCCACAAAATTCTCTTGCTTAACACATAATATAGGAAAAACTTGTAGGAAAATGAAAAGAAGATGCCTAGATTTAAAATTGTCTAGATTTTGTAGTTATCTGTAAGAATGCGAAACAAGACACTGCAGTCAGGGTTTATTCGGGATACCATTAACTGCAAAGAAATTTTTACAGTACAAGTTGTGGGAGAAATTTGCATCGGAAGTTTCCTTAGAGACGAGCAGGGAAACTGAAAACTGCACACCACGGTGATTGAAAATACCAATTTTCTTTGAACTGAAGCTCGTAGCTAGTGTAAAAATTACTAGAGGTAATCACATGAATTCAAGTGCTGTTTGGCATAAATGATGAAATTCTTTCCCACTGTCTCTTTTCTTCCATTTCCACTCTACTCACAGTTTGTCAAAATAAACGAAACAGTTGTATGTGCTTTAATTTTGAAAAGCACTTGGCAAGGAGGTACAATAAGCAAACCTATTGCAGAACTCCTATGGGGACTGCCACTCCCACTGTACACTGTCTTGCATGGACTGTACTCAATCTAATAAGTTGTGTTGAAGACTAACTTTTGTTGGTAATTCTGTTAACGTAAGATGCGTATGTCTTGATAGTATTCATAAACCACTCAAGTAAATTAAGGCTTGGGCCCCAACCTGGCCCCAAATCAAGTTATGGCACAAAAACGTGAGGGGGTGGTCTAACTTCTGAAGTTTTAGTAAAACGACCTAAGACTTTTGCAGACTAAGAACGTTACAAAAGTTTTTATAATGATGTGGATGGTGTATGCAAATGAGGTCACGTGACTTTTTGCGGGCACAAACCTCAAAATAAAAAAAACGGCAACAGTTTATGCTAAAATTTATTTCACTTCCTTACTATTAGATTAAAAGAAAACGAACTTTGTTAAATATGTTTTGTACTAGTGCCCAGTCCCCACTGGGCACTATTAATTATTAATTATTAAAATTATCTTGAAATGTCCAAGCACAGAAATGATGTACCCAATAGTGTTAACATCACAAAGGGAAGTCCAGTCACCAGGAAATGATAAAAAGTGTTGCCTTTTAGCTGAGATTTCTGTGTTAAAATTAACTTTGACCAGTCACGTGATAATATATCATCCTATTTAACAGTTAAGGTTTCAAATCTTATTGCTGCTCACGATGTCCCAAAGTTATTTCGTGTTATATAAAATGGATCAATAGTTAGCCCACTCCACTCCATTTTCCGTCATGAAATAGATCTAGGTCCAGGCTTTAATTCACCTGAGCAGTGTCCAACTCATTTCCTACATTCATTGTATTCACCAAGTCCGGTTGGGGAACATATTGACTGCTTATAATAAATATGTTTCAGAGCACAAAACGACATTGCTACACACTGACTACGCGCATTGAACCCAACACCTCAACGGTCCCTTGACAATAAGGAACATCAATAGTTTCACCACTGAGAAGCTATAGGATATGGACCAGGATTCTTTTCTATGTCCCAACCAAGGTTGAACTTACTGTATTCCACTCAGTGGATGAGACTTTTAAAAACATTTCTGAGTAAATCGCTCTCAGCATGCCTAGTTGATAAATGACATTTTGATTTCATTTTCCACTCTCCCATGACCTTTCAGATGTGTTTTCTTTGTCATACTTGAGCCGAGGTAGCTGACGTTTTTTTTGTTTACAAGTAAATACACAGTAATTGCGGTGAAGTCTGGATGACCTCGATACATTTTTAATTACGTATCTTCCAGAAAATTCTCTTATTTTTCTTTCTTTACAAAATAGATGTGTCGGCTGTTTCTTTGTAATTCTTCTCTTTTCTCTCTGATGTTGGCATCAATTCAACAACTAGATATGGTCAATCAACATTTCAGTTCTCAGCATCAAAAATCTGGGAGTCAGTTTCTTTCAGCCTAAAAAATTACCTTATAATTCCTTTAAATGCAAATAATATAAACAGCTTCTCTTACTTATACAAAATAATTTAAAAACTGAATTGTAATTTTTGAGCAATGCAATAATTTCTTTAGTTATTACTTATTTTTTTGTTATGTAAGCACGTCTATATATTCATATAATAATTACTAGATCTAATCATATATATTTTAAAACAATGTTAATGATTGAAACAATTAGATATATTTATTATTTAATGTTAATTTTTGTTTAATGCCGCATTTATCTTTAATATGGTGGTTTCCAGCTCGAAATAAAGCCAGTGGCTACTCTGGCTGGCTACCACGTACCTATCTTTTTGACTTTTTTTTCTGCTTTTATGTCTTATATTTATTCTCTAGTAAGTGTTGATATTATAGTATTAACTATCTTATAATTGATGTAAATAGTGCATAATGAATTGAATTGAATTGAATGGAATGGAAAAAATCGCGCACCGACCCGTTCCGAAACGGACGCTCTTCATCTTTCAATGTGCTTTCGTATGCATTTCGAGTCTTCCAGGCAAAAAGAGAGAAAAAAAAGGTTGGATACCTCACCGAGGTAACTTAAGAAATGCTAGCTCACCAAACGAAACAAGCTTTATTTCCGGTCTTTCGCTATTGTGCCACATTTTTCTCGCAGGTAATCTTGGGATCTATTCTTCGAGTTGTGCCTGGATCAGAGAGCACTGGTACCGACTCTGAACGGGGTCAAAGATCTTGTCTGTTTTGAAACATACTAGTATACAAACAGCGACATAGTGAGGTCTCCAGCCTGCAAACAGGCTCTTATTATAATTTGTCGGCTTTGAGAATTCACAGACGTTTTAAATCTTTTCAACAGGTATAACGATAATCAGAGAGCTCAGGATGCTATCAATTTGACTCTCTTTCATTGGGGTATACACGGCTGGGTTGTGTACGTTATCGTTGGACTTCTCCTTGCCTTTGTTGGTTACAGAAAAGGCCTTCCTATGACCATTCGTTCCTGCTTCTACCCTCTTATCGGAGACAGAATATTCGGTTGGATGGGCGATGCAGTGGATATCCTGTCAGTAGTTTGCACCATGTTTGGCGTTTGCACCAGTCTTGGACTCGGCTGCATCCAGATGAATACCGGCTTCAACCGCGTTTTTGACAAGATCAAATTCTCTAAAACGAATCAAATCGTCATCATTTGGTGCGTGACAGCCTGTGCGACTGCCTCAGTTGTCAGTGGCCTGAAAGTTGGAATTCGACGGCTAAGCGAGATCTGCTTCACCATTGGCATGTTCATCATGTTGATTGGCTTCTTTTACGAGGACACTTGGCACATACTCAATGTTTACGTTCAAAGTATTGGATACTACATCCAGTGGATCGTCCAACTTGGCTTCCACACAGATGCATTTGCTCAACTCGGAAACGCACCAGACGGAAAACAGGCGCAGTTTTGGATGAACGATTGGACGATCTTCTACTGGGGCTGGTGGATCGCTTGGTCTCCTTTCGTGGGTATGTTTATCGCCAAGATCTCAAAAGGTAGAACCATCAAAGAATTCATTAATGCTACAATGACAGCTCCGATTATATATTCGTTTATGTGGTTTTGCATCTTTGGCAGTGCAGGCTTGAAAATGGAAAGAGATGCAGAGAGAGCAAACATCACGTGTTCATCTCTCCTTGGCGGAAAATACAGTACAGAGTCAATGAACGGACTGTACCGATTATCGTGTAGACAAACGAACGAGATGTGGTTTGACGTAATGGGCCAATATGGTGATCTTGGAATGTTCCTCTCAATCGTGTCTCTCATTGGAATCATCCTCTACTTTGTCACAAGCTCCGACAGCGGTTCCTTAGTGATTGATTGTCTCTCCGCCAACGGTGATCCGGATCCTCCTATCATCCAGCGTGTATTTTGGGCCTTAACCGAAGGCGCATGTGCCACAGCTTTGCTCTATGCGGGAGGCCCAAGCGGACTAAATGCTCTTCGATCAGTGTCCATAGCATCAGGTGTCCCTTATACTATTCTACTGTGCTTCATGTGCGTAGCATTGTGGAGAGCAGTTAAGATGGAAGCTGGTGACCTTGATCAGCACGGTCCAAAGTTCAGCACTGGCCTATTAGACGTAATAAGCAATCCGACGTTCTCAGGCATCGGCAAAGTACTTTTGGCTGCCGTCGCCCCATGGTATCCTATGGGAAGAACCGCGTACAAACTTGGTGGATCAAAAGACCGGCAATGGCTCTACATGCTCATTCTGGCAGTTCCGTTTTATCTTTGGATTTTACTGTTATGTCTGGAGTCTGTCGTTGCTGGCCTATCCTACGTTGGGTGGGCTGTGCTGTTTGGGTTCTTCGCTTATAGCACTGCCATCCGCAATGCCATGCGGGAGAAGTACAACATATACGGAAACATGGTTGAAGATTTCTTTGCTGTGATGTTAACCTACCCTTTTGCTGCTGCTCAGATGGAACATCACGTCAATCATACCGATAGTATCGACCTGGGTGAAAAAGGTTTAGCAAACAGTGCTGTAAGCCATGAAATTGATCTGTGTGAGGTTCACATTAATCATGACGGTCGCTGAACACGGCAGTGACATGGATATGAAATATACCATCGGCATGATCTCCTCTTCAAAAACTGAAAATGATGCCGCCGCGTCGAAATTTGACCAGCCCTCTACTGTGGTAGCTAATCTAACGCATACTGATGAGAACCCTCCTACTTTTGAGGATGCGAAGTTATAAAATTATAAAGGCCAAGATTTTTTAAATAGTCAACTGAAGTCACTTTTAACTATATTTTATATCTTTCGAGAGCTATCCCTTCTACTATTTTTATTAAAACCAATTAGTGGTCTATTCATTTGTTTTATTTATAGAATATACATTGCGAGCCATTT
>NC_090885.1:12185677-12193177 GCF_036669925.1 Montipora capricornis | reverse complement strand
GAGAGGCCGAAAGTTTAGATACGTAAGTGGATGTAATGGTTTTAAAAGAAGCAACAATTCGTTCTACCTCTGCTCAAGCTTGCAGTATTCGGTTTTCATGATCAAGCTACCTTCTCTTTCAACCTTAAAATATGAACTCTAACAATTCAGGAAAATCATTTAACGATTTTTTTTTCTTTTTGGATCAGAGGAGCAAGTAGAGGAGAGGCCTTTCGTATATTTCAAGCTTAAGTAATATATAGACGACCCGGCCGAAATACAAGTTAAAATGGCCGATTTTCTGCAAGCAATAACAACTTTTGTTGCCGATTACTGGATCTCCATTACGGTTGGATTGCTGATTCTCCTAATTTACCGGTATGTACGATTCCAAACAGTTGATTCCTTTTCTCTTTATGTTACCAGTGCAGTCGCGGATTCCAATATGCAAAAAACTATTCACTTATAATGTTATTGCCTTGCGGTCTCTCTTAAGTTTCAACTAATTGACATGTCCGCCAATTGGAAAAGAAGTTCGCCTAGTACATTTTATTGCCTATTTATGATATCGCATAGCCGAGACCTTTTTGTAAAACCATATATAAAAATCTCCTGAGAAGATCACTGAACGTCATTGCTGACATTTTCATGGAAGCTGTAGCGTCAAATTTTCCACCCCAGGGCACCTACAGACTGTCAAATTTCCCCACCTCCGGGAACCTTCGGAACATCACATTCCTGCCCCGGAGTAACTTTTTTCATTAGATTCTCATTCTTCGATCACCAATGTTCTTCACTGTCGATTTCAAATTCCCTTTTAACAGCTGATGGAAATTTGTCGTGTAACCCGAAACCTTTCCGCTGCTCACGGTACTGAACAATTGCAAGAACCTAAAATTTAGCAAAACAACATGAACAATATTAACCAGCTTTCGAATCAATCAAGCATGCACAATGATAGAGTGGAAAATTCATGAATATGTAGAAATATACAAAAAGCGATCACGAAAAAAAGTAGAAAGAAACAGTCCCGTGCTTGAAAACACTCCAGCAAGGACTCATAGGAGTGATGGTCCTTAGTTACAAAAAGACAAGACTAGGGGCTGATCTACGATAAAATAATGACCGGTTTCAAAAACAATGAAATAGTTTCTAGGGGGGTCCGAAGGCATGCTCCCCCGGGAATTTTTTAGATTTTAACTCTCCAAAGTCCCCTTTCCCATGTTTCTGACCGACTTCCGTAAAACGTTGGAAACCAGTATGGATCCACACCTGAAGACGGATTCGCTTACCTTTCTTTCAACCGCGGTGTCCAGAAAAATCAGGAAAACAAGAGAAGTCCCATCAAGGTTGAGGATAACTCATCTCCAGGTTCTCTCGGTGTTCTAAGATGGCGGACATGTCAAATTCCCGACCATGGGGCAATGCATACATGTCAAAATCCCTACCCAGGGGAAGGCTCTCTGAGTCAATTTATTGTAGGTAGCCCCCCTACGCCCCACCCTGGGGCTTAACATTGATAGGTGCATTAATAATCCACGCTCTTCTACTCATTCGTACATCCATCGTTCAGAGTTTGGCCGACACTTGAATTTGAAGGTTCTCTTTTCTTTTAGTTCTTGTACAGCACCATTCACTTTCTTCAAGAAACTTGGAATTCCTGGACCAGAAACTGTCCCTTTTTTCGGAAATACTGCAAGTATGATTTTTAAGGTAAATTTAATTTGTGTCTCAGTGATCGTGCCTTATATGTTGATAACTCCCAATTTTGTGTTGCCTTTTTGAGAAATCAAATAATTGTTTTAATTTCTTTGAACAGCCCAACGAACTTCCAAAACTTCACGTGGAATGGTATAAGAAGTATGGTAAAGTCTTTGGGTAAGTATCAATCATTCATGGTCATCTATCGCGTAATTTACCTACGCTGCTTTGTTGCTACTTAGGTTTCAAGAATAATGAAGTAATGTTTAAAAAACGAGCAGCAGTGTTTTATTTAGCTCTTATTAACCGAGCTTAGTCAGTCGGTATGGGAGAATCTAATGACCTCGGTTAATAAGATGTTTATAATATGGCAAACAAGAACAATTTAATTCCTTTAATGTAACTGGTTTGTACCTGTCCAACTGACATTTTGCTTGCGAACGGCGATGAGTGGCGATGAACTGAACTTAATTCTGCCAAAATTTGCTTGTCCTCTTTACATTTGTTTCTCGTCATGCTTTTGGCCCTTCCATAAATGAATATTGGTAGAAGAAAATACTCAATACTATTGCATTTTAGTTTGCAACTTTTTCATTACCGGTCTAGACGCCGGTTAGGCTCGATTACCAGCCGCTGTTTCGCGCTCACTGCCGAAATCACGGCTGGACACGTGAGGTGAGCCATTGTTAATCTCCACCAATCAGAAACTCGCCTGCACAAATCTGTCTGACAAAAATGATATTTTTTGGCTGCGAAGGTATTCTTTGACCCAGCCTGTTAGAGGGTTACAGTGCTTTTAACGTAGGAAACATCCAAGATTTCGACAACGAAGAGTTTTCGAGAAGCTGGAGAATGGGGATTGCGTCGTTTTCTACCCCCTAAATTCGGAAACTTCACTGATTTTCCAGTTGGCGCCAAGGTAAAAATACGGCTTTCAAATTTCTTTGTTTCTTTATTTAAACTGTATTGGGTTTCAATAAACAAATCCATTGCTTTTAAAAATTGCACCGTAACCAGGATGAGACATGTTGTGAATCTGAAAGACGTTCTCTGGTTAAAAATTGGTTAAAAATTATAAGCTTTCGGCTATCTATCTATAGCCTTTAACGAATGAAATATAAGAAGCACGAATTAAAATATATACGAAAAGGGGTGTAAAAATTCGATGCGGGTGAGAACTAAAATATGAATAAGAATGATCTAGAAAAAATTACATCCCCAAAAACAAGACAGCCCTTGGACCAACAATGCAATGTTGTTTACAAAATTCCGTGCTCGGACTGTCCGTGGAGTTACATTGGCGAAACTGGAAGATGCTTTTTAACGCGGAAAAAAGAACATCAAAGAAACCTAAAAAATTTCGCGAAAGGGTCAAACATTGCCAGCCATGCATGGAAGAATGACCACTCTATTGACTTTAATAATGCATGCGTGATTGACAAAGGCAACTACCGTGTTAGAAAAACCTTGGAATCCTGGCATACCGCTAAAACTGTTAACGCGGACAATAATTCTAAACCTTTACCGAGACAATACTCTATTTTATTGTAATTTTTTCTAGATCATTCTTATTCATATTTTAGTTCTCACCCGCATCGAATTTTTACACCCCTTTTCGTATATATTTTAATTCGTGCTTCTTATATTTCATTCGTTAAAGGCTATAGATAGATAGCCGAAAGCTTATAATTTTTAACCAATTTTTAACCAGAGAACGTCTTTCAGATTCACAACAAATCCATTGCTATTGCAATTTCTCCTCAGACTTCGCTAAGATAAGAGCAATTAAAATTCCTCAAGATCAATTGAAATTACTGCTGAGTTTATTGGAGGCAAAACGAGGTCGACTGAGAGCTGAAGCATCCCAAGATTTTGTTGATGATTCGCCGGATGAATTCAAACTCACATAATTTGATCACTTAACCACAAACTCAAGTTCGTATCATCTGGAAACTTCGCACAGACGTTTTAAGCATTGTTATGTAATTGCTGTTTTGTTAAAATCTATGTTTTGGGATGTTTAATGCTATTTCCCCGCATTTATTAGCTTTGCATAAATTATATTTGAGTTTACGTCACAGACACAACCTATCGCTCACGCGTCCAGCCGTCTCTTCTCGGGAAGGATACCCGAACTCGAGTGAGTGGCGGATATCGAGCCTGGATGCCAGTCTAAATGGGAAAACATTGACCGCAGTCAATATCGATTTCAGCCAATCAGATTCGTGAATCCGGTTGTTCCCAGTCCTTTTGAGACAGAGCCATATGATAAAATACGTGCAGCGAGTTTTTTGAACGGCTTCACAAAAAGCGTGACCCCCTGGACTCATAAGGTGATCACCTAATTACCTAATTTGAACAATGGTTCAAATTGTGAGAGGAGAATATTAGCATACAAGAGAAACAAGTTATGTCTTATTGGTATTCTTTATTTAAAGAATACTAATAAAGACTGTTTTATCGGGTTTTAGAACACGAGCACGTGACGGATTTAGGTTCTTGAGCTCATAAATTATTAATGAGTTTTTGAATGTAGCTTACAAAGTTACACTTACGATTCAAGGTTGTGCTGCAAACAGAGAATTTATAGGCAGAAGAACAATTTTTGGGAGAGTGCAACAGGTTTTGTGAAAAATGTGGAATATTTGTACTTGCCTCTCCGGCGGCGTCTCCTATTTATTTTAGGGAGGTTTCGAAACGAGGACGACGACGGTTACAAGGACTTCATTGAAAAATACAAGTTCGCGTTATTCGTATCACTACGAAACTATTTCACGTCGTTTCGCGTTAAAAATGTATAGGAATTAAACTGGTATAAGTGGGTTGAAAGCGAAGAGAGAGAACTGAAAATTCATCGTCATGTGCCAACGCCCTCCACAGAACCTTGAATTTGGTCATTTCACGTCGGATGACGGCAAAGAAATGTACACAAATGTAAAACGCACGTGCAGAGCGTGCAGAGCCATTGTTTTTGCTCACTGAACCTATTCTTTTGTAGCGTCTTCGTTGCCGTCGGCTTCGTCGTTTTGTAAGCTCTCTTTTAATAACTTGAGCCCCATGTAAACGGACGTATCATTGTAGGATGTTACATGTTTCGCCCCTTTTTCACACCCTGTTTGCATGTTGACTACACGAAGTTTAAAACCGGTCAATTTTTTGGGCCAACAGTTCCAAATATTTCTTTTGTACCGTGATCGCCGAAGCGTAGTGCAGCAGTGTTGGATCCGTCTGATCCTCACTGGCGTCACAAACAGAAGCGTAAGCAACATACGCAAAACTCAGTTACGTTTTGAGTCACCAGCCAGGATCAGATCGCTTGTTTTTTCAGAACATCTTAATAGAACGAAAGACACATCTGCGTATGTAGCCTTCGTAGTTGGCGAGATATTTTATGGCTGGATTATTTAAACACGCGGGAGTAAATCAATGGTTAGTTTGTTGGGATTTCAAAACTACTAGTGCCAAATCCAGCTGCGGCCCACTCGCGAAATCCTGCGATAAAAGATCTGTCCCGAAAGCCACGCGGGCTACTGCGTGGGCTGCTTGGCACATTATTGGGGCCACGCACGAGCATTACATGTGGTCTCCATGGAGATAGCAATGCATTAACATATTCAAAACAAGATGGCAGCCGAATCTTGTAAGTTTACAAAGTGTTATGGGTAGTTTCCTTCCCATAATACACTGCACGTCCTTAGACTGTTGGGAGTTGTTGCGTCCGTTTGCACACAACTGCCAACAGCATCCATCAACTCCCAATAATATTAAACACTTAATGACTGGTCCCGAAGGAAACAGTTAATTTTGTTTCTCGACAATCTCAATGTTTCCCTTAGGCGCAGCCGAACATTGAAATTCGAGGGAAACAAAATTAATTGTTTCCCGAGGGACCAGTCATTAAGTGATTTGTTATATCAGGAGCCCATCAAGGGGAGCCTCTATCTCCCATACTTGGCCTTGGAGTCAACCCTTTCCCGAAAAGATCTATTATTAGAACGCCTCCCAGGGGAATTTTCACACGCCCTCAGTTCGAAGAGCCAATAAAAACAGAGCTATGACAGTCATTGTTTTACCCACACGATCAGGCTGAGAAATCGGTAATGATTTAATGATTTTTAAAATGATTTTTCCGCTTTTCGCGGTTTAGTCGACAGAAATATGATACTTTTCGCGGGAAAAAGCCTTCTTAAATTAAATCTACTCGGGAAAGGGTTGACTCAAGGAATTAGTGGAGATAGAGGCTCCCCTTGATGGGCTCCTGGTTATATAGCACAAAAAAAAAAACGTGCAACGGCAACAGCAACGGCGGTCGTCGATCAACATTCGCGGGTAAAAGTGCACTATTACCCTCTGATGTCCGCTCAGAAACTTTTTGCGGGAAACAGTTTTATTTTTAGATGTCATGTGATCTCCAAGTAACCAATGAGAGCGCGCGCTGTTGGGGGAAAAATTCAGCTATATAACAATGAGAGTTGTTGTATCTGTTTACGTGGGACTTAATGATGGCAATAAATCTGGATAATATAGTTAAAAACCAGGCAGTGTATTTTCCTGAAGAGCTATTGGTGATTTAATTTAAGGCAGCGTTTAACTTATTTTTTCCCGAAATGAATTGGAAAAGTAATCAATAATTAAATAAACGATTCTTTTTTTCTAGAATTTACTTTTTCCGGGAACCTTTTCTCATGGTTGCTGATCCAGAAATGATCAAAGAGATCCTTGTAAAAGAATTTCCAAAGTTTCATGATCGGAAGGTACGTTACTTTTAATAACGTAATGGTTGCTAATCTTTCTTTTGATTCCTGCGGTAAATTCCCTGATAGTAGAGGAATTTCCCGGTCAGGGAAAAATGAGAAGGACGTTTGATGCTCATTTGAAGTTGTTGAATTGTTGTGGTTTTTTTCAGGGTTTATAATACAGCTTTAATTTACCAATCACCTTAGCCTCGTATATATCGAAGCACAATACTAGAAACTCCGTGCCCTTCTCTTTACCGTCGCACAGTGTCTATGCGGAAAGGTGTTGTGAGATCGGTGCCCTGGGGCCCGTTTCTCGAAAGTCCCGAATTCAAACCTTACGGGTCATTTTCGGGTGTTAAAATTCCGTCTGTATCTCAAGAACGGAGGGAATTTGAATCCTCAAACTTCACAGTCAGTTTGCTTTTTGTTACCTTGAAAACATGTTGAAAGATCGGCTGTCCTGACCAAGCGGTTGGCAGGTTTACAAATGGCTTTACGGGCCCGAAACGTTTTCAGGGTTTTCGAGAAACGGGCCCCTGGTTTCGAGAGGGCTACAGGCTCTGCAACGAATTTAAAGGGACATTTTCTCGGTTTTGTGCATGTCCAAGCTTTGGCGCTAGCAGTTGTCAATTTTATTTTTTCATTAATCACAGAGAGTATTAGCGCAAATACACCGAATGATTAAGGCCTAAATTTGTTGGAAGATACTGCGGGTTTGCACAGAAAATATTAAATTTAGTTTTGACTTCCAATTTATGGTATGGGTCGAACATTTTATTATATACGCACGAGTTATCTATTCGCATGCAGTAGGCTCATACCACAAGGAAGTGATTACAAAAGTGATTCAAATGAGTAATTCCATTTTGCTGCATCAGTGCTTTCGATTGTTTCAATAATAATAAAATTAAATGGGCTGATGTGACAGTGTGCCCATGCGCATGGAAATAGCAACGTCACATAACAATCTGATTGATGATTTGTTCAATCAACGAGGAATCATCGTGCTCCATGTGCGGCACGCATCTGAATACATTTCTTTGTCGGTCTCTTTCAAACCACAACGTGAAAAAAGGTTAAT
>NC_090885.1:12173177-12183177 GCF_036669925.1 Montipora capricornis | reverse complement strand
TTTAACACCTACTTTCAGTGCGTCTAAAATTAAGCAGGCAAGTGTACTTACAATAGTAGGAAAATGAAATATTATCTTCTCTTGGAGCTGTAAACTTCGTCTGTTAAGTGACGCTCCCCTTAAAAGTTGAAAAGGAACCGATTAAGTGAAATAATAAGACATACCTCTCACATCTTGTTCTTTTAAACACAACGAAACTTGCATTGTTGGTGGTAAAGGCTGGAGGCAATGTGGCCCAGTGGTTAGGACGCTTGCCTTGAGATTCGGAGTTCTCGGTTTCAAGACTCGTTCTGACCACTCGTTGAATTTGTTCGTGGTAGTCCCTGGCTCATCTTGTCGGCCGCACTTGCAAATAGTCAGCTGGTTTGCCCCCGGCCAGTTGGGAGTCTTAACAGTTGTTGTTGTTTTCTGTCGTTTCGGTGATTGTGTTTCATTGACCCTGGGAAGCCCGTATGGGGAGTGGTTAATTTAAGTATGTATGTGTGTATGTATGTAAAGGTGAAGGCTTCCGACTGAACGTTGCAGCGCAGTTTCTTGACTGAATTCGAAATGTCCAAAGAAATGACCCGTTTCTAATAGCGCCCAAAAGGTGTCATTCGAATGTACGTTTAACTGAATACGAGTTGTCGCTCAACATATTGCTTATGGCTAGAGCCTTGCATGATCGATCTTCGAGCTTTTTTCAACGTGTTCCGAATAACTCTAATAGAGAGCTCAAGCATGCGACGTATTGAAGCCACTTTCAAAAACTGGAAGTGAGCTGTTTTCCTTTTACCTTGTTTTTACACTACAACATTTATATTGCCAAATATCTTTTCACTATTAAAGTTTAAGAGGATTAATTCAGTTTAAAATCTGTTCTGGCATGCGAAATGTTTACTTCTTGTCCGCGTGGCTAAAAAAGGTCGCGTGATTAAGCCGCTCGGGGTGAAAATCGTCATGTACCTGATTCAGGCATAGCCCATAGCCCAAAGGTGTGGAACATACCAAATCAAGAACAGTTAGTCTACTCCGAGATCAAGGGCCCGACCATGCCAGGTTAGTTATCATGTGTCAGCTAAAGCTGTTATATATGTCTGATGCATTCTTCGCCTTTTAGATGATGCCATTCATCAATGAAGCCATCGATACTTTACTCCAAAAAGTGGACAGGATTTCCAAGACAGGAGAAATTGTCGATTTCCACAGGTACTTTAACTAAAAATTGCTTTTGCGTAATTATACATGCCTGGGAATGTTAATGATTATATTTCTCCCCTTTCATGACTGGAGAAGAACCTTCAGTATTTTGAATTGTCTTTCTTTTGTTTTACAGTTGGCTTCAGGGACTTACCATGGACGTTATTTTGTCAACAGCGTTTGGAGTCAAAGCAGAAACACAGACTGTTGAAAACGATCCCATCACTGAGCACGCAAAAAGCGCTTTGGCTCCGAAACCATTGGTTGGATTCCTTTGTAAGATTTTTTTTCATTTTTTTTTTCACATTCCCCATAATACAGTTTACTTGCCTTATTCCAAAATGGCCACCATTTTAGTTTTCTTTAATTTGTTTCCATGCAAATTGGCCATTATGGCCTCGCTTTCAAACGTAAAATTCAAAAGAATGTTTAACCTTAAACGAGGCCATAAGGGGCAATTTGCACGGAAACAAAATAATACTAAAATGGCGGCCATTTTGGAATAAGGTGTATTGATTTCAAATGGCCTTGCGACACTGCATATTCCCAAGAGCATTTGAAAACAATGATTTATGCAAAATTTGGGGGACAAATGTTATATGGCAGATATGAGGAATGTGAAAAAAGCGAATTCAGAAAGTACAATACAATAAAATGCATACTTAATAAACCGTTCCCCATAGGGGCGTTTCTTCTCTTGTTTTGACTTAATTTTGACCCCTCTGCCTTTTTGTTATTGTAAAGAACAAATTGATGTCAGTTTTTCATGCGTCTGTCCTGTTATTGACAGTGAATTTCGTCATAACATTGTCAAAGCAGTCTGCGGATCCACTAAGGCTATCGCCTCATGAATCCACAGCTACTTTGACAATGTTATGACGCAATTCATGATCAATAACAGGACACACGCAAGAAAAACTCACATCAATTTGTTAATTCTCATACTTTAAGCCTCGTGCCTTCTTAGTAGAGGATTCTGCCTGTGTTTATTTAGTTATCGTTCTCTTTTCAATTACTGCTCTTACCAATTAACAATGACGATTACGATGATTACTAACAATTGCCGTGTTCTTGTTTTTTCTTTTTCCTGTTAGTGCTGTTACCATTTGCAAGGTACCTGTTCAAATATATCCCAGATGCCTTGAAATTTGAGGGGATCGGGAAAGTAGCATCTGATATTATTGCTGAAAGGTCCAAATTAAACGGCCACAGCAAATCTCATGTAAGTGTGTTTTGCTCAGTGTGGTGTATAGCCAATTAGAAGTCCCTATCAATAGAGTCACTTAAGAATTCGAAGCACTTGTTACATCGTCGCCCGCCGGTTCAGGATCGGCCTACTAATAAAACAACTCCGGAGCACACATGACAATGGAGGCAAACTTCAAACACAATAGAGCTGTGTGCTAACTTACCAATTGAAGAGCGTTGCGTGGTCATTGGATGGAAAGCCTGCCTTCGCTCTGACGAAGGGCTAACGCTCGAAACGTCAGCTTTTAGAATCTCTCTGTACGGTGGTCAATTTACATTATCAACTCCGTTGATAAAACCAATTTTTGTTTTCTCTTACGCAGAGGAAAGACATGCTTCAGTTGATGCTCGATGCAAAAGAAAAATCAGGGGGCGAAAAAATCGACATTGAAGACATCCAGGCTCAAACTCTTGTGTTCCTTCTCGCCGGATATGAAACTTCCAGCACCACTCTGGGATTTGTCTGTTATCATCTCGCTGTGGATACGCAGGTGCAGGACAAACTGAGAGATGAGATCGACCGGATGTGGCCTGATGATGAAGTATGTCGTTCATATCTTTGTGACGTTAGAGCAGTTTTCAAATGGCTGTCGAAAGTAATCACGCGATTGCAATTGCTCCGCTTAGTGATTGGTTAAAGAATTTCGCGTCAGTTTATTAACCAATGGAAAGGAAGAACCAAAACCAATCGCGACTTGCACGGGCGATTTTATCCGCGCTTTGAGCAAGTTACATGGAATTGCTACGAATTTGGATTGTTTCATTGCGCTGTTTGCAAGAGCTGGGATTGGTCGAAGTAGTGACTTTAGTAATGTTTTTACGACACTCAATTGAAAACCACTCTAACTGAAGAACTGTAACAATAGAGAAACTTAGCATCGCGTTTGTACGTGAAATGGCAAACTGCATTTTGTCATAAAGTGCCTAAATTCTCTTATTCTAACTTGTCTGGAGATTTGAAGCTAACGAAAGCATCCATACTGTTTATAAACGTTGGTACGTACTAGCACTTTTTACTTCGAAATGAAAGTTGAAAAGATCATCTTAGTTAGTTGAGCAAGTTAAGAGGTGGAATTTTTCGGCCCTCCGCTGGTTGGCACATTCATGATAATAGGTGACGTCAACGATATCTTCGCTATGTGTAGATGCTCTTCTTGCACTCAGCCGTTGTTGTCTTTCCCTAAGATCCATGCTAGTTTACGTCTATTTCATCTCGTCCGCGTTGTCCAATGTTGGAGGGGACCGCTCTTGTTGTAAATGTAGAGAATAAGCCGTTGATTTTAGTTTGCCTAGTGTGTGTGTTTTTCATTTTCATTTTGTTTGGTTAACAAAGCTAATCGAGGCGGGCTGGGTAACTTACAATAAAATTTAGAAAAATAGATTAATAGTAAATCAGGTAAAGAAATAAATCAAATAAAAAATAAATTAATAGGTATACACATACATTCACAGACAGCTAGCATTTTCACGTAGATAGAGCAAGAACCTATAAGAGAACATGAAACATAAGGAAGTGATAATATGATAGCTAGAGTCTGATTAATGATAGCTAGTCATTTTTAAGATTAATGTTGAGACATCAACATAATCATCCTCATCACCAAGCCCCGCAAGTTAAAATTGCTGAATCTTGTTTTTGAAAGGTGTCATACAGCAAGTGTAAGACACTGAGCAATTCACCCGTAGAACATGTTAAATTGTCCAGGAATTAAATTGTTATGAATGGGGTAGGAAAGTAGCAATTCAGAGAGAGATTCTCAATCAATCGTCGTATATTTCCTTTATCTCCAGGAACCACCTTCATATGATGTTCTTCACAAAATGGATTATCTGGACATGGTTATAAACGAAGCAATGAGAATGTATCCTCCTGGATTTGTGTAAGTTGTAATATACACTGCAATTAATCATTTTGTCACCACCAAACCACGACCGATTCCGATGGCGGGCGAGTAAATACCGGACACCGGACAACTTTTAACACAACAACTTTATTCCACTGTGACAATATCACGTTTGCGTTCTCGTAAACACTCCACGTTTGGCGGTTTTCTAACAGAAAGGTAACGCAACGATTACTAAGGTACAAATAGGCAAAACTTTGACGAAAAGGAAAACACTCACCGAGCTGTAGCGGCCACTTTGAACTTACACACACAAAAAACCACTCCCTCCTCAAAACACACTAATCACGTGACTCTCTGCGTTGGTAGTCACACACTTTGACTCCATTACATTCAAAGCTCGGCGAAAAATCGCCATCATGACACTTCCCACGTATGCTGAACACCAATGAATAGCTCGTTCAATTCTCACTTAGAAGGTTGCCCTCAGTTGTCAAAGAAAAAATGAACCCCTTCCAGTGGTTTTGGGAAAAAATGGAACAAGCCTAATTTGAACTGGGGAACACGGAACCAATGACAAGGGAATATAAACAATTTTAGGGATCAAAAAACTGTAAACAAGTTTGAAAGTAAAGGGAACAAGAGAACAACCCCCCCCCCCCCCTCCTTCCTCCTGGGAGGCACTCATAAATCTTCTAGATAAACGTATGAATGCGCTTGCTAAATTTCCTCGTTGTAAATTCATTTCAAAAAGAATCCACTACTGACAGCCCCTTTACAAAAATTTCCCGCAAGGCATACTTTGAAAAGCGGTAAAGTCAGCTTGCCTTGAAAACTGTTAGCATTCACGGCAGTTTGCTTTGATCAGTAAAGCTCTTCTTTATTTTCTTCAATGAAGAAAATTGAAACATCGTGTTTGTATTGACGGAGACTCATAAATTGCTTTAGAAAGTAATTATTCTTTCTCGTCTCAGACTTCAGAGAGATTGCAACGAGGGCTGTACCGTTAAAGGAGTAGACATCCCAAATGGAATGCCGATCATGATCCCAGTGTATGCTATCCATCATGATCCAGAGATTTGGCCAGATCCGGAAAAGTTCGATCCGGAAAGGTAAGATTTTAATTCCATAAATAAATGTTCGTCAATTCATGTTATTTCACACCTCGCAATGACTGAAATAATTTGCGAATCTACAATGTCATGGTTACACCAACCGCAGTTGCTTTCAAATAAGCTTACTGACAATTTATCTGTCTGTCAAAACAAGGCTATTACTCATCGAGGCTGAGGTATTATTACATAAGCAAAGTTTCTGTCCATAAAAGTTTGCCTTAATAACTTGAAGCAAGAGGAAATAAAGGCTACAGAGAACGAAGTCGGCGCCCAATCCAACATTAGGCTGATTTAGCAACAGAACGGGAACGTGAGTGGCGACGTCGCGCGCGGGAAAATGAGAATTTAGAATAGAGAGGAAAAGAGTGGAGTCTACTCTATTCTGAATTCTCATTGGTGTTTTTTCTGCGCGCGCCGTCGCCACTAACGTTCCCGTTCAGTTGCTAAATCAGCCTAATATTAGTTCCGCCGTTTGGTTTGAGTATTTTTTTTCATTGTAGCAGTGAAGGTTTCCTTTGAGGGACATTTGTTTGTGTATCAGCAATCCAAATGCGCTGCGAATTATAACCTGTTTTTCATGTAGCATCTTTATAATTATTTAGTTTCTTTGCATTGATTTTGATTTTGCAGGTTCACTGAAGCCGAGAAAGCAAAGCGCCACCCTTACACATTTCTTCCATTTGGTTATGGTCCCCGCAACTGTGTTGGGATGCGATTTGCCTTGATGGAACTGAAACTAACGCTAGTGAAGTTACTGAAAAAGTATAAACTCGAACGTACCGAGAAGACTGCGGTAAGATTTAAACATTTGATCTTGTGACATTTTCACAGTCTGATCATGAGGCTGTCTGTACAGAGAATCCAGATAAATTGCAGGTTGTTTTGTCCCTTGCCCTGCTCTTCTCTTCACTGTCTCTTATTCTTTCATAGCCCCAGTCTTATCACCGTTCTCCTGCAGTCTTTAAATTGACATTTCTCTTTGGGTAGTAGTGGTGAGAACACTCGCCTCCCGCCTGCCTCCCCTGGTTCGATTCCCCGCAGACTCGGCTTCATATGTGTGTTGAGTTTGTTGGTTCTCTACTCTGCACCGAGAGGTTTTCCGTCTCAAAAACCAACATTTGACTTGATTTGCTTTAATTGTTAATTTCAGTTTACAGTGTCCCCAATTAGTGCTCCAGCGCTAGAACGACTACTAGGGACATTACTAAACAACGAAACAGCGAAACGAAACACTAAAACACCACGTATGACCCCACCATACATTGAATACTAACCGACAACGGTTGGATTTTCTGTTTCGATGTTTCAGTGTTTCGCTGTTTCGCTGTTTGGTGGTTTAGTAATGTCCAACGACTAGACACTTAAATAAAGTTCCTTTCCTTTTATATATTTGAAGTGCAGGTTACAGATGAAAGGGAGAAGTGGCTGTTTTTTGTATAATTCCTACTTGGTGCTCTATAGTCGAAGACACTTTAACAGTTGAAATAAAATTTCACTTAACCTGTTCGTGGTACGATTTCAAATATGACGTTATCTTGATCTTATTTTCTTACCTATAGGTTCCGATAGAAGCTGCACTTAGTTCGACTTTGAAGTGTCCTGCCGGAAAAGTCATGCTGAGGCTTTCACCGCGGGATTAAAAGAAGAGCTCATTGATATCAGATATTTCTCTTGAGCCGTTTTCATTGCGATCGTAATCTATAGTCTTCCTCAGGTGGGATAATTAAAATTACCCCAGTAAGTGCTCTGTGCTCGACATTATTTTTCTTCATTTGGAGAGGAAGCTTGTTCGTGAGATACATTAACGTTTGTCGAGAATGTTCGCACAAGCGCCATCTCATCCCGGAGTAGCACCAAGCACAAGAAGCGGGAGTTGCTTGAGAATGAAAACCTTGGGGTGTGTTCCTTTCGGCTAATCTAAACACGAATTTTTGATCCGAGGTTTGCCCGATTTTGCGGCCGAATAAACGCGAAATCCGAAATTGGATCTGTAACCTTGGTAACCTTTCGGGAAGGCGTTCAAGATAATTATGGCTGCTTCTAAAAAAGTGCACAAAAGTTTCAGTTTATAAAGTTAATAGTAATCTGACTGTCATTTTCGCACCAAGATGTGGCTAAATGTGACCTAGAAATGAACAAGCTACTTATTTCATTTCATTTCTTTGATTGAACATTGTTAATGTTGGAATTTTTAAGCAATGCTTAAATACAAATGGTTAATAAATGGATATTTTACTGAACTCGAAGCGTTTGACCACATGTTTCTGATGTTTACGGCAAAATGGTGGCAATGAGTCGAAAAGAGAAAGGACTGAGTATGCTCCACCTGGAAAATCCATCATTTTGTAAATGGAACAGAGCAGATCGCGAATCGTAAATATGGGGGGTCAAATGAGGTATACGTATCGATGGCAATTGCTCCGAAGTTATGGAATCCGCTACTGCACGTTATTAGACTGAGCAACTCTGTTGATATTTTTAAAAGGCTTTGAGAACTTGGGAGCGTTTAAGAACTTTTATCATTATCATTATCATTATCATTATTATTTAGTAAAGATCTTACTAGAATGAACAGGAAATGTGGATATTCTGTTGCTACGCACGACAAGAGAACAGTTTCGAACCATTTAAGTGCTGATAAAGACAAAATGATTCGCGATCAAACACTTGGGGACAGTGTTTGAGCGTGGCTCTCATTAAGGCGAGGATACCCCAACAACGTTCAACCATCATGGCCGCCATTTCTTTGTTTTGGAACACCAACATGGCAGCCGTGACGTCATGTGAACACATCAATAAAACTCAAAATAACTTATTAACTGGACTTAACTGGGGATTTACTCTCTTACCTTGATAATTCTCTTGCGTTAATTTATAATTTCTTATGTGAAATTACAATGTAGACAAGGCTACGTTTTCTACAGTACCAAAATGGCGTCTTATGAATGTAATTTGTCACCCATGATGTTAACAACTAATCAAATGGTATACTCGTGGAATACTTAGGGAATAATTTCACTTGCGTTTTAGACGCGCGTGAAATTATTCCCTAATTTGACTCGTCACCATTTGATTACCCACACTTACTATTTGATTACAAAAGTACAAAGGCTATGATGCATGGAGGAAAACCTCATTTCTTGCCATGATCTGAAATTATGATACAACACTCCTTTAAAAGCGTCATAGGATGAGTTTCTTGTATGAGCAGGAAGAGCATTTCGGTCAGGCAGAGCACCAGCAGTTTTCAAGGATTAGAGTAGGCCCCAGTTCATAATTGATTTTGCACTTCGAAGCGAGTTCGTGAAGATCTAGACGTCGGACAATCAAGTTATTTCGGTTATCATTAATTAATTATACATGAAGATGCAACGTTGCATTTGTCATCCCCGAAAACCTTAGGGTATTTAGTCGGGACGGGACGGGGGAATCACGGGCAACGTCGAGACAAGCACGAATAATGTACTAAGCGCGAAGTACAAACGGTTATACACGGCAAACGTCTATAAGACTTCTTCTCTCCGCCAACGGTGATCCGGATCCTCCTGTCATCCAGCGTGTATTCAAAAACTGAAAATGATGCCGCCGCGTCGAAATTTGACCAGCCCTCTACTGTGGTAGCTAATCTCACGCACACTGATGAGAGCCCTCCTACTTTTGAGGATGCGAAGTTATAAAATTATAAAGGCCAAGATTTTTAAAATAGTCAACTGAAGTCACTTTTAACTATATTGAATATCTTTCGAGAGCTATCCCTTCTACCATTTTTATTAAAACCAATTAGTGGTCTATTCATTTGTTTTATTTATAGAATATATATTGCGAGCCATTTTAGTACGAAATGAATTTTTCAAAAGATTCTGATTTATTCTGTACCACATAATTATAAGTAGCAAAATTTGGGCACCTGTTATGGTTGCATTTTTACCTAGAAGAGATTTACAATGAACCAGTTATGTCATATTATTCCGCTACTTGGCACCTAACAGCCGCCATTTCAGGTGCTCCATGATAAGAAGAACTAGTTTTTTTACAGAAGTGTAAGACGACAGTCTGCACCTGAACATGGCATTGTTTTCAATGGTGCAGTAAAACGCGTCACTTGAGGTAACATGAACATGCGAGTGAAGATTTATTAGGTATGGCGCATAGTGGCGTCTTTGGGCATCATCATTTGCCCCGCATTTAAATCTGCGCAAGGATGTGTAAGACTGGAAGTAGGAGAAAAGATGTCTGCTAAACGATCAGTATCAGCTTCAGTTTTGTGTTTTTTCACAGTTAGAACAGCATAAATGTGACAAGTGGCCGTCTCTTTCCGACTAAATTAACGCGTGTTGCATAGTAAAAGTTTAGAATAGTGAACGTATTTTCTGTCTTTGCCTGTCATTTTCGAGAGGAACTGGGAATCGCTGAAGATGTCTCTTACTTGAATTAATGTGTTTTAGCAGATCATATCGGGAAGTTTACACTAAAGAGCTGTAGGATAAACTTACGACACTTAAACCCATGATTTTCCTGGTCCACTATCCGGTCTCTGTACATGTCCGTGCGCATGCCAGTAATCCGTGATGGACTTATTTTAGTTTCAGATGCTACTGTTTTTCGTTCAGCACG
>NC_090885.1:12155677-12168177 GCF_036669925.1 Montipora capricornis | reverse complement strand
TATTCGGTTTTCATGATCAAGCTACCTTCTCTTTCAACCTTGAAATATGAACTCTAACAATTCAGGAAAATCATTTAACGAATTTTTTTTCTTTTTGGATCAGAGGAGCAAGTAGAGGAGAGGACTTTCGTATATTTCAAGCTTAAGTAATATATAGACGATCCGGCCGAAATACCAGTTAAAATGGCCGATTTTCTGCAAGCAATAACAACTTTTGCTGCCGATCACTGGATCTCCATTACGGTTGGATTGCTGGTTCTCCTAATTTACCGGTATGTACGATTCCAAACAGTTGATTCCTTTTCTCTTTATGTTACCAGTGCAGTCGCGGATTCCAATATGCAAAAAATTATTCACTTAGAATGTTATTGCCTTGCGGTCTCTCTTAAGTTTCAACTAATTTAAGCAAATGATGCATACAAGCGTGTCATTGGAAAAGAAGTTCGCTGAGTACATTTTATTGCCTATTCATGATATCGCATAGCCGAGTCCTTTTTGTAAAACCATATATAAAACAGGGGCACCCAACGAGAATATAGTTCAAAACCACTTAAACATAGCATTGTTAAACGTATTTTAGTATTTAAACGACAGATATAGGCATATTTTTATCCCCTAAAATTTTTTCATCTATTCGGATTCCCTAGCTGAAAGTCTAGTGATGCGAAAATTATAGGGATCAAAACTTACCTTTTCGAAAATTTCAGCCAGGGAAAAGGCTCCCGAAAATTCTAGGTGACCTTTTAGGGTAAAAATCCGTTAAAAATGGGCAATTATGCCATGTTTAAGGTGTTCGAAAATCCTAGGACAGGCAGGCAAGCAAAGAATTTTACAACAAATGTTCCGAAAAGTCTAGATCTCAAATCGTCTTCCGAACAGATATTTTCCGACAATTGACGTTGGGTGCCCCTGCATAAAATTTCCTGAGAAGATCACAGAACATCATTGCTGACATTTTCATGGAAGCTACAATAGCGTCAAATTTCTCACCGCTGGGCACCTACAGACTGTCAAATTTCCCCACCTCCAGCAACCTTCGGAACATCACATTCCTGACCTGGAGTAACTTTTTTTCATTAGATTCTCATTCTTCGAACACCAGTGTTCTTCACTATCGATTTCAAATTCCCTTTTAACAGCTGATGGAAATTTGTCGTGTAACCCGAAACCTTTCCGCTGCTCACGGTACTGAACAATTGCAAGAACCTAACATTTAGCAAAACAACATGAACAATATTAACCAGCTTTCGAATCAATCAAGCATGCACAATGATAGAGTGGAAAATTCATGAATATGTAGAAATATATAAAAAGCGATCACGAAAAAAAGTAGAAAGACACATTCCCGTGCTTGTAAACACTCCAGCAAGGACTCATAGAAGTGATGGTCCTTAGTTACAAAAAGACAAGACTAGGGGCTGATCTACGATAAAATAGTGACCGGTTTCAAAAATAATGAAATAGTTTCTAGGGGGGTCCGAAGGCATGCTCCCCCAGGAATTTTTTAGATTTTAACTCTCCAAAGTCCCCTTTCCAATGTTTCTGACCGACTTCCGTAAAACGTTGGAAACCAGTATGGATCCACCCCTGAAGACGGATTCGCTTACCTTTCTTTCAACCACGGAAAACAAGAGAAGTCCCATCAAAACTAAGGTTGAGGATAACTCATCTCCAGGTTCTCTCGGTGTTCTAAGATGGCGGACATGTCAAATTCCCTACCATGGGGCAATGCATACATGTCAAAATCCCCACCCAGGGGAAGGCTCTCTGAGTCAATTTCTCGTAGGTAGCCTCCCTACGCCCCACCCTTGGGCTTAACATTGATAGGTGCATTAATAATCTACGCTCTTCTACTCATTCGTACATCCATCGTTCAGAGTTTGGCCGACACTTGAATTTGAAACGTGAAGGTTCTCTTTTTTTTTAGTTCTTGTACAGCACCATTCACTTTCTTCAAGAAACTTGGAATTCCTGGACCAGAAACTGTCCCTTTTTTCGGAAATACTGCAAGTATGATTTTTAAGGTAAATTTAATTTGTGTCTCAGTGATCGTGCCTTGTTGATAACTCCCAATTTTGTGTTGCCTTTTTGAGAAATCAAATAATTGTTTTAATTTCTTTGAACAGCCCAACGATCTTCCAAAACTTCACGTGGAATGGTATAAGAAGTATGGTAAAGTCTTTGGGTAAGTATCAATCATTCATGGTCATCTATCGCGTAATTTACCTACGCTGCTTTGTTGCTACTTAGGTTTGAAGAATAATAAAGTAATGTTTAAAAAACGAGCAGCAGTTTTTTATTTAGCTCTTATTAACCGAGCTTAGTCAGTCTGTATGGGAGAATCTAATGACCTCGGTTAATAAGATGTTTATGATATGGCAAACAAGAACACTTTAATTCCTTTAATGTAACTGGTTTGTACTAACTGACATTTGCTTGCGAACGGCGATGAGTGGCGATGAACTGAACTTATTTCTGCCAAAGTTTGCTCGTCCGCCTTACATTTGTTTCTCATCATGCTTTTTGGCACTTCCATAAATGAATATTGGTAGAAGAAAATACTCAATACTATTGCATTTTAGTTTGCAACTTTTTCACCGCAAAACATTACCGGTCTAGATGCCGGTTAGGTTCGATTACCAGCCGCTTTTTCGGGAAATGAGCAAGCGCTCACTCCCGAAATCACGGCTGGACACGTGAGGTGAGCCATTGTTAATCTCCACCAATCAGAAACTCGCCTGCACAAATCGGTCTGACATAAACTACGGCTTTCAAATCCATTGCTATTGCAATTTCTCCTCAGACTTCGCTAATATAAGAGCAATTAAAATTCCTTAAGATCAATTAAAATTACTGCTGAGTTGATTGGAGGCAAAACGAGGTCGACTGAGAGCTGAAGCAACCCAAGATGTTGTTGATGATTCGCCGGATGAATTCAAACTCACATAATTTGATCACTTAACCACAAACTCAAGTTCGTTTCATCTGGAAACTTCGCACAGACGTTTTAAGCATTGTCATGTAATTGCTGTTTTGTTAAAATCAGTGTTTTGGGATGTTTAATGCTATTTCCCCGTGTTTCTCGACATTCTCATGTTTCCCCGAGGCGCAGCCGAACATTGAAATTCGAGGGAAACAAAATTAACTGTTTCCCGAGGGACCAGTCATTAAGTGATTTGTTATATAGCACAAAAAGAAAAACGTGCAACGGCAACAGCAACGGCGGTCGTCGATCAACATTCGCGGGTAAAAGTGCACTATTACCCTCTGATGTCCGCTCAGAGACTTTTTGCGGGAAACAGTTTTATTTTTAGATGTCGTGTGATCTCCAAGTAACTAATGAGAGCGCGTGCTGTTGGGGGAAAAAAATCAGCTCTATAACAATGAGAGTTGTTGTATCCGTTTACGTGGGACTTAATTATGGCAATAAATCTTGATAATATAGTTAAAAACCAGGCAGTGTATTTTCCTGAAGTGCTATTGGTGATTTAATTTAAGGTAGCGTTTAACTTATTTTTTCCCGAAATGAATAGGAAAAGTAATCAATAATTAAATAAAGGATTCTTTTTTTTCTAGAATTTACTTTTTCCGGGAACCTTTTCTCATGGTTGCTGATCCAGAAATGATCAAAGAGATCCTTGTAAAAGAATTTCCAAAGTTTCATGATCGGAAGGTACGTTACTTTTATTAACGTAATGGTTGCTAATCTTTCTTTTGATGCCTCCGGTAAGTTCCCTGATAGTAGAGGAATTTCCCGGTCAGGGAAAAATGAGAAGGACGTTTGATGCTCATTTGAAGTCGTCGAATTGTTGTGTTTTTTTTCAGGGCTCATACAGCTTTAATTTTCCAGTCACTTTAGCCTCGTATATATCGGAGCACAATACTAGAAACTCCGTGCCCCTCTCTTTACCATCGCACAGTGTCTATGTGGAAAGGTGTTGGGAGATCGGTGCCCTGGGGCCCGTTTCTCGAAAGTCTCGAAACCTTACGGGCCATTTTCGGGTGTTACAATTCCGTCTGTATCTCAAGAACGGAGGGAATTTAAGTCCTCAAACTTCACAGTCAGTTTGCTTTTTGTTACCTTGAAAACATGTTAAAAGATCGGCTTTCCTGACCAAGCGGTTGGCAGGTTCACAAATGGCTTTTTTGGCCCGAAAAGGTTTCGGGACTTTCGAGAAACGGGCCCCTGGTTTCGAGAGGGCTACAGTCTCTGCAACGAATTTAAAGGGACAGTTTTTCGGTTTTGCGCATGTCCAAGCTTTGGCGCTAGCAGTTGTAAATTTTACGGTTTCTCACTGAACCAGATGATGTTCATTAATCACAGAGAGTATTAGAGCAAATACACCGAATGATTAAGGCGGGTTTACACAGAAAATATCAAATTTAGTTTTGACCTCGAATTTATTGTACGGGTCGAACATTTTATTCTATGCGCACGAGTTATCTATTCGCATGCAGTAGGCTCATACCACAAAGGAAATGATTACAAAAGTGATTCAAATGAGTAATTCCATTTTTATGGCATTGTTTCCTTTTGCTGCATCAGTGATTTCGATTGTTTCAATAACAATGGAATTAAAAGGACTGACGTAACAGTTTGCCCATGCGCAGGGACGTGAAACTCTCCCGTTACGTAACGACCATGGAAATAGCAACGTCACATAACAATCTGATTGATGATTGGTTCAATCAACGAGGAATTGTCGTGCTCCATGTGCGGCACGCATCTGAATACATTTCTTTGTCGGTCTCTTTCAAACAACAACGTGAAAAAAGGTTAATTGGGAGTCTGAGAAACGACGAATACCACGGCGGTGACAACACCACAAAACAGTAATATCATTGGTTGAAATAAATGATCGAGCGACACTCATTGTAGCTCATGGCTCATGGTTTTGCGGCACTCTGCATAACAGACGACGTGAAACGTTTTATGGCAAATGCAAACCCTTCACTGTATATTTTTACACAGAAACCGCTCGCATTTCACGTACATGTGAATTGTGCGACGTGCACGAGATGGAATAATCGCGTAAGACTTACGATAGTCCAAAGTTGTATTTTGAAGTGAGGTTTTTGTCGACGTCGCCGCCTTATTAAGCCTGGTTTTCACAAGCGACGCAAGCACAAGCGGGTTAGGGTTAGGGTTAGGGTTTAGCATAAGCGCGCTTATTTCACTGTGTAAACGCAAGCACAAGCGCAATGATTAATTTTTTTCCTTTTCCACGTTCTTGTGCTTGTGCTTGCGTTCGCTTGCGTTTTGTGAAAACATTTGCTTCGTGTGGCTGTGTTTGACCAATTAAACTGCTCGTTCCAGATTCCCCTCGTCTGAACATTTGAACAAAATAGCGGTGGCCGTGATTGATTTTTAGTTCTGGTCCGTAACGACGCAAGAATAAAAATGCCAAGCAGTAGACGCAGTAGCCTGCGTAGTTTGCGGGATATATCTTTAATTTGTCGCAGGATCTCGCGAGTGGGCCGCTGCTGGATTGGGCACTAGTAGTTTTGAAATCCCAACGAAGTAACGATCGATTTACTCCCACGTGTTTAAATAATCCAGCCATAAAACACGCTACGCAGGCTACATACGCAGATGCATTCAATTGTTGTTATTTAGTGTCTTTCGTTCTATTGAGATGTTTTGATGAAGAAGACAGAAAACGAGCGATCAGATCCTTACTGGCGACACAAGACGCAAATGAGTTTGCGTATATTGTTTACGCTTTTGTTTCCGACGCCAGTGAGGATCAGATCGCTCGTTTTCTATCTTTACTTCAAAACTGTTCTTTGCTTAATTTGCACAACGTGCATGATATGAAAGAATCACGAAAAAGATTCATAAAGCACAGAAAGTTATATTTTCTACAGAAGTTAAATGATCTTGATCCTTTCTCATTCTCGTATGCCACGTACAGTTGATATGAAAGCGCTAATCTTCCTTTTCTATTTTCATTGAATTTCAGCTCTTAGCAGAGATTCCGAAGCCTTATGACCGAATGCTAACTATCGTACCTGGTCTGAAATGGAAAAATATACGCAGCACTTTAACACCCACCTTCAGTGCGTCTAAAATTAAGCAGGCAAGTGTACTTACAATAGTAGGAACATGGAATATTCTCTTCTCTTGGAGCTGCTAACTTCATTTGTTAAGTGACGCTCACCTAAAAGTTGAAACGAAACCGAATAAGTGAAATAATAAGACAAGACGCTCACATCTTGTTCTTTCAGTAAACAAAACGAATCGTGCAAAGTTGGTGGTAAAAAGTGAAAGCTTGGGGCTGAGCGTTGCAGAGTAGTTTCGTTAAAATGTCCAAGGAAAATGCCCTTTCTGTTAGAGTTATAGCTCAACGTATTGCTGTTTTCTTTTTTAGATTCTAAAAACCGTTTTATGCTCTCGGGGCTCAAATTTTGCAATCCAGTAAATAGGGATAAAAAAGCCATGTTATCGCTGTTGCTGTGGCATCAGCCCCGGCTGTAGCGAAAGAGGAACTTTCCATGCGCAACGATTGTGTTTTCGCATCGCGGCAAATCAAAACTACGTACATCGCTCGGGCGAAAATCGCTGTGCACCTGATTAGGGCATTGCCCATAGCCTTAAAGTGTGGAACATATCAATAAAGCATGGGATGCCTACTCCGAGATCAAGAGCCCGTCCATAGTACAGGTTAGTCAAGTGTCAGCTAAAGCTATTACAGATGTCTGATCCATTTTTCGTTTTTAGATGATGCCATTCATCAATGAAGCCATCGATACATTATTACAAAAAGCGGACAGGATTTCCAAGACAGGAGAAATTGTCGATTTCCACAGGTACTTAAACTAAAACTAGGGCACGTAGTTCCCGGTGTTGTGGTCTGTCTTTTGTTGTGTATCATGCTTGGGAGGGTAAAAAAAGGGCCACAGTAATTGGCGCAAGCCTGTTGTGGCGCTCTTCAGTATTTTGAATTGTCTTTTTTGTTGTTTCACAGTTGGCTTCAGGGTCTTACCATGGACGTTATTTTGTCAACAGCGTTTGGAGTCAAAGCAGAAACACAAACTGTTGAAAACGATCCCATCACTGAGCACGCAAAAAGAGCTTTGGCTCCGAAACAGATCGTTGGAATCCTTCGTAAGATTTTTTCATTCGCTATTTTCACATATTCCCCATAGTACAATTTGTTTGCCCCCCAACTTTTTCAAATGCTCTTAGGACACTGCATATTCCCAAGTGCATTTGAAAACAATAGTTTATGCAAGATTTGGGGGGCAAACAAGTGTATTTTGTGGAATGTGAAAATAGCCAATTCAGAAAGTACAATAAATGCTTAATTGACGACTCCTCATACGGGCTTTTCAGCGCCAATGAAACACAATCACAACAAAACAGAACAAATCACATTCAACAACAACTGTTCAGAATCCTAACTAGCCGGAGGCAAACCAGTTGGCTATTTACAAGTGCAGCTGAGGAGTTGAACCAGGGACTACTATGAACAAATTCAACGAGTGGTCTGAGTGGGTCTTGATCCCGGGATCCTCGGATCTCGAGGCAAGCGCCCTAACCAGTGGGCCCCACACTGCCTCCGCACAGCGGTTGCAACTCTGCTTTTGAGAAATATTTAGTAGGATCTCAAAATCGCCCCCTCCCCCCCCCCCCCCCCCAAATTTCAAGCAAAAAAAAAAATGTAATCAAAAAACGCATAAAACATAAAACAGTAGCATTTCCAAGCTTCAAGATTTTATCAGAACCCCCCTACAAGTTAGCGTCTCCGGCGCTTGGTTGTTATCCGCCCCCCCCCCCCCCCTCCAATACAAAATACACTCCGCCGTCCCTGAAATGGGTAGCAAAGGGTTTTCAGCTGAGCGCGCGCGCGTAAGCCACACACGCAATTCGTAGGCTGCTTGCGTCAGCTCATGATTCAAATGGGTCACCAGAAATAAACAAATACCGCTAATTTCGCTCACCTTTCTCCTAATTCCTATATACATGGAATATAAATAGACATCTCCTATTCACGAAAACTACGAAAATTCTACACAAACGGTTTAATAGTGACTCAAATCCGTTTGACCTGTAGCTCCACTCGCGCGCGGACTAACGCGTGGACTCGAATGAGCGGGTGACACATGCGTAAATGCTGACCTTCTAACCCCCTCATTTTTCCTGATTTTGCAACTTTACTCGTTTATATCTCTGCTTCCGGACGGTGAATTTTATTCATTTTTTGCATGTTAGCTTAGATTAATTTAAAACGTTTTTCTTTTAAGAATAAATTTGTAGGTGAAAAAAAAAGTTAGAGAGACATTTCATTAAAGCTGATTTTCCAAAAAACTGGCCTACAAATTGTTGTTGTTGAATTTTAAATATTTTAGAGAATATTTCTAACATTATCTGGTAACGCTGAATGGGAAAATTTCACCGTCCCGTTTCTTCAAAAAAGACCACAATGGGTGCTTAATACCCTGGCCAAAATTCGTCTCCATATGATTACCCTAACTGTATCTAAGGACAGAATATGTTTATTTGTTTGAAAAAAGGAGAAACTATTTCGAGCCTCCTTCATAGGATACTTCGTTTTGGGTGTCAAAATTGGATGTGCATCTAATTACGTGTGCATTTCTGGAGGGAGGGAAAGGGGGGGGGGGGGGTAACTCCATTGATACCGGTTTCGTAAGTGAAGGAACTACCAATGTTAAATATTAAATAAATTGACTTTACCTTTACCTTTACCTTTACTGTGTGTAAGACATATTTATTCAATTGCCGAGTGGTATTCTCACACTTTAATCCCTGTGTCTTCTTAGAGGATTCTCTGCCTGTATTCATTTAATTATCGTTTTCTTATCAATTACTGTTCTTTCCAATTACCAATTTTTGTTCTTGACAAAACTCTGCAACAAACACGATGATTACTAACAATTGCCGTGTTCTCGTTTTTGTTGTTGTTATTTTTCTTGTTAGTACTGTTGCCATTTGCAAGCCGCCTGCTCAAGTATTTCCCAGATGCCTTGAACTTGGAGAGGATCGGGAAAGTAGCGTCTGATATTATTGCTGAAAGGACCAAATTAAACGGCCATAGCAAATCCCATGTAAGCGTTTCTCTTGCTCAGTGTGGTGTATAGCCTATTAAAAGTCCCTATCGATAGCTGTGTGCTATGTCCATCCAAGTAAATTGTTAGTCGAAAAGCGTTGCGTGTCTAGTCGTTCTTAGACTAGCGCTGGAGCACTAATTGAGGACACAATAAACTGAAATCAACAAATTAACGCAAACAACTCAAATATTCGTTTTTAGAGGAGTGGGGAAAACCGGAGTACCCGCAGAAAAAACTCTCGGTGCAGAGTAGAGAACCCGGGCCACAGGGAGGCGAGTTCTTTTACCACTGCACCATCCCTGGACCCCCTGTAATTGGATGGAAAGCCTTCCTTTGCACCCAAACGTTCTTAGAACACGTCATATTTAGGGTCTTTGGTCAAGTCCAGACGCCGAACGTTTTGTGTACTGAACTCAATTTATATTATAGTCGACCAAGAAATCTGACCTTTTGATACAGACGCTGGACTTAATTAGTCGACCTTAATTCTAAAATTCCTAATTCTGTGCGCTAAAAAGCTTACCTGTTCGATATCGGAGGGTAAAAACGATGTTCGATGTTGGAGAAAGCGAAACTTATAATTACAAGGAACCTTTTCATTATATAATGTGCGGAGTGAGCTTTCTCCCCCGCGCCAGCCCTGCTGGTTTTTACCTGGCATTGAAAATAATTGTTTTGACGATGTGTTTTCTCTTACGCAGAGGAAGGACATGCTTCAGTTGATGCTCGATGCAAAAGAAGAATCAGGAGGCGAAAAAATCGACATTGAAGACATCCAGGCTCAAACTCTTGTGTTCCTTCTCGCCGGATATGAAACTTCCAGCACCACTCTGGGATTTGTCTGTTATCGTCTCGCTGTTGATACGCATGTGCAGGACAAACTGAGAGAAGAGATCGACCGGATGAGGCCTGATGATGACGTATGTCGTTCATATCTTTGTGACGTTAGGACAGATTTCAAATGACTGTCGAAAGTAATCACGCGATTGCATTTGCTGCGCTTAGTGATTGGTTTAAAAATCTCCCGTCAGTTTATTAACCAATGGAAAGGAAGGACCAAAACCAATCGCGAATTGCACGGGCGATTTTTCCCGCGCTTTGAGCAAGTTACATGGAATTGTTACGAATTTGGATTGGCTCATTGCGCTGTTTGCAAGAGCTGGGATTGGTCGAAGTAATTACAGTAACTTTGTTATTGGTTTTAGGACACTCAATTGAAAACCGCTCTAACTGAAGAACTGTAACAAGAGAGAGATGTAGCATCACCTTTATACGTGAAACAGGAAACGGCAGCTTGTTACAAAAGCACCCAAATTCTCTTATTCTAACTTATTTCGCAGTTAGTTGAGGAAGTTAAGTGGTGGAATTTTTTGGTTCTCATTTGTAACTGCTTATGTCATTCTATCCTGCAGTTGTAATACATGAAACTTCGTATATTCTAAAAAATCACTTTTTGCTTCGACGGAATTAACGCGTCGTTATACAAATAACGCGAAGTTGTATTCTTTGATTGCACCTGACGTCACAGCGGCCATGTTGAAGGAAAGAACAATAGCGAAAAAGTCGTTTGGGAATTTGCCTCTATTATTATGCAAAATTTGAGCCACGTTTTTCTTTTGTTTTGGCACCAAGTTACGTGTTCCGGGGTAGGAAAGTAGCAATTCAGAAAGAGATTCTCAATCTATCGTCGTATTTTTCTTTTGTCTCCAGGAACCACCTTCATATGATGTTCTTCACAAAATGGATTATCTGGACATGGTTATAAACGAAGCATTGAGAATGTATCCTCCTGGATTTATGTAAGTTTTAATATACGCTGTAATTAATCACTTTGACTCATTACGTTGAAAGCTCGGCGAAGAATTCCCCTATGACACTTACCACGTATGCTAAACACCAAAGACCCAAAAAAGATAACTGTCCGATTCAAGTCTCACGTAGAGGGTAGCCCTCAGATGTCAAAGAAAAAATGAGCCCCTTCCAGGGGTTTTGGGGAACATTGGAACAGTCCTAATTTGAATTGGGGAACAGGGGACCAATGACAAAATATCTTAGGGTGCGTTTTTTTGGGAAAATCCGAAAACACATTCTTGAATCCAAAAACGGAGTTTGCGTTGTTTTTTTTGGCGAAATCCAAAAACGGATCATGAATCCAAAGGATCCACACTCGAGGAGGATACTTCGGATCAATAGACCTCTTTAGCTTGAACGTTTTGTTTTCCCGCATTTCAGACCACGTGATGTTCTCAAGGGAGTTTTCCTTTTGTTTTTTCATAAGTTATGCGTACATATTCACGTGCATAGGGCGACATTTGAAAGAAAGTTTTCCCTAGAGTAACATCACGTGGTCTGAAATGGGAAAACAAAATGTACAAGCTAAAGAGGTCTATTCTAAATCCGGATTTTTGAGATTCACCACTTCAGCGGTTTTTTGGGAAAGGATTTGAAAAAAAATATTTTTGACAAGCGGTTTTCCGTGCAAAAATGATACACAACAGCTACCGTACATGACAGTTTCGCCCAATGTTTTTCTCCCGTCATATTTACCGTACGAGCGAAGACGCGAGTAGGTCGAAAATAGTGAAGGTTTCCTGCAAATTTCACACGAGAAATTACACTAAAAGTTTGTTGACAGCAATAACATTGTTAGCACCTTTCCTAGAGCTAAAAAAGTAAACTGCAAAAATACCCTCTGTAATCGATTTGTACCTTAGCACGCATAATTTTCGTCATTTCTTTTTATCGATCGCACAGATATGTTTTTGTGGTTGAATTTCCATTGAAGAATTTCTTCAAAACAAACCAGTTAACAGCTAATTTTTTTTTTGTTGCGCGCAACTCTGGGATTGTTTGTTTGCGTTGTCATGGAAAATAACCCTTTTTCGGATTTTCCGTTTTTTTTTTTTTTTTTTTTTTTTGACGCTGAAAAATCGATTGATCTGAGATCACAAATCTGTTTTTGGATTTTCAAAAAAAAACACGCACCCACAGGGAACAAGGGAACATAAACAATTTTAGGGATCTAAAAACTGTGAACAAGTTTGACAGTAATTCGGGCGAGGTAGACTTGCCACAAGTGGACCTCGCGAGAATCCCAGGAGAAAATGTTTTGGCGAGCGAATCGACTTGTCTCGCTTGCAAGGTTTTCATTTGCGTGTCGCGCCAAAAAAGGGGATGACGCGTCATTCGCAAGTCCTGCACTTGATGGCGCAATCCGACGAGAACGATCGAACATGTTTGTTTCTACGAAATCGAAAGAGGAAATTTGTTGACTTTGTACTAAAGGTATCAGAAACAAAGACGAAATAAAACGAAAGCTTATTTTAATCTCGAGTCGCCGCTTGGAAAGGAGATCTCCAGAAGTATTTTTTGGACCAACACTTTGTGCCCCTTCCTTCCCTTCCTGGGAGGAACTCAAACTAAATAAA
>NC_090885.1:12083177-12133177 GCF_036669925.1 Montipora capricornis | reverse complement strand
ACAAAAGCACTGCCTTTCACCGCCGATTATTTGCACTGTTTGCTCGGAGATGAAGATTCCGTACACAAATTCACGGCGGGATTAATATTACATAATTCATTCTGAACTGCAAAATTAGTTCGACAGAATATACGATCTTACACCGTCAGCCTGACCCCATTCAAGGATTTAAACTCTAATATAATTGTTTAAGAGGTGTTGCGGTATCCGTCAACTAGTCAACAAACCAAGAACTGCAGTGGCAAAGCAACGAATTATTTTAAAACAGCTTTCCGTGACACCCGGGCTGTTATGTAACCAAAATCACGCGGTCCTCACTAACGTCACAATGACGTTAAGTTTCATGCAACGGAAGCATACCACGGCACGGCGGAAAAACTTAAATATTGTTACATACCAGGGGCACCCAACGATAATCTTCGGTGAAATATGTGAGTCAAACTGTTCTAGGAACTTCGGTTCTACGTTGCCAAACAGCTATAGATTTTTTTACTAAAACATCACCTAAAAGTTTTGGTGCTTAAAAAGGTCAGGCCTACCACGGATGAGCAAATGGTTCGTTGTGAAGTTCTCAGAAAGCAATGCAACGTTCAGCTAGCAATTTCTGAAATCAAGATATCAGAGATATCATTCCCTAAAATGTTCGGACACTTCAATTTTCAGCTAAGATTTCCGCACAGATCTAATTCTTTTTTGTACAGTGATAAAAACATCTCTTTAGACAGGCTTTATACATTACAAGGAGCCTAGAAATGTTTCTCAAAGGCCTTTGGCTTAATTTGCTCTTTGGGTGGTAAAAAGAAAAAAATTGATGAGCTGCTGCAGAAATCATACCACACTGAGTACGTCGAATACATTTGAGTACAAACTAGAAACAAGTCTATTTGCACAATTGCAGCGATGACGACCAATTCGCCAGCTTCATTCCCCAAGGGAAACATGATCTGACGGCCGTAATAAAAGGACTGCCGCATAAATTTGAAGCTTTATTGACATTACGCATGAAAGGACACGTGAACGAAAATAACAACAGGAGAACGTAGATCTGTCAAGAAGTGTATCAACGGTTGACAGCCTTTGTAAAGCAATAAAAATATTTAGTTAAAGGTCAAAATAAGTGTCCTCATTCCTTAATACTGTGAATACGTGGCATTTTATAAGCTGGGTACTTATTTGCCACCTTGTTAATATTCTTGCAGCCCAAGTGCGCCAATACTCACGATGACTAAGCACACCGCAGGGGATATTGCTACGTCACCGTTGATATTTTCACCAGAGCTTCATTGGCTACCGAAACAAAGAGTTATTATTATTTTGGGAAGTGTTTTATCTTATGAACAAAAGATTGTTCGTAAACCAATATTTTACCAATAAAAGCGTGCATTTTGTCCATCTTGACACCCAAAGTAGTACTACGCGACGCACGGAAGGTTTTGAGTATCCATCGGTAAAATGGCCAACCGCACTACAGCTTCTGAACAGCTCAGCGAATACGCAAAAAGCAAACAGGTAGGTCGCGTTAAAGAAATACAACACTTAATTCAAAGTGCTCCCCATTTTCTTTAACTTGGTACGTTTACACACAGCGTACACATTTAAAAAGACCGTGAGCGATGCTCGCCTCCCTTAAGGTTTCAAATAATGTTTATCATAGTGTTTATGTTGGCGCAACTTGAGTTAAGAGTGAGCTTTCGTGACTTCAGTGTCTTCAGTGGTCAAGTCCCTCGAGTGTGAAGAACCTTTCATGAAAAATCTGTGTCCTCCGCCGTTCTTTGAATTTAAAGTTGAATTTAGGATAAATCTTAGAGCATTCATTTTAGTAAGTTTTCGTTTGCGAATAACTTGATTTAAGCTTGATTGTGTATCACATTAAATCTACCTGAAGATCCATGTATATTAATATTTGCACGATTAACACGACATAATTTATGCGCTATAATGTGTAAAACCATGAACCGTGACCGTTTTTTTTACGCAATCGTCGTAATTTTATCAGCCACCAGTTCAAAGAGATGACATGCGGAAATCAGTTGTGTATTATAATGGAGTAAAACCATGAACCGTGACCGTTTTTTTTACGCAATCGTCGTAATTGTATCAGCCACCAGTTCAAAGAGATGACATGCGGAAATCAGTTGTGTATTATAATGGATGCCATTTAATATTTATCTCAAAGAAAAATTCATCTGCTTTAAATTGGGATAGAAATAAACTAACAGGATGAAAGAGCGAAATGGTCCTCACACGTAGCTGGACAATTTAAACAATTCGCCCTTGTCACACGGCGGCCATATTGTCCCTGGAGACCGAAAAAGCGTTGTTTTTCCACGCCAAGCCTCGCAGTGGAAACCATGGGGGTGAGGCTTGGCGTGGTAAAAGAAAGCTTTTTTGGTCTCCCGGGACAATATGGCCGCCGTGTAACAAGGGCGAATTGTTTAAATTGTCCAGCTACGTGTGAGGACCATTTCGCTCTTTCAAGGGCGAAGTGTCTCTCATAGACACCTGAAAAATTAAGGTAGCCCTGATAGGATTCGAACCAATAGACCATATTCGTATTCTCAGTATCGGACTGGAACTAGCTTGCAATGGAGTCTAATGCGGGGGAATCGTCTCAAATGCAAATACTTTTTAATATATTCCTCCGCATTAGCCTCCATTGCTAGTTCCAGTCCAATACTTTAGAACACTTTATTTTAGGATACATAATTATAGTAAAAAAAACTGAGAATACAAATATGGTCTATCACCTATCAGTGGCGAGTAGGTCATTTTGTTGGGCTCATTTGTTCCCGTGAAAGGTCTCGATGAATGAAATAATTATTTCATGCATACCTCTTACTAACTGAGTTCGAAGTCCGTTCTGTGAAATTAGGGATGCTCGTTTTCTTGCTGTTGATTTATGGCCCAAGCGCGAAGCGCGCAGGCTAGAAAACACTAATCCCTAATTTTACAGTACGGACCGAGAAAACGAGGTTAGTAAGTTTTTTATTGTATCTCTAGAGGTGGTAATCAGCCGTGCGGGAAACGAAACTAGTCGAAGTCAATTAATTAAGCGGAAGGTTCATCAAAAAGACTCTAGAATACGGCCTGCTAATTTAGCTAATCACAACACGCGTACTAAATGAGAGATATAATAAAATTTATAACACTACCCAGGCAATAGAGAGACTTAGACGGTGTGGTCAGAGGAGATGTTTCCAACGGCGAATCATCAGAGAGACCAGAGGCACCCCAAGCTCAGTGTGAGGGAACGCCAACAAAACTATAAGGATTTGTATGGGAATCCCGATGAAAGTCTTAAGAAGACAATTATACAAAAAACGTCTCCCTTAAAAAGCCTAACTAGCAATTTTTACAAAATATGCCGGGCAGTGAGGCATGCATTGAGAAAGAAGACATTTAATACCTGAAAGCCAACCGTTGTAAATTATTAAATTATTAGAGAGATTAAGCGTGACGATTACGGCCAACGGCAAACGGCAGGCTCCTGCTAATCATAAAAGAGTGAGATTTCTCTCAATTTAACTTGTGTTGTTCCTTTGAGAAGTTTCTTGATATCTGGAGCTAAAAGGACAGAAATGAGCTAATATCAAGCAGGGATCTTACTTTTTTGGCAAAACCCTAATTTCACTCCGACGTTTGCCGTTTGGCTTAAAGGTTTATGCTTATAAACTTCTCTAGTGTTTTGTCTCTTGCTCTTTTTCTCTCAGCTTTACGATGTTCTTCATTCAATTTTCTATTCTTCTCCTTCCTGGGCTTCTCTCGAGCTCGAGAGAAGCTGAGGCTTTCTTGTCGTAAATTTCTCAAATTTCGTCGCCTCTTCTTTTGTGCTCTTTTCTGCTCCCGTTGCACTTCACTAATATGATTTCCCGCCATTTAAAAAAGAAAAAACGCTTACTAATAGGTGATTATCGCGTAATAATCACCTCAAGTACAACCAATCAGCGCAGAATTTTCAATAATCACATATGTAATTATACTAATTCCACTCATTGGTTTTGATGAGTAAATTCTTGGAAATCGATTTTATTATAAAAACTAACGATAAAAAGTTACGACGTTTCGACCTTCCGGAGGTCATTTTCCAGTGCGAGTTAAAATATACAAGTAAATTAGCATAAATATGTTTGTTTAGTTTAGTTTTTATCATAAAAACTTATTGGCTTCTAAGTTTATTGTCTCGGTAGTATTTACATGTTAGAGGCCTTAACAGCATCATGACGTAGCCCTTGCCTAGAAAGAGACAAGGCACTGTACAGTTTTCCAATAGACTCAAAGTTAAGAAAATAATTTAGTCTCCAGATATTATGACAACCGGATTTGGAGCACCCATTGACACAAAGACAGCCACGATGACTGTGGGACCCAAAGGCCCTATCCTGCTACAGGACGCCCAGTTTTTGGATGAGATGAGCCACTTTGATCGTGAGCGAATCCCTGAGAGAGTGGTGCATGCAAAGGGAGGTGGAGCATTTGGATACTTTGAAGTTACACATGACATCACCAAGTACTGCAAGGCCAAGATATTTAACAAAGTTGGAAAGAAGACACCATGTTTGGTTCGCTTCTCTACTGTTGGTAAGTCGAAACTGGTCTCGAATATCTAAGGCACATTACATAAGCCGCGAATTTTAGTGTCCCAAGCGGAAGAAAATGTTAATGAAAAGCTATGAAATGACAACGGTTTTCCTGGAGTTTCAAGCCCTCTGAAAACCATAGCAAATTTTGTCAAGTCTACTGTGTTATGGCATTGGGGTGATTCCCCGCACTTGGAGCAATTTACATTAGTGTCCACTGAAAATTTATTCAATCGCCGTTAGCCCTTTATACGTGACGTAATTGATCAGAGTCGGTAAATTATCTTTGTGAAATTTCACAGCAATTAATTGAATGAACCACTGCGATCACTTCTTGACTGGATACCCTCAAATATTTAGGTGGTGAATCTGGAAGTGCAGATACAGCCCGCGATCCTCGAGGCTTTGCTATGAAGTTCTACACTGAAGAAGGAAACTGGGATTTGGTTGGAAACAATACTCCAATCTTCTTCATTAGGGATCCTATTCTGGTTGGTTTTCTGTGGTTTAATTGTTTGTATACGACTTCGTTCGTGAATATTGCTGACTTTCACGTTCACTCAAGTGAATACAGAGGTGTTAGTGCATGATTTATGCTACTCTTGTTTGAACTGACGATAATGCTGGTGTCTTCATCAGGCATATTTTAAGGCCGAAATAATTAAGAGTCCTTTTATTGTCGCTTCTTAAAGTCCTTTCCTTTTAATGCGATGTACATATGTTTGATGAAAATGGCTGCAGTCATCAACGTGACGGTAAAGGAAGCGTTGGCCGAATCAATCTGCCAGGCTTGCAAACAAAGCTGGCGATACTGCCGGTTGGTGGTGATAAGTTTTGAATTTATCCCACGCACCTGTATGATTGGTTTGGCAGAGAAGTTTTACTTTTGGCAAAAAAACACTGCTTTTTGGTGCTCTAATTCAAACGCTTATCAGACTGGCGTTTGGTTTGTTCGATGAATATGTATTCTCAGAATGTTTGCCGTGGTATAGAATAAATAAAAGCAGTTCGTTGTTCTCTCTTTACAGGATACTTAGGTTTGATAAACGGTTTGATAAAAAAGATGAGAGCGCCAGGAAAGGTTTCACGGAGCCCTATTTTAGCCCTAGGTCACTGCTAATGAAGACACTAGCATAGGGTGTTATTCCGCGTATAGCAGTAACTTATGCATTCAATATTATCGTTCAAACCAGTCTGAGAGTAGCATTATTAAGCCACGTCTGATTGTGAACCTGATTGCAGTTTAGACCTAAGACTTAATCTATCAAGTTACTAAGAGTTGGCCCTAAGTAATTCGCATGCTTTTTTCTAACCATTCACTAGTCTCCATAAAAAAGGTACGCTTTTTCATTGATTTACCGGGGATAACACAGCGTTTCGCTGTCTCCTTCAATAATGATTGCGAGAATGCTCCATTTCGATAGTTTCCGTCCTACCAGTATTGCTGCAGCAGCACATATGTCACCTGACTTAGTTCAATGGCCTAAGCTCCACCACATCTGTAGATCAGTGGAAGAGCGTCCAAAATAGTCATTGGAAGGTTGAATGTTCGACTGCTGCAAGGGAGAACTTAGGGCCCGATTGTTCGAAAGCCGATCAAGTTAATCCAGGATTAGCATAAACGTTCGTTCGTATTTCCAACTTTAGGGTGAAAGTTTCTTTTGCTGATTATTATTATTTTTTTCAAGATTGACTTCTTCTAATGTAAATTATTTCCAAATATCAGCGTTGAACAGCATTTGGGAGTAGAGAAATAAACTCATTGGTTAATTTATAACCTGGGATTAGCGTTAATCGGCTTTTGAACAACCGGGCCCAACTGCAGATGCTTTTCCCAACAAACCCTCGGACACTACTGAAAAGATTTACACATTTCTTCACTTGATGTTACTTTTTGCAGTTTCCCAGCTTCATTCACACCCAGAAGAGGAATCCAGTTACTCATCTGAAGGTATGCAGCAAATTTGTATTTATGCTACGTAAACCAACATTAAAGATACAGATGATTTATCTTGAATACTCATTACTACATTGTGGAGAACAAACGCACAACTGAATGACCAGCTCTTAGTTGGATACACACCTTAACTGGTATAGTTCAAAGCTGATGGGTTCAAATCCAATCCGAGCCTGAAGTTGTCAGGCTTTCCTTTCGTTTCTGCTTTAGAAAATCCATAACTGCTATGACTAACATTCGTCATCATCCAGTGTCTTGTACAATCCTTGACTTGCAACAGACGTCATGGCGGCTATGTTGGTGTACTGAACAATAGCGAAAAAGTGTTTTAGGAATTTGGCCCTGTCATCGTCCAAAACGCGACATTTTGCATGGCCGTCTAATCATGTGTGTGCAAACCAAGAATATATGAAATTTTACATGATATCTTTGAACTGTGGAATGGTCATAAAATGAAACCCCATTCTCTTCTTACGGGATATAAGTCGAACTCACAAGTGACCAGTTTCCAGTTGACTTTTGTTGGTAGAGCAGTGCAGTGCATGCGCAATCGCACGGTCATGGGTCCGTGTCCCGTGCAAGCCTGGATTTTATCTGTCTTCCCTGCTAACCTCGACGATCATTTTAACTTCCAGCTGTCACTTTGTTGACAAAACGCTTTATGATTTGATGGGCTAGTGTATTAAAATCACCAGCTTGAATTTTTGTAGGACCCTGACATGTTCTGGGATTTCATCACTCTTCGACCTGAAACCACTCATCAAGTTTGCTTCTTGTTCGGTGATCGTGGCATTCCCGATGGGTATGAACACATGAACGGATATGGAAGCCACACCTTCAAATTGGTGAATGACAAAGGGGAGGCTGTCTACTGCAAATTTCATTGCAAGGTATTGTAAAAAAATCAGTGTTTGTCGTGGGTCCTAAAACTGAATGACGTAATTATGTGGAATTTAGTGTCTGCAGGAAAAATTAGAGGACAAAATCAAACATTATACACAAAATAGTGCTTATTCTCCGCACAGACTAAACCCTACTGAAGCACTTTTTAAGGACGCTGCCCACTATTGTTATTTCGCATACGGTCTGCGCATCCCGAGATACTCGAGTTTCCTATCGGTGATGCTTACTAATGCAGGGATATTTTTGTTCGGTTTAAAACTATCCGGATAACGTAGATCTTATTAAGTAGTCGTGGTATCCAAAAAGAAAATTGGGGGGTAACCATGCATTTTTGAGAGATAATTAAGCTTCAATTTGAGAAAGAACGCCATACATTGCTTTGTATTTTATAGCTTTTTACAAATATTATTCATGGATTATCTTGGAAAAAATGCGTGGTTAGCCCCAATTTTCTTTTTGGATTTCAATAACACTTGTTAAGACCTACATTTCCTGCATAATCATAAACCGGGGCAAAAATACCTTGGATGATTAGTAGACACCATCCTTGAGAATGGGTAGCGGTTTCCGTGGTCTCACCACAGCACCACCCCTGCTCCCTATTGTAAATAAATGTTGTTTTTTTCCTTACATTCTCTTTTTACAGACTGATCGAGGTGTGAAAAACCTCTCTGCCGACAAAGCAGAAAAGCTGGCAGGGTCTGATCCTGATTATAACAACCGAAAGCTGTACAACGCTATAGCCGACGGAAAACCCGTAAGTCAAAAAGTTCTGTGAATGTAGTAGGGAGCACAACGGAAACGGCATGGGGTTATAAGGAGGATTTGACTTCGGACTTGAGAATTCGGCCGGAGTCTTCATCTGTCCACCTGCTGGAGTTGTTCTGGCTTGATATCCCTGGATACATTTAACTCCACGGCTCAGTGCTTTCAACTCTGGCCAACTCGGGTCTGCCTCCAACAAGCGTCTCAGTTTTTCTGTTTATTTCTATCAATTTTTTTTTCATTTACTCTGAAAACATCCCACAGAGAGCGAACAATTCAGCAGATTTTGCATAAGAATTGTTTTTATTTTCTCTTGAGAAACTGGAAACAATGCTTATTCAAAATTTTGGAGGGACAAACAAAGAGTATTATGGTATTTTTTTATATTGGCTAATTGTAATGAACCTTCTGTAGCTGGAAAGGCCCTACTAAAAACCATGTTTTTCATGTGATTCCTTTTTTTTAGCCATCTTGGACCATGTATCTGCAGGTTATGACTTTTGAACAAGCTGAAAAGTCCCCATGGAATCCTTTTGACCTGACTAAGGTAAAGCCACAAGTGTTCTTTTGAAGATCAGGACGACAGAAATAATTCATTCAGTCATTTTTGAACGACGTGTGGTCCCTCATCCTCTCAAGAATTATAGGATATTCGGACAGCTAAGTTCTAAGGAAATCCGGAGAGTAAAATTAAATAATTTGAACTTTTTTTTTTTTTGTAGTGTCAAGTGTATTTAGTGCTATGACATAACTTGGGGAAACTGTGCAGGAATCAAAGCAAATTAACTCTTAGCAAGTAATAAGTCCAGGGTTTTCGAAAGTTTTGTAAAGAAGCGGACGTATTTCTGAAAGCACCGGACGTGACATTTTTGGAAACCCGATGCCCAGAATTTCAAAATCCGCAGGGCAATTCTCCCACCTCCCCAGCCTGACTGAATTAATACACTCGAGCATGGTTGCTAATGTTTTTGGAACTTTCACAACAGATCTGGCCTCATTCCGAGTATCCCCTTATTCCTGTTGGCAAGATGGTGCTCGATCGCAACCCGTCCAACTACTTTGCTGAGATAGAACAGAGTGCTTTCAACCCTGCTAGCATGGTTCCTGGAATTGAAGCCTCTCCAGATAAGATGCTGCAGGTAAAAATGTCCACCGTATTTTTTACTTTTCATTTAGCTTTTCTAAATCACTCTATTGATCACTAAATCGAATCGCCCTATGTAAAGAAATCCAGGAGGTCCTCGTATTGCAGATTCCATTCCATGGATTTCGGATCCCGAGGCGTGGATCCCGGATTCCAAACTCACGGGATCCGCCAAAATAGATCCTGGATTCCATGTAAATCTGTACATTCTGGATTCCATACAATGGATTCCGGAATCCACGCTCTGGATTCCGCATTCCAAAGCCTCACATTTGCTGGATTCCGGATTGCGAGTTCCTTTACATCGGGCGAACTAAATATTTTAGCCAGTTTCATAAGCTAAATTTCAGTTCCGCGGTGTTTTTAATTTTGCTTTCACAAAGTAATTCAAAACCAAATTCCGAAAACCTTGTGCAAAAACGCCCTCGACTGGTAAACGAACTGAAAAGAAAGGAGAACAAGGCTAATCGGACTTCGAAAAGTAAGTCCAGAATTTTAATTTTTGCAAAAAATAAGTTGCGTTTTCCAATGTCCATTCGCTCGACTTGACTTGTATATCACAACAGCTCTGCATTTTGTGATTTCCTGAGAGACTATCACACGCTTTTTTCCATGATCTTCTTTTAATACTCATGCAGGGTCGCCTGTTCTCATACCACGATACCCATCTTCACCGATTGGGAACCAACTACATACAGCTGCCTGTGAACTGTCCTTACAAAACTAGAGTCAGCAACAACCAAAGAGACGGACCTCAAACCTTTGAAAATCAAGGTAACTAATCACCTTAGTCCTTTGAATTACTGGAGTAAACTTTATGATCACCAGCTTAGTTCGGCGTAGAAAAAGAGGGCCTAGTTATTCAATGCCGCATTAAGCCAATCCTGGATTACGGGAAACTTAAATTGCGGTTTATTTTCTGATCAGAAAAGTTTCCTTCAACATAAAATTACAAGGTTGAGGCTTCTTTGACAGACAAACTTTGCCAGGCTTGAATGATTCAAGCCTGGCTTTGCTGACGTCATTAATTAATTTTGTTTCATTAAACCCACGAGATTGCTCGCAGATCAGGCATAGCGCTATTTACAAATTGACTTCAAAGGCAAAAGAATTTGTAGTGTTAAACTTGGTTAAATCTCCAATTTTAAGTCTTTAAGCTTTGATAACGAGTCCGTTATTAGCATCAAAACTAATAAATTCTTGGGTGGCAAAAGCGCTAATTATGCCATACATTATTTGTAAAATTACACAGGCTCCTAGTCCTTGCAAGTAATTGATACTAATGAGGGAGTTCGCATATTATTTAATGCTAATGGAGAGTTTGCATATGATTCATGCTAATGAGTGAGTTTGCATATAATTCATGCTAATGTTGATAAGCGCTTTTTTTTTTTTCAGGTGGTTGCCCCAACTACTACCCTAACAGCTTTAGCGGTGCTAAGTGCGACATGAAGTATGCACCAAGCAAATTTCAAGTGAGGACATAATTTATCATTCCTAAATGATTTCCCTATAAGAAACAAATGTCAAATCTTGCACTTGTTGGTTGAGAGTGTCAATTTTGCTCACAAAAATTTGCGTCGTTTTCACGCTAGGCATCTGGTGACTGCAAGCGCCATGAGTCAGGGGAAGAAGACAACTACTCCCAGGTAAAATAATTTTCTTTAACTGCTGCCGACCCAGGACAGAACACACCTGTGCTTTTGCGATTCTTTTTTTTTCCCCAATCGTCAGAATTCTGAGCAGCTGTGTGTATTTTATCATTATCCCACGCTCACTACACTTTGTGTGGTACATCTGTCCCGTCGACTTGAGGACTGCGAATTGTAATGGTTAGGGATATTACAGTGCGACGCGCCTTACCGTGGCCACCTGACAAAGTTTTTCACAAATTGTCCGCCAATCAGGGTGTGTAAATTTGATTGACAGTCACGCCTCTTTGCAAATTTCGCACGGTTGTAAGTTGAACACCGTCGCATGGGTTGTTGAGTTGACGTATTTGCACGTAATTGTCAAATGTAAAAGTTTGTTGGGTGGCTACGGTAAGGCGCGTTGCACTGTAAGAGGGAGAGGAAAGAAGACGTAACAGTCATAAGGCCGTCATAGATGTACCAACAAAAACTGGCGACGTAGAGGACGAAGGAGATGAGGATAATTTTCAATTTTGCTAAAAGAACTCAGCTGGTAATCTCGTTCCTAGGACCTCTCCTAATAATAATAATGATAAATATAGTCTTATTAGATGTTTTGGTGTGTAGTATCGCTGAGTATTTTTACGAGTTGCGCTGTATTTTGACGAGCCCGCTAGGGCGAGTCAAAACACAAACAACGAGTAGAAATTCTCAGCGATAGTACACACCAAAATATCTTATAAGCTATTTATTATCCAACATTTTCTTTTTTTTTTTGCACTAAACTTTTTAGCAAATGAATTGTGAACAACCGAGAACGTGTGACAGTTTTGTGCGCGCGGAGCAACGTCAGCAGCTAAACTAGTCAAAGCAGTCTGCTACTGTACAATAACCAAGTATACTAATAACTAACTGTACAATATCGATATCGTGGAATATTTGTACTCGTTTCGTGCATTTTTTGTACAGTAACTAAAGCAGTTGGATAATAACATTTATTTATATTACCGACATTACCGTTTTCAAATGCGCTTTTGACAAATAGTATTAAAAGTGCTACACTTAACAAGAAGCCTATGAAAATATATAGTAATCGTAACTTCCTTTAAATATGAATACCTAAACAATCAAGCACAAATTATATGCAAAGGCTTGAGAATTTAACATCCTTACTGCTGACTAGTTGCGAGACGCCTTCTTTAAGAAATAGGTCTTGAGTTTTCTTTCATAAGTTCTAATGGTAATCTATTCCACGGTCGTGGAGGCTCGATCTCCATGGCCAAGAGTTGCCAGTGTATTCTTACTGTCAGAGGTTTAATCATACACTTATTGTTAGATCTCAGACTGTAACTTAAAACAGGCTTTAAAGATAATAAGGTCCTTTAGATCGGAAGACGAGGACCACTAAGAGTACGAGTTTTCCGTACTGAGTATACGCATAAGGTTTATAAGCCAACATTTAATCGAAGTGCGCTTACTCAGAACGGAAAACTCGTACTCCTTCCCCTCCGATCTAAAGATCCCTATTAATTCACGTATGTATTTTGGGACGGCCCCATTAATGGCTTTGTCTACAATTAATATTATTTTAAAGTCGATTCTACGTCTAATTTGCAGTCAGTCAGATGTGGCAATATCTAGGTGCCTAAAGAATTAGTCTGGCAGCTGTGCTTTGCACGCGTTGCACCCTAGAGATAAGATAATTCGGTAACCCATACAGTAGCGAATTACAATAGTCCAGGCGACTCGTCACAAATGCATGTATTAGAGTCTCCGTAATTTCTTGGTTTAAAAGCTTTCTAACACACTTAGTGTTGTGAAGATAAAAAAACTAGCTTCACATATTTTAGTAACATGCGTGCTCATGGTAAAGTTACAGCTGTCGAACCATGCACCTAAATTTCTTACAGGCTCACTACTAGAAGAAAACACCGAGTCTCCAGGGCCATAGCCAGTATAATGCAAACCAAGGCGCTTCCCTCAGTCATTGTTTCGTGATTTTTAAAAATAAAGCGTAATTCCGGTGTTGTCTTTAAAATGTGCTCATCATAAAGACCTAAAATGCCTCGGAAGACAATTTAACCATGGGCATAGCCTGAGTCATATAATTTTTTTCTGGCTACGGCCCTGGTCTCAAATAACTGGATTATCAATCTTCACCAAACCGGGGGATTTGATTCGGGAATGGGAGAGGAAGGTGGACCGTGTCTCATGTTTTCCCATCCCACTACTCCTACGAAAGGCCTTGTCATTTAGCTACTAACACTTGCGACCATGACAATTTGGTTTCGTTAACATATGTTATTGCTTGATGACCATTTGCCAATGCGCTTTCTTGCTACTCGCTCAATTTAACACATTCATCGTTAATAAAAGAAGGTAATGTTTTTTTTTTAAATAAAAACGCACCTAGAACAAAAATTCCGACTACATTGATGCCATAGGTATTTTTTTAAACCTTCTAGTTTTTTTTTTTCCCCAGGTGACTGTTTTCTGGGAAAAAACGCTGCGTGAAGATGCAAGGGACCGCTTGGTAAATAACATTGCAGGTCACCTTAAGGATGCCAAAGAGTTTCTCCAGAAGCGAGCTGTAAGTATTCAAATCATTTTTACGTTCAAAAACACTGGGTCGAGCCAGAAATCCATAACCCATAAGTCTCGATCTGAGATGATGAAATGCGGCCTATCAGCTTTCGGTATTATCTATTTTTAGGAATGCTTAAGGTAATTTCCTTGAAAATGACGTACTTTAAGTCTATCCAGATTTCTGTCAAGCTTGGCAAAATTGATATTCATGACCAGGACATTCAAAAAAAAAAGCATTAAAAAGATGGGATCACTGTGTTCGTCTTCGCGATGCATGCCCTCTATTTTAAGCTTTCGAAACTTGATCAACCGGAAAAATTGTAGTTATATAGCAAAAGCTACTGAATATTACTGAAAAATTCAGCGTACTTGTTTGTCCGGGATAAAATCTTTCAGTAAAATGATTTCAAATTGCTCGAGCTTGCAAGTTGGACCGGTACATCACCTCACAATCAGTGTCCGCCTTCAAATGCAGTTTTCTTTTCACGTCATTTATATATAAATACTACAACTTCTTCCATCCAGCTTTTTTTCTCCTTAAAATATGTTCTCGGTGTACCTATTTCGAGAACATAAAACCATTAAAAAGAGGGGGTCACCGTGCTCGTTCAGAAGAAAATAGCCATTCCTTGACAGATTAAGCTTGGCGTAAGTGAAAATCCGCCATTTTATCAATGTGCGCGAGCAAATGCACGTGCCAATGGCGCAAGAAAGTATGCGCAGTTGGGTTGCGCAATCCAATACCCGGGAATCACCTTAAGCGCGAGCAATCCCTCGCGCGACTACTAAGTTGCAGGCTAATCAAGGGAGTTGTGGTCTTCACGCCCAATCTAATTGGTCAAAATATGGCTGGACCCGTTGTAAATTAAGATACTACCATAAACTAATGGGCCAAGGCCAAATAAGCGAAATCGACACTTCTGGGTTATGGGCATATGGTTGAGGTCATTTTTGGTTCTTAATTAAGTGAGAAAATTCAGGCAAAAACAATTTTTTACAACGTGATTTGCTCTAGTATCACACGGTTTTGGCAAAAATCTTAGTTGCGCCTTTTACTAACTTGTAGACTCTGAACTTCAAATTCCAATTCTCTTCTTCTTGCCAATCACTGTAGCGGAAGGGGTTCAAAGATCACATCCGCAGCGGTTTGACTGGCTGATTTGGTTTAAATTTGCCGTTAGGAACCGTCAACACGATTGACTGCATTGAAAAGCAAAACTGTTGATTAAAGGCGAGGCGCAGTACTTAATAACACTTTCAAGAAAATCATATGTCGAAGTGTGTCAATCCGGCAATAATAAAGCAAAACCACTATTGAAGTCAGTTTAGAAAAGTCTGCAATTAAGGGAGGCCCATAAACTCAAGGCCGGAACAAGATGGATGCGACTCTTGGTGACAAAAAGGTGTCATATGGTGATGCAGACGTTTTATTACGTAAAGCTTTTATGTCGTTAAGACTGGTAAACCTGTGCAGCGAAGAAAAATCAGCGTTTTCTCTTATACCCCAAGATGATAATTTTAATATCCTCTCACTTGTTGCAAGCCGCTAATTAATTGTGCAATCGCATCGTGAGGGCGATTTTCAATCGATTGCCTCAAGTTTACAACGCTTGATGGGAAAGCGACAGTTTTGCTCATATTTGCTAGTTTTTCTTTTTACTACAAAAGTCAAAACAGCTCTAGTCGAAGTCTTGACACTGTTAGCATCAGTTTTCCAGGCATTAACGTGTTTGACTTGTTCATTCAAATTCCGGCGATGTGTCGGAAAAGTGTCAAAAATAATCATACTGGTAGTGTCGAAACGTCGCGACTATCGCTAATTTTGATTTTTACTGTAACTGGACATTGATCTTTTAAACGAGATATAAATTACTAATTATTGTTTCAATTATTTTCGTTTCAGGTGGATAACTTTACCAAAGTGCATGTTGACTTTGGTAACAAATTAAAAAAGGCATTGGCCAGTTATAACAGTGATAGTGCCATCAAACCTCAAGTGCCAGCCTAGCTGCTCAGAAAACCACCCCTGTAAGCTCAATTGAGAAATATTGTGTGAGCTAAAACAATGTAAATTGACGAGTGACGTATGTTTTGCTAACGATGGATTACGTCGTGGCATACTGTTTTTTGATTCAAATGAGACAAAAGTGCATGTAATGTGGGATAAAGTTAATAAATCTAAACGCAGTTGTACGTAGTTTGTCATTTGGTACCCTTGTAAAATGAAAAGACCAGCGTGGCTAGAGCATGCTTTCTAATGTTACCCACCCCACTTCACCCCTTCACAATTGCGGCACGCGTTCCAGGGTCCTTTCTTGTTTCCAGGGTCCTTTCTCTTCCCCCCCCCCCCCCCCCCCTTCCTCCTCCTCCTCCCTCGAACCGGAAGGTAGAGGACTCTGAGAATGAGGTTGCACACGGTTCGATTCCCAGACTCAACGTCATATGCGATGGGCTCCTGAGCGCCCTGGGGACGAGGTTATTAATTTGTTTCATCATCTTTATTCCCTTCGGAGAGGTTTTCTTTGGGTTGACCAGTTTCCCTTTCCATCAAAAACTAACGTTTGGCTCGAATCAGATCCGTTTCATTTGCTCTTCCCAGTTGCTAGGGTTCGTGTGTTCAACTAGATACAAACAAAGTAATTACTATAAAGTCATAGAGGGGACTTCGTGGCTCTTCGAGTAGCAGACATGTGAACAACAGAAACAAAACGACCAATAGGCATTTACCAGGCCAACAAACAATGTTCACTGTATTTTTTCTGGTACCAAGGGAGTACCAGACACACAGACGCCAAATGCTTCTTTAATACCAAGGGCTTTTTATTTTTTTTGCTTCTGACTGGTATCATGCAGTGGAGCGTATATGTTGTGGTTTAATTTTGTTTTTCGTTTGAAAGGTTTTTTTTTTTTCAAACCCGTTAAAACATTTTTAACTGGTTTTATTTTTTTAGAACACTGCCCATTTTAACATATTTGGATATCTTTCTGAAATTAATTTTATGGAGTATATATAAAATAAACTAGAGAAATCATTTTATTGTTATGATGGATTGTTGTCTCTGGTGCTATCAAATAAAATAATAGTTATTTATTGCATGTGAAGAATAATTTTTAGTGTTTGAGGTTAAATGCTCAGCTTAATGATTAGGGTTAAGCTCTCAATTAGGTTTACGGACTTATTTAAAACGGTTAGCATTTCAGGAGGTGTATGACAACTGCAGACTTCCCACAAATATTACTAAGAAACAATATTTAAGTCTAATAAAGCACCCATTTCAAATAGTGCTGAGTAGCAGTATTTAAGTCTAAGAACCCATTATAAAACGGTTGGCTTTTACTGCGAGTTAGGGTTAGTCTGCAGTCCACAAGTGTCAGACACTGCATTCCAGGTAAAGGATTGGCACGCATTGTAGTGATTGGAGCCCGTAATCACTTATTTGCAGTGTTTAGTCTGAAACAACCACTGTCTTGATTTTTGGGTTAAGAATATCGGTTCGTTGGTTGGTGAAAGTAGAGCATTCTTTCACATGTAGGATAAAGGAGGTTAGTTTGTAAAGAAGCTGTGGTGCAGGGTCAGTGGGGAAGTGAAATAAAGAAAAGGTTTATCAATTCAGTTTATATGGTAAATTGACCTCTGTAAAGAAATTTGAAAGCTGACGTTTCGAGTTAGCCCTTCGTCAGAGGTAAGCCTTTTTCTGTCTTTCACAAGTAGGACTACTTTTCAAAATGGAAAAACAGTGATGTTCTTTAATCATTCCGCTTTGGCAATATAACTTGTATAATACAAGATTCATAAACATTTGTCTCAGATTTTCAAACAGAGGAATGTTGGAGCTGCCATTGCCATTGTCTTTACCTGGCCTTTCAATTCTTCTATTTCTCTATAGAAATCTATTTCATTTACGCAATTGCGTTGGCGTGACTCTGCCATATGTGGCTCTGGGATCGTATTGCATATTTGTGTATAAATCAAACTTTTGACTGAGAGTGGCCTGGGGTGAATAATAAAATATTCATTTATAAATTATTTTGAGAAATTTGCATCAATTGCTTGCGTGGTCAAGTGGATTGAGGAGTAGGCAGCAGATCCCGGGGTAAGGAGTTCAAGATCAAGTTCTGTTAAGTATACAGGAGGTATAGGAGGGGATAGAGGTGTAAAGGACGGTTGGGGTAGGATAAAGGTACTGGAGATGATAAGGGAGGGGTAGGTGGGTAGAAGGGAGGAAAAGATATCTAGTTCTTTTTAGACCCCCTAAAAAACAAAGCCCCTGTTTTTTTTAACTACACCCCCCAAAAAAATTAGACAGTTGATTTATAAAAGAAAACCAGTTAAAAAAAATGTAAACTGGTTTGAAAAAAAATGAGCCGGTTTAAGAAAAATTTAAACCAAAACAAAATTAAACCACAACATATACACAGGAGAAAAAGAAAGCAATTAAAATCGAGGTAGACACAGACTAACTGACCAGTACATACGGAACGTTCTCAATGAGTCCTTTGTGGGGAGTTTTCCTTTACAAAGGACAGGAACTTCCCAGGCTTCATTGACCATCAACTTACCATTAGCAAAATGTCTCTTGCCTTCATCGTGAGACAAACACACGCTATTGTCCTTATTCGCGCGGCGGTCATATTGGCCATAGACGATAGATTTCCTACCACGAGCCTCAATTTGAAATGTTTGGGAACGAGTTTCAGGGCGCAAAAACAAAACCTTTCAATCCCTCGGGACTATACATGGCTGCCGTGTGATTAAGGCCTATTCATAGTCAAACCGAACAAAATCAAACGAAGTAAACAAGCCTTGATTAGAGAAGTTTGGTGCGGGGCTGATTCAAGCCAATCACTTGGGGTAGTAGGTTGGATTACAGCAACAGCTAAATCATAGGATAGTAGGTATACGTGTCCCTGTCTTTGCCAATAGTGTGCGCGTGTTTATGTCCACTGACATTGTTTATGATCGAGGAGAGCAGGGTTTGAACTTAGTGAGAACAATCGCCATCGTCCAATGTGTCCCGGATTCCATTCCCGATTTCCTCAGAGTCATGACAAGCTTAATTAAACCTTATTTGATAAAGCTATGATGAATACTTAATTTATACGTGTTGTCATATAGAGGAGGCTAACGGCTTATCATTCTTCATAATTTGTCTTAGTAGGTGAAGTAGATGTATTTGTCACAACTCCCCGCGGGGCATTTCAGTCCTAATTTACAACTTTGGCCAGAGTGCTTGTTACGCAGTTTACAATCCATAAGGGAAATGAAAGATGCCCCCATACAGAACACCAGATCAGACAAGGGACCCGTTTCTCAAGAGTCCCGAAAAGCCATTAGTGAAACTGCCAACCGCTTGTTTTGGAAAGCCGATCTTTTAACATGTTTTCAAGTTAACTTAAAGAAACAAGTCTGTAAAGTTTGACGACTTAAATCCTCTCCGTTCTTGAGATACAGAAGAAATTAAGACATCCGAAAATGGCCCGTAAAGTTTCGGGACTTTCGATAAACGGGCCTCAGGACACCAAGAACTCCGTGCCCTGCTCTTTTCTAATAGTCTGTGGAATCGTTAACGTCATACAGAGTTTGTGAGTTCACGACCAAGGGTTGTGAGACGGGGCGGCCTACTGTTTATAGTCCTTGTCCGAGAAGACCTGAAAGTGTAACCATTTGCAGATGTAATTACAAATGGAGCACTTTCTCCTCAGTCATTTAAAACCCTGAGTGTTGGTCCGACCGGAGTTGAACTCACGACCCCACACTGGGCCCTTTCAAATTTTGCTTTTTTTTACTGGGTTACCATATGACAATCCAGTCAGAATCTGAGTGGAATTTCTCTGTTTTAGTATTTCTTTTTCCGTGTCGGGAAAAGTCCTTCCCGTCCCTTCCCTGCTAAGTAGTGTCTTTGTGCGGAGAGTCTTCTGCGGGTATTTTTGGTAAGATTCAGGGGGTAGAAGAAATGCGTAGATTTTATCCAGTGGACACAGTGGAATATTTAAGTAACCTGCAATGGTGTCGAAGTCATTGTAACGCGAATGGCGTTCAAGAATGGAACGTCAAATTGGATAAACAACGATTAGTGAACCCTTTCACTCAATTTCTCTTCCGAATGCCGCTGTAAACGTTTAGTATCACCGGCTAAGAAACAAGTTTAAACAGGGAAAAATGTCGGTTACCAAACCTCAAGTGAAAGCTAACCACTTTAAAATCAAGTACTAGACTTAACCACAATTATAAATAATCGGTGCAATAGTCAGCCAGTTGAGCTTTAGTTGTTAAGTGCATAAAAACAGTTCCTTCACAATGCGTACTCCGGGTTCAGATCCAGTCCAAGGATATAACGTTTACATTTTATTGTTTTCAACTGCTACCACAAGTCCTAAGACAGGGTAATCTAAATTGACAGTCACTCCAGGGAAAATTAAGAATTGCCGATAATCGTCATTTCAGAGGTAGAGGATATGTTGCGTCACGAAGTGACTTGCAGGTCATTTAAGGGTTCGCGAAGCAGAAAATAGGCCAGGCCGCCCAGCTCCTGCACAAATTGGAGTCCACTGCTGGTAAATATAAGCGTAGAGGGCACTGTGCTAACACGAAAACTGCCATACATGACCGAGTTAAAACAGTTCCCTGGCAAATACTTTATTCAGTATTAGAGAGGGAAAGCTGTTTTATAGTGCTTGCAGAGAAATCCTTTCCACTGAGAAAAGTGTTCTGAACACCCATATTTCTTCCAAGAAACGCTACAACGGGGAAGAAAAGTTGAAACAGTCGAAATTGAAAGAACAGACGATAATTGTGACATTTAAGGGGGAGGAATATTACTAATATGGATAGCACTTTGCCCTTCTTTGCCATTGGAAGAACCAACGTACCGACTTAAAGTGGTCAGTGAGTTTTTGTAGACCGGTATCCCAATCGGCAAAATAGACATGCTCTGGTCTTTTCCAGAGAAGAATGGCACATTTAGGGCAGTATGTCTACCAGTGCCTGACTGTGGAGTACGGAATCAGAGTGCAGCCATGAGAGACGGTGCAAGTGTCAACCAAGTTAAGCAGCGTTGGATGGAATAGCATTTATGTTCCCTTAAGGCGCGTTTACACGTACAACGCAAGCATAAGCATAAGTGCAAGCATAAGGTTGTTTTTTACACGTGCTGTAAGCATAAGCACAAGGTAACATACGCAGGCGCAGTAAACAAATATTTTGGCAACAAACTTTTAAATCCAAAATGGCGGACGCGAAGGAGATGCTTAGCGACGAGGACATGTTGTTGCTTGTTCTTCCATTGCGAAGAAGGAGAAGGCGAAGGGAAGGGGCAATAATAGATAAGCCAAAAAGGGTTTTGGTTAGGGAAATCTTTCGTAGGCGGAAAGAGCAAGACGAGTTTCATAACCAGGTGAGGAAGCGCAGGCTGGGGGATCGGGATTTTTATTTCGGGTAAGAAATAAAAATCTAGTTTAAAACACTTTACAAAGTAAGCCTGTAAATTAAAAAAGCGTGCTTCTCTTTTTTTTTTTTGTGCTTATGCTTGTCCTGGTTTACACAGGTCACCCAACGACACAAGCATAAGCACAAGCACTAGAAAAAGGAACAATTTTCCTTTTCTTGTGCTTGCGTTTATGCTTGCGCTTACGCTTGCGTCGCTCCGGTTTACACGCTGGTTTCTTGTGCTTATGCTCGGTTTACACGCTGATTTCTTGTGCTTATGCTTGTGTCTACGTGTAAACCAGGCTTAGGGGGCTCAATGTCGTTTGTTTCTCTTATGCCCTTGATAATATAGGGAATCGTCTAGTCATCTCGGAACTCCTAGAGTTTGGCAGCCTCTAGATTCGACTTTTTCGTCAGAGCTACGAGGCCAAGCTGTTATGGAAGAATCTAATTGGCCAAGCACCAAGGTCATACAGTGAGACTCACCAGTGGTCGAAGTGAGAAGTATAATCAGCACTTGTTAGTGCAATTTGGACCGGTGACATCTGAAAGGTTGTTGGAAGAGGCAAAGGCTGCAAACGTTGCCCAAACGTTATTGCCGTAACTTCAAGTTATACTTTGTGATCCACAACGACTAATTTCTTGTAGGGGAATGATTGTCTGGTGTTTTCTTGTTATGAAAAACTGAGCGCCTTTGCCCGAGATTGTCAAGCTTCCCACTTACCAAACGTCCATATAATTGCAACTGCAGCTGCATTCCCAGGAAGACCCAGGTCAAAATGCTGCAACACTTGAAGGGGAGGGTTGAAGCTTGTGTTGAGCCAGCAATGGAATTATGGTTTCTGAGAAAGTTCATTCTTGATCTTTATGATACACTGTTGGCTTTCAAGGCTGCCAGATTCCTGTGCCCTGTCAGGGTGCAGTGGTAGAGGCCAACACAAGGAACAGTAGATCTAGACTCCCTGAGAGGATTCTCTTTCCTTGACAGCGATGTTATTATCAATGGTCTTGAAGTGGAGCTTCCTGTCCACATGGCTGCCGCTGAAGACGTTGTTATCTCAACTGAAGAGAGAAAAAAGTCGATTAGTGGTATGCGGATAACAAGGAGTAGCTCAGCAGTGAAGCAAGTTCTCTCGATGCAACCATCCTCTGCTGCAGCAGAGAGAGTATTCTCGAAGTCATCGTTCACGAACGAGCAACAGGAAGGTGCCATAGTTGACTACTTGCAAGCAAGTGTAATGTCGCAGTACGACAAGCGATGGACGCTTTGAACATGTCATTAAACGCATAGAGTATTCTTCAAAGGACAAGTTAACAAAGAGCTAACGTTGTGTTTTATAATACCAGACAAATTTGAGAAATATAAGCAAGTGTGAAGGGGTATTCTGTAATTAAGCGGTAGTGACAATTAAAAGAACATATAGAGAAGTGATTCACAATCATTTAAACCTATTCGTTGTGTAAATATCGCATCGTCGTAAAGAAAAGAGGTTCTTGAGGTGTGTTTGAGACACCTCGTCCAATCAAAACGACGTTTGTGAGAAAACACCTTAACCGCACCGAAGTGCAGACCAGATAGAGTGACGCTCGTAAACTCGAAGAACAAATTTGGCAGACCAACCGTAGCAATATTCAAAGAGCAAGAAAATAAGAAAAAGATCCTGATCTGTACATTAAAGTGATAGATGACTGTCCTGTTGCAGTCCTTTATTAAGTGATAGATGACATTTAAGTGATTGTTTGACTTGATTTCCGTTATTTGTTAATTTCACTTTACAGTGTCCGCAATTAGTGCTCCAGCACTGGAACGACTGGACACAATTTTGGACAACAGTCTTTCCTTTAATCTGCATTTTGACTATGTGAAGAAGAAAGTTTCTAAAACACTAGGGATGTTCTCAAGAATTAGATCGTCATTAACAACTGAAGCATCGAACCGATTGTATAAATCGATGATACTACCAAATTTGGAATAATGTTGTGCTGTATTTCGTGGCTGTGGTAAGGCGGGGAATTGAAGAAGAGTTGGAACGCCTGCAGAGACGTGCTGCTAGGATAGTGCTAAAGATGGTGCATTTGTCCACTCAAATATGTGGCTTCCGGTCTTGGTTGGGACCCTCTTAAGATGAAGAGAGAAACATATCGTAAAACTTGTCAAGAATTGTCTTGATGGACAAGCTCCAAGTTATTTCTCAGATTATTTTCGTCGGCCAACTTATGATATTCATGACTATGACACTCGGTCTAAGGATAGGTTATCTATTAATAAAGTCAATCTCGAGTTGACTAAGAGGGCCTTTTTCTATAAGGGAGCTACCGTTTAAAACTTGTCTTTTTTTAATACTAGTAAGTAGAATTTTTATGCCATTTGATATTTAAATTGGCCATGGATATCTTTGAGATTTAGATTTGTAATGGACTTCGGATTGTCTTCTATTACGAAGTATTCTGTCGAACAGAAATGACTCTGTCTTCTAATTTGAGTTCAGCTTCCAATATTAAGAAAAATAAGATTCTATTTTGAATGGTTCCTTGTCTAATTTTAAAAGGAATAATTGCTCTAATATCACAAGACATTTTGCAGTCCTTAAGCAAAAGACGTAATTTCCGCACTTGGAAACACCGATTGACAGGAAAGTAAACTATGTAAAGCCAGACGTTAAAATAGAATGAAATATTATTTGGGGTCAATGAGCAAAAGTGAGTGCATTTTCATCCAGAGAGGACTCAAATGACATGCAACAAGCCATCGATACATTTACGTAATGAAAGAACGTTTCGCGAGAATATTTACATTTTATAGAAAATAGTTTTCCCTGGGCCCGACTCAGATACTGCTTTTAGGTAAAGCCTTTCTTTCGCAATAGGAGTTCCATCTGTGGAATAAATTGACAAATTTAAATATCGTAACCATGTGAACTGATTTGAAAGACAACATTAAACAAAATAGAAATAGGACAACGTTTATTCCAGCGTAGCAATACGAAACTAATCTCCCAATTAAAGTGGATCAATCTGACGAGAAATCAAATGCATGCAAGCTACTTGCGGATTACATGAAAATATCAGCACACTATAACGTACGTAAGCTTAGATTTTAGGGGAAGCATGATACCACGACTGATGAAATTACAACATGACGAAAGTGTCCGCGCTCTGCAATTTTAACTGCACGTCTTCAAATCACACCATAGAAGACTCGGAGCTTCATCTCGCAGACAAGATCGGATTAATAGTGCGTATCATCCTAACTATTTTTACCTGTCCATTGACCGTTCTGCTCAACATCTTGGTGATCTTGGCCGTGAAAAAAAGACCACGACTTCAAAGCAAACCCAATATCTTGCTGGCCTGTTTAGCAGCGACCGACGCCTTTATTGGCCTCACAATACTACCAGCCTTTATCCTGTTCGAAACATTTAAGCTGTTTGGTAACGAGAGCATGGTTCAAACGTTGCGTCTTCATTTCCTCGATCGAGCTACGGCGACAGGTATTGTCAATTCCTTGCTTCATTTGATGCTAGTAACTTTCGAGAGGCTTGTAGCTATCAAGTTTACCATTCATTACCCATTCATAATCACAGAAAAGAACATCAAGATATGTGTCTCCGTCTTTTGGGCCATTGCGTTGAGTACATGGGGTCTAAGGTATATAACGAGCTATGTGGGACTGTTTTCATTGACTGCTGTATTGCCATCCTGTGTAATCTTTATTACAATTTCCTACGTGATTTTGTACCGCGAAACACTCCGTCACAAAAAGCGAATTAAAGCTCAGCTTATGAATAGGCAAGAAAGGGAAAGGTTTTTGAGGGAAAAGAAAGCTTTCAAAACAACGGTATTGGTTGTTGGCGCTGTTGTTCTCTGTTTTATTCCAGCAATATTACTTATGTTATCAATACTAGTCTACAAACTTCCTTTGGCGAAATCGGAACACTTTTCGGACTGGGCTCGGATGTTCGCTACGCTAAATTCGCTTCTTAATCCACTCATTTACTTCTGGAGGGAAAAAGAAATGAGGAATCTGGCGTTGACCTTTTTTACAAGGAATGCTTCGGTGAATCCTCAGGATTAACTGCAATGAAGAGTAAACGATACAACTTAAGGTCTCGGTAAAGGAAAATGAGGTGTCCGCGCAAAAAATAAAATATCGTCGCGCCGCTATTTTTTTATAGGGCCAAACTATATATCATAAGCTAAGAGATGTAATTAATTGAATAAAGTTTTAGTTTTTCGGAAATTAATATTGTCTTTTAGTTTTGAGGGCTGATACGCAGAATGACCGAGCCTGCTGTTGAAGCTCCTACCCCTTCACTTTATTGCAAAAACAACCGCTCTTTGTTGTACTTTCGTCACAGATGAATGTTAAGAATTGAAGGAAATATCTCGCACCAAAAACAAAACTCTCATCTCATACTTAATTTGGGCAGAAAAAGTGCCATAAAATCATTCTCCGAAGATAAACGAAAAATTCCTCATGGTATTTGGGGTAGTACGATCATGTGTTAGAACTGAAAATTTGGAAGCAATATCTTAAAACCAGTCGGGACAGGAGGTCCAAGACGTTGTAATTTTGGCTTCAAAATGAACCCCAAGCAAATAGAGCTTGAAGATTTCGTGTGAAGTTCTCGGTGTGCTGAAAAAGTCCGCTCCCAAAAGTGACCGTTTAATTAAAAGTATCGCATTGCAGTTAAAGAGGCCCAGAAGAGACCACCTGCGTTTAAAGAAAAGCAAGCTGACAGAGGTCCTTGATACAGATACCGGAGCAAAAGTTCAACCTCATGTTTGGTGCTCTGAATTTTACACCCCAAGGGCGTCCCTCCACAAGCCCGCTCTCGCCATGCACTTCAGCCTCTCATTGGTCTGTTCTTCTAATAATGCTGGATCGTTGTTATCTTGGTATGCACGAGACCACTGGATCGAAAATTGTAGCTAGCTAACCAATTACTTCAGTTCTTTGGTGAATTGCAAGACTTCAATAACTGCCGAGAAACCGAGGTCTGCCAGTTTTAAAACGATTCCGGGCTCCAGAATGAAGGAAAAAGACAAAAGACTCGTGGGAGTTCGGTCATTAATTAAACTAGATTCAGGTTTACAAATGGCAGCATAAACGGAATAAAAATAAAAACGGGGAGTGAAAAAAACACTTATTGGTCATTGAAGCCCTGGTGCCAGTTGTTCAAACGATGGATAACGCTATCCGCCGGATAAATCACTATCCAGTGGATAAACAATAGCAAAACCAATTGTACTTTTTTGCGATTCATTTTTTTCCAATCGTCACTATTCTGGAAACAGTGGTGTGTATTTTACCTGTGTACCCAATGGTCACTATACTTTAAGTGCCACAGCTATCCCGCCGTCTTGAGGGCTGAAAATTGAAATAGTTAAGGATACTAAGAAGGAGATTCGAAAGAAGACGTAACAGTCACGTTCCGACGAACACTGGCGACGTAGATGACTAAGGAGATGGGGAATTTTTGCACAATATTTTGCTAAAAGAACTTTGCTGGCAATTTCGTTCCCAGGACCTCTCCCTTGGCTTCTCAGCTAGAAGCCAAAGGAGAGGTCCTAAGAACGAGGATGCACCGGACCAGGGAACTTGATTGGGGATGGGAGATGAAGGTCGAGCGTTTTCCATGTTTTCCAACCCAAACCCTTCCTACAAACAGCCTAGTTACTACCATATCTTTAAATATACTTTTTGATGACCATTTCCCAAAGCGCTTTCTTGCTACTCTTTCAATTTAACACATTCTTCAATATGAAACGAAACTTAAAGTGTTTTTTTTTTTATAAAAACACATCAAGAACAAAAATGCCGATTGCACTGTTTCAGTAGGTACTTTCTTTCAACTTTTCTGTTTTACCAGGTGACTCTTTTCTGGGAAAAATCAAAAACGCTGCGTGAAGAAAACAATATCTAAAATTCTAATCTCCCTATCTCGCAGTACGGAGACAGAATTATTAAGGGCTAAAGCGAGCTAAACGGTAAGTAGCCTTAAAAGCCAAATACGGTAAAACGAGTCAAAAACAGAAAGCACGTGAGTCGGCATTTGCTTTTGATGTGTTTGCAGGTAGGCTCAATTAAGTAACGTCAGCTAGGTATGTGGTTTTAATTTGTCAAGAGCACTGGACTTCAATGTTTTGGAATACAAAACTCCAGACGAAGAATTCCTCTGGAGTACATACATACATACAGACTTAATTGACTGCTCCCCATAGGGGCTTTTCAGGGCCAATGAATCAACGAAACATCAGAACACAACAACAACAACTGTTAAGAATCCCAACTGGCCGGAGGCAAAACAGTTGGCTATTTACAAGTGCAGCTGGGAAGTTGAACCAGGGACTACCAGGAACAAATTGAGCGAGTGGTCAGAGCGGGTCTTAAACCCGGGATCTCCGGATCTCAAGGCAAGCGCCCTAACCACTGGGCCACACTGCCTCCTTGGAATAAAAATAATTCACAATATTTTACTTTGCCGTTCTTTAGGATAATAGCTTGACTGGCACAAAAAATTCCTCGGACTGCCAAATTAGACTCGGCCTACGGCCTCGTCCAATTTCAGCTTTCCTCAGAATTGTTCACATCCAGTTATTTCCAAATTAGACAACATGTAGTCCTATTACATATACAAATTTCAGATAACCGTAACGAGAAAAAATATAACCGTTAGCCGTAAAAGGACCAAAAATTTAACCGTTAGGCACAAAAATGCTTAAAATTGAACCTTTAGCCGCAAAAGCCTTCAAAAACACTGGGTAGAGCCAAAAATCCATTACTGGGCTTAGCCACAAGTTGTCAATAAATTCTAAAAATTGCCTATAAAAATGTCTAAACGTTGCTATAAAGTTTCTATTTTATTTCCAAAGTTGTCGCAAGTTGCTCAATTTCGAAAAAGTTGCCAAAAAGGTTGTTCTTTTTTGACTTGTTTGTTGTGGTTTAGATATCATTTTGTCCACGCGTAGAGCGCTTTTTCCGGCCGGATTCGTCTGAATTTTCTTTCTCTAGCTGTTTTAGCTTTTTAGGGGGTAGCAAGACTCGCCCTCATCCTTTTAGCTTCCTCAATAGGATGAATCGGGCCTTCATCTGCTCTTCTTTCCAGCTGGAATCTGAATCACTGACAGTGTTCTGCGCCATCTTGAAAGACGTGCCATATGATACCGCTGAGCTCATGGACAGGCATGCATCACCAAGCTAGCCACTATTGGTAATTGGTATTGGCCAGACCTGGGGTCCACACACTCAGATGAATTCAGGTGACTTTTCTTTCGAAAGGTAATAAATGTTGCGAAAAAAGTAAAAACTATTTTTTTTAATGCTAAAATGGAACGAGGCCCATCAGTTTTCGGTGCTATCTATTTTTAGGACTACTTTTAGACTTAAAGACGAAGCAAACCCTCAAGCGGCTACTTTAGTTTCAGACCACTCAGAGGACTTGAAACTTAAAAAAAAAATCATACTTCCCCAACCCTAAATAATCTTCATAAAATCCCGCTAAACAAAAGCTACCAAGAAAACAGCTAAATCCACTAGAATGCCGTTTTAAAACCACGCAGCCGAGGAAAAACCATGCACGTAAGGTCCACATAAAAAGATTCAATAAGAGATTCTTAAAGGCAAAACATAACGAGGACAGCACCACACGCGCTTTTCTCTCGCAGAAATGTACCATTACAAAATTAGCAAAGCCAAAACCAATCAAGTCAGACGACGATTCGCCGCTGCTTCGTGACATGCCGGACGGCAACCGGAAGAGAACATTTCGTGTGAAAGGACAGTGGTGTCTCCCAGATTTTTATTCTAATCTTCTCTAATGGGGTAAAGATACTTGGCAAAGTAAATGCGGTAGTGTAAAGACAAGTTAAGAAGGAAAATAACTCACTTCCGGTTGCCGTCCGCGTCTCCAAAATACGCGTGCTTTAAGCTCCCTACTGTTTCAATGGAGCGTAAAGCGCACTAGGGCCTGACAGCTTTTTGACAATGAATGAGTTGTTAGTGATCGGATCCTTACTTTACACGCAAAGGGTTCTGGGATCGCCAGGGGGCCAATACTGTAAATCGCTAGAGAAAATGTATGGCGGAAACTTATTCGACGTCCAAAAAAAACAATTTTGGAGAGAGATTAACGCTTTTTTCGACACGGTTTTCACAGAAATCGATTTGGGCAATGTTGCAAGTGTACGTTTTTGTTTGAATAATCGTGAAATGAGATAAAACTTGCTGAAAACCTTCCTTGCTTTTGTAAGGTATATTGTCAAAGGGACTCAAAATACTACAAAATTAGGAATAAATCTGGAGGGAATAACTCAATAAGCCTTTTCAGTTGTATTTGCGTGTGTATGGGCTGGCTTTGGGCCTATTTCTAAACTCAGCAATTCAAATAACATTGGAAATATACCTGGTGATCATCGTGCTGTAAGCGGTTGTGACAACGATCGAAGGTACTCAGAGAAGCAGAAGATTCTTCTCACGTTGGAAAATTAAGATTTTCCTCGCTCAGTAATAATGATGTTTTGTTGTGGGCTAGAGCTATTAATTGTGACTATTTCAAGGTTTCGATGAGTACAAAGGTCTGCTGAAATAATTTTGTACGAGGTTACAGAACCCCTGAATGTCCTATACCAAGAGAGTATGATTGTGGGAGTGCTAAAACCTGTGAAAGACTTTTGTCAGATTTTGAAACATGGCCGCGCATTTGGCCGTTTTTTTTCTTCGACTTCGATGAAATTTAAGAATTGATCTTTTAAAGAACAGTACTGATAAAAGAACGTAAGTTTGCATTTTTCAAACATTTTGCTGGACAAGCGATTTCCCGGCGAAGTCAGGGTTGAAGTCAAACCAAAACCAAAATTGAAACAGGTCACCAAAGATTCCTACCCCATGGTGCTCCCGGGTGCGGGGTGCAGGGTGCGGGGTGCAGGGTGCGGGGTGCAGTTGACAGCTAACTTAGCAAACGAGGATTCAGTGCAAACTAAGAGTATAAAAGTAATGACAGAGCTCACACGCTTGATCAAATAGTTAGGTTAGCACCTACTGATGTAAGGATTTGCACATATCAACGCATTCGATCTAGTGTTGTCTTTTTAAACTTCTTTTCACTTCTTTCTTGTAATCATCGGGTGTGTTTATCTCTACCGATTTTGCACGTCACAAGAGCAAACATTTGAGCCTTGTGTCCGAATATACCTTAGTTTAGAACTTATGCTACCTTCCTCCCCGTAATTAATTTGCAGGCTCCCAAAGAGGAAAATAAATCTTTACTTTTTTATGAAGCTACAAAGAAAGGGATAAAACATAGCTCAGTCACGGCTATGAAAGCTTTCTTCAAGAATGGATCGACCTCTTTGGGAAATCAAAACATTTTTTGGCACAGAATGATTTGCTCTCGTTCTAAATGTCGTCACCAAGGCATTTATTGCAATTTAGTTCTTCAGTTTTTCAGTTTTATTACTCGGTAAAGCTTAAGTTGCTATACACCAAGATAAAATGAAAATAACAAGCTAACAAATAATGACCATAACAATGACAATAATACTTATTGCTACTACATTATAAAAATTCATAACTAATCATATCAATTTGAGATCTAAATTGGGAAACGGACGTAGAGTGTACAACATGAGCTTAGAGCAAGTTCCAGTCAATAACAGTTCTGGGAAAAAACGAGTATTTGAAAACATCCAGTGATGGAGGAAAAAGTGTTCAATTTAAAATCGTGTTTCCTTCGAGTGGCCGTGGTGGAGCGGGTAACGTAATCATCAGGTGGAATAGCAACCAGGCCTTTTAGAATTTTAAACATCAAGATCACTCGCTCACGTTGTCTTAGTGATGACAGGTCTGGCCATTTTAGTTTCTGCAATACTGCTGACACGCTTTGTTGCCATGAGTAGGTGTTAAATACAAAACGGATAGCGCGTCTCTGGTTCTTCTCGAGCTTATCAGAGTTGCGTTTGGTGTATGGGTCCCAGACCGAGCTAGCGTAGCAGAGGATGGGTCTTACAAGGCTGAGGTAAGCTCGGGCTTTGACTTCAGGTGAGCAGTTTGTACAGGTTTCGTCTAAGTAGATGTAGGGAGGAAGATCCTTTCCTTGAGATATAGTCGATATGTTCGTTCCCAGCTAAGAGTATTTGTGATCTGGACACCAAGATAGGGGTGAATATCAGACTCTGACAGTTTGGAGGCCAAACACACCAATAATATCTTGGAAAGCAATCCGCCATTGCATCCCTAATAAATCTACATCCCAGCGAATATTCAGTAAGAACGACAAAACTGTTTGCAGACGAATTTAATCAGTTCTTCGTATCTGTTGGTCAGAGTACTGTCGACAAAATCACATCCCTAGCTAATGAATGCAATCTAACACTTACCAGAATTATTTTACACCGAGACAATACGCCCTTTCAGACCAGTTCACACTGAGTACCATTGATTATAAACAAATAGAACGTATAATAACATGATGCCTTCTAATAAGGCCCCTGGGATAGACAAAATTCCGATTCGCGTCATCAAAGATTGTCTTAATCCAATGTTCACACAATCACGTCTATTGTTAATGCACCTTTCTAACATGTGTTTTTCCCTCAAAATGGAAAACAGCTGAGGTTACACCAATTCCAAAAGACGGCGACCACGAACAGGCAAACAACAATAGGCCCATATCACTCCTACCAGTTTTATCTAAGGTTTGCGAAAGGGTTTGTACATCATCAACTCACTTCATATCTGCAATCAAATGACACCCTATCAAAGACCAAAGCTGTAACAAGAAATGGCATTCGTGTGAAACATCTGTCATTGAAACAACCGACACAATTCTTAACGCTATTGATAAAAAGAAGTTAACTGCTGTTGTACTCTTAGATATGACCAAAGCCTTTGATCGTGTTAATCACGAGACATTAATTTTAAAATTGCAAGATGTCGGAACCTCCAGTCATACTCTCCAATGGTTTTCGCAGTTACCTAAGCAACAGGAAACAAGTAGTACGAATCCACTCAACGCTGTATGAGCCTTTGCCTGTGACCAGTGGTGTACCTCAAGGGAGTATTTTGGGGCCAGTACTATTTAGCATATATACGAATGATCTTTCCTCGATACCACGAGAAATGCAGCACCCAGAGTTACGTAGATGATACGAAACTCATTACGTCATTTCAACTAAAAGACAACCTGGATGCAATTACTGATTTGAAAGACGATCTGTTTAAAATAGGAGAATGGTGCTCCAATAACCTCTTGTTACTTAATCCTAGCAAAACCAAGTTAATGATATTTGGCAGCAGGCAAATGCGTGCAAAATTGCAATTTCATTCCCTTCCCTTTATGGGAAAGGACATCATGCCTTCAGACACTGCTAAAGACCTGGGCGTGATTTTGGATTCTAATTTAACTTACGATGAACACATAATTAAAACGGCTTCTTCTTGCATGTCCTGCCTCGGCCAAATAAACCGCGTCAAGCATGTTTTTGACAAACGTACACTCCTGACGATTATCAACTCTTTAGTTTTTAGTAAATTATTTTATTGTTCCAATGTATGGGCAAAACACCGTCGAAGTGTAATATAACAAAACAAACTGCAGGCTGTGCAAAACTTCGCCTGCCGCATTGTGGAGCGGCGCGCCGTAAATATGACCATATTACGCCTATTCGTACGAGCTCAATTGGCTACGCTGTGGCAAAACCAGTTATATTAACCGAAGCGCTTATAATGGCCTTTAAGATGTATGACGGGCCACGCCCCTGAATATCTGTCCCTTCAAAATTTTTAAAAGCGAGCCGATGGGTGGCGAGCGGTCGTAGCTAGCACCCAGAAAACTCTCAAGTTTGTTGAACATTCCACGTTTTTAAAACCGCTAGCGGCCAAAGAAACTTTTATTATAGACTAGTTTAATTTATGGAAACTCTTTAAGATTACACTCTTCACCGGTGCTGTGATCGTCACTGTTTTTTAAAAATCACCTGAGGACCAAATTACTTAAAGAACTGTAATTTATACTATATATTTTAAAACAAGTTTTAAAAATTTTATCTTTTAGAAATTTAATTTGTAAATAGGAATATATTTGTTGTTTATATGTCTTTGAAAAGTCCCCTTGGGGAAAGTCAATAAAGTATGTATGTATGTATGTATAGTCAAGCATGCTTGAGAGGGTGATTTCTTTTTGGTTAGTTTTTTTTTTTTCTTTTTTTTTCTTTCTGGTAGAAACACGGAATTTTAGAATGATGTAAAGGACACGGGGCAAGCGTTTCCGCAAGTGGGATCAAGACCATAGGTGGAGAGTTTGTCCAGGTCAGATTGTAATTTTGAAGGACAGTCATCGGAGGTAAGTTGAAGGTAACTAGCGCAACCATAAGCAAAGAGGCATACTTTAGATGGCAAGACCTTTGGCAAGTCATTGCCATAAATAGCAACAATAGGAGAGTAAAAGGTCCTACAAACCGGATCCTTGAGGTGACTCCTGAGGTTGACTGCAAGATTGTGAATGCTCACCACCGACAACAGTCACTTCGAGATCGACGGGTAATAGACTTTTGAACCAAGACTCAGCAGTTTTAACCAGCCTGATTAGGCCATAGTGGTGCCAACTTAGTGAATAGCCGCTGGTAAAAGACGGAATCAAAAAGCCTTTGAAAAATCCAACAGAGCACCACGTCGGATCTGACCTCTGTACGTTTAGGGCGGAAGCAAGATCGTGGATAGTGCTAATCAACTGGGACTCACAGGAGTGAAATTTTCTAATAACAACCCATGTTGCCTAAAGGGAGATAGAAGATTGCGTGTAGATAAGTGATTAAGAATATGGACTTCACAAAGAATGATGCTCAAGTAATTGTGCAAGAAATACAGGTGAGTGAGATGGCCTATAGTTACCGATTGACGATTTCGAATCTTTCTTGGTGGATAGGAGTGACAAGGGCGTGCTTCCAGTCAATAGGAACAATTCCGGAATCCACGGACTGCTGGAAAATTCACTTTAGTATCATTGCAGAATCGACAGGAGCTAATTTTAGGAGTTGGGCAGAAATACCATCCGGGCCAGTCGCCAATATGCTTACTAACCCGGGATAATTTTTGCGGCCTTTAAAAATATCCGGAGAAAGTAGATCTTAGTAATGTACTTCTTGGTATTCAAAAAGAAATTTGGGGGTAACCATGGCTTTTTGAGAGATAATTAAGCTTCAATTTAAGAAGAACGCTATATCATTTGCTTTGTATTTTAAGAGCTTTTTACAAATATTCTTCACGATTCATCTTTGAAAAATGCGTGGTTACCCCCAATTTTCCTTTTGGATTTTCAATACCACTTGTTAAGATCTACATATCTTGCATAATCACACACCCCGGGGCAAAACTATCTTTAATTAGTATGCACCGTCCTTAATCGAGATTGGCGTAAATTTTTGTTTCATGTTTTCGACGTTTTGGGGAGAGTTTCCTGTGCTTCGTTTGTTTTTCAAGATTGACCTCTTGTAATATAACGTTTTACCGAATATCAAACCTTGAACAGCAATTGGGAGTAGATAATACAACTCCTTTGTGTAATTTTTAACGCCCTGAGAAGTAGCGTTAATCCGGCTTTTGAACAACTGGCCTCCCTGCCTGAGCAGTAAGGGAATCCGTAAAATTTGTCTACTCCACATAGAGGGCATAGCCCTGCAGTCCGAGAGATTTGCAAGATCTTCGTTCGTCGTGGAGTTAATAAACATATATTTGGTATGAAACCAAAAGCACAAATAGCACATTGCACTCACTGCTGATTCAGTTTTTGACAGGTTTCGCGCAACATTCCGCAAGGATATTTGAAGTTAGGTCCAGGATTTAGCTCGACGTCACCAACCAGCAAAAGCAGCGCTAGTACCCAAGAACTTTTTGGATTGGCCTGTGAACAAGATGGCGGATTGCTTTGGTTTAACGAAGAGACCGCCGGAAGCTTCAAGGCCAATTTGCCAAAGGCAAGTTAGAGAAAGATTACTCGAGAGGAGTACTAGCCCATGTTGTCCAATTGGGAATCCGCATGATACAATGGAGAAAAACCGATTATGAAAGGTCAAGCAGAAGAACGATAATCGGAGAAGTAAAATTTACGGCCGCCATGTTTCCACAACCGCTGACCGCTGCGTTCTCCTCTTACCTGCGTCTCACAGCAAGAATAGTTCATTTGCACAGTAGTGCAAAACTCACATATTTCATTTAAGACTTATTTAACTGTGGCATTAAGGAACAACACCTTAACAAACAACATTCCGTCTGTAAAATAACCGTTCAATACGGCTGGCCTTTCTCAGGCTGTGTGAGCGGTGGATAAGATAAAAGCAGAATACCACATGAAAGGGTGAACACTATCGAAATTTTCCATCTTGAGTTCATGAAATCACTCAGAGAAATGGCCTTTTATAAAGTTGAAAAGTTTGACGATACACCGGTGTTTAGCAAAACAACGTAAAATGGGTGTAATCCACTCACATACTTACTGGCAATGCGGATCTTGGGACAGTTTCCTCCTCTTCTTCCCGTTCCCCGTTTGTCATGTTGAAATTCGAGGGTCTCACGATGCACGGTCCGCGCGGCACATTAGGGACTTTTTAACGATTTAAAACGACGCGGTCGAGTCAACGAGACCGCCACGAAACAGCAATATCATTGTTAAAAGAGGAAACGTAATCGTGCTGCGCGTGTGGCACGCATTTTAACACAATTCGTCCGGTACTCCTGTACAACAACTACGTGACAATCACCAAATTTCATGTTTTTACGATAAAGCGAACATTCACATGTGAATCTTTCATTGTCTATTTTACTCCCAAACCGCTCGTCGTCAATTTCTTTCTAGGACACGTCACCCACATTGTTACGACGCGAACGAGATTCTACCTAACGGCGTAGAAACTTACGATCGTGCAAAGGTTATATTTTGAGGTGACGTTTTCGTCAACGTCACCTTCGTAGATCGTAAAGTCCCTATTGGCTGGGGGAGGGGGAAACTCAAAAAATGAAGTAACCAAGAAAGCGCGGTACTGGGACGAGTTTGCCCCAGCTGAGTGTCCATGGTCGTGTGAGTCCGCATTGTGGCTGTATTTTTACATGTCAGAACATCCGAACCCTCCCAAGAATTCAAATCAAACATTTTGAGTAAACGTTATTATGCTTTAAGCAATGTCCTTGGTAATTAAATGGTAATCAAGCGCAGCTACATGCCTTTTTTACACAGCACAATTTAAAAATTATCTGTGACAACAACAAAACCGTGGATACATCTGACGTGATTAAATGGAAAAAAAAAAGCAGCAACACCTTCTTGATAAGCAGAGATATTTTGCTTTAGCTGTCCTTATTTTATAAACACAAGTTGGAAATTTTAAAGGTGCCTTACCAATTGAAAGTCCGCTTCCCGCAAACTACTGGGAATCCCTTGGAATCGCTTGAATCCTCGATAACTCGAACTCCCGCCATCCTCGATCCTTTTCGCGTTTCCACGAAGGTTCGATCCGAGTTTTATCGAGAGACAACTGTAGAAAATAACCAACGAAATTTCACAATCGCAAAGTAAAGGCTAGGCCAGGGGAAAACAACCAACGGGTTTGCAAACTTTCCACTCGTGGTTTTTCGATAGCTAGTTCATAACAACGCCGACCTTAAGTTTTCTTTCTTTGATATTACCAAAGATCTAAACAGCTTCTTCATGCAAAACGCTGGGAGAGTCTACAAAATCGCTAACCTCTCTGGCATTTTCGATAGTCCTCCTCCCTATACTCTTCGACGGCGCGTGCGATCATTTTTTTTCCTTGCACATTTTCTCCCCAGCCCTTTAAAAGTGAATCCTGTCGTGACTCCTGTGAAAAACATCTCGGAAAATTTCCCGCTCACAAACACAGCAACCGCTCGATACTATTGCTTGATGAGTTAGATACCACCTTGAACCACAGGATGCCAGTTAAAACGCAAACATTAGAAAGACCAATATAAAAACAATATTCCTCAGTATGACAAAAACTTCAATAGGTAAGTGGTAGGACTTGATAGTATTTGCAAACCTTCCAAAAGAGATCGATTTGGGATTGTCACCTCTTCCATTCTTCTTCCTACGATCATTGCCTTCACTTGTTTGTACTTATTTGGTAAATTTACGATAGCAAAAGATCAACGTTTCTCGAGACCACAAACACAAACGTTATATCAGGTACTACAAATTCCGCGTTAGAAGTTATGCCATAATGACGAAACCGAACAATTCGAACCGCAAACTGAGAGGGAAAATGCGAAAACGAGAAAAACACTTATGCTGAATAACCCATCACTGCGAGTAGGGTAAATCGCACGAGAACCAAGGAAAAGAGTTTCACGAAGACGTCGAAAGGCAATTGTCCGCGAGGCAAAAGCAAGGGAGAAAATGCTATACACTTAAGCAACCGATACAAACACGTAAGTCAGAATAACTACCATTGCAAATATTGCCCATATAATTGCGACCAAAGCGACCGACCATAACACACAAATGACAGGCCAACACAAAGAATGGTGAGAATGAATGCGCCTATTTCGAAAAAATATAGCAGTGCAGGAGTTTAAAAAAACTTAGCCCGTCAATTAAGGTTTTTGAGGCATAACCGCAAGTGTTCAAGTATTTCATTTCGGGAATAAGACCATTTTTATTGCAAAAACGACATCTGGTTTTGGGCGTTGAATTTCCCAGTTCCTCAACAAGTTATAATCGCCCCGGAATAATGAGTTACGGGAAAATAAAATCTACGTAAACAAGAGGCCGATCGAAGTCAAAACATAGAAGTACGAATTAAATGCTTGAAAAAGAAGTTTTCTGGAACGCAATGTCCAAGGACTGCCTTTGATTATGAGGTATAAAATCACCTTATATAAAAAAATAAAGGACAACACAGTACCACAGAAAAAAACACTTAATATTTACGCTGTGGCTTAAAGCTGGCAGTTTCTTGGCAAATGCTTGAACAATCGCTCTACTAGTAACTGGACTGAATCGTCGACTGTGATTTCGTTTTTTGCTGTCAAACTCGCCTTCGTGAACCACATCTGATGAAGGACACAGAAGTAGAGGCCAATATAAGAACACTCCCTCCAACCACATACCAACTAGGATGGCGTTGAATATGGAGAGCCACTCGCTCCGATCCCACACTCTGGTTACAAAGAACCTCACTTCGTGTTTGTTCTGCTTGTCTTCAGCACCGCACTGCATATTTGAAGTCTTTCTCCAACGCCGAAAGAATGTTCACATGCCAAACTCGAAAACAAACCACGTCTTTTCGGTCCCTCAAAGGTTTTCTGGTTGAGAGTCTCTTGTCATTCCAACCAACGCTCGTGCTACTGCGATGTTCTTGGCACGAGGTAATTCAAATCTTTGAGACACCGGCTTGGACTATCCATAAGGGGATAGCCATGCCCCACCTGACTTGATTTGTACATCAGACCGAGAGAAAAAGAACATCGCTAATCGTACGACAGAGATAGATAGCCATAACCTCGCTTAAACTTCGTGCACCCGTCCATACCTGTAAGGAAGGAATCTTGTTCTTTGAAATCAAGCGGTTCCACCAGAAGATAGCAAAATTCAGGTAAACAAAGCCCTTACGGTCCTTCTTCAGTTGCATTTGAGCGAAAACTGCAGACGCTGAATCCCCTTCTTCAACTAGAACATGGACCACCGAGTATCACCGCACCAAGACATTCACTCTAACGATACAAGGAAATTAACATAGATAACAATTCAAACATAAAAACAGTTCTGATTCGAGCCATGTTGTTTTCCCTGTCCATTAATTAATTAATGGACGTGTACTCCAAAACCGAAACACCGAACGAAACAACCGGAAAATCGCAAGAAACCATGACAACTTGAAACACCGGAAACCACCATAACCATCGATCCAGCGGAAACAATTCGAAACAGCCGAACGAAACCACCGGACCACACGAAACAATTTGAACAAAACCACGAAACATCGCTATATTATACACCGGACTTAACTGATTAGAGTGCAATGAGAAGTGCTAGTTTTCTACCCCATCAGTTAAGTCTGTTCAAAACGTAACCCTTCCTTGTACTTGTACATATATTTACACCACCGAGAATCGACGTCCGGGTGGATTGTCGCTTCGAGTTTCCTGTTTTCACTTGTTCTTTATCCGGCACAATCTTCGCAGATTCCCTCAGCACATAAAAAGAGTGAAACCAAAAAATCATTTTATTTCTTTCATTATTTTCCTTCGACATCTCAAATTAACTATGTCACGCATGTGAACTGTCTGCCCAAAACGACACAAAGACCCAAACACTGCAGCACTTCCGCCCACAGGTGGCTCAGTTGGTTGAGCAACGGGCTGTGACGTAGGAGGTCGCGGGTTCGAACCCCGGCCGGATCATCATTCAGGATCTAAAAAGTAACTGAGGATGAAGTGCTCCCTTTGTAATTTTCATCTGCAAATGGCTAGACTTTCAAGTCTTCGATCTCGGATAAGGACTATAATCCGTAGACCCCGTTTCACAAATCTTCCATATTCATAAGTTCCCTGTGGTAGTATGGCGCGCCATCTGTAGCAAAATTACGTTCCATTATCATATGCGGAAAACATAACAATTAAGTTCCGTTACGAAATGTAAGCAAAACAGGATGGAGTATCGGAACAAAAAAGTGAAATGTTAATAATGTATCTGAAAGAAAATACCATCAACGGTAGTGATCGATATCTTTTATCGAAGGAAAAACATGATGCCAATTATGTTACTGAAGTCGACTTAGCATAACAATAGGTTACTATCGAAATATCGAAATTTAACCTTATAGCGTTGCCCAAAGCGACAAAAACAACTGAACCAAATAAAAAGAATGCGGAACATGATTAGTAATATAACTTTTAATTTCCTTTGCTTTGGTCCTCTGGGTCTCGCTATTAAGCTGAACTTTCGTATTCGAAAGTAGCCTATCGCGCACATGAAAAAATGGATAATTAAAATCGACACTTTTTCATAAAAAGGTTAGCTCCAAGATGTTATTGATTGGCTGTAAAATAAGTTTTTTTTTGCCGAAACCAGTTATACCCAACTGCATTTTGGAGATGAACTGTTATTCATTTAGTACTCACGTTGCAAGCATTATATTTTCCACTGTTGTTGGAATACAACGTAGATGTCAGAAGTTCATGTTCTTTACTTCACTATAAAATTTGATATAAAATATAGAGCTTAATACAACCGTGTACACCAACAACTTACAATTCTATGTATATTATACACAAAATATGTCCAAAGTGCTCAATGGTAAAATAACTGCACATAAAAAGTGACTGACCGAATCTCGCGCGCTGTTTCCTGAAATTGACGTAAGGAGCAATGACTCACTCGAAACTGTGAAACAAAAACAAAACTTGAAGCAAACATCTTATCACCAGTATGTACGTTACGAAAACGCGCCACGTGCCATCATCCGAAGAATGCTCCAAAAATACTTCATCCTCATCAAATCCAGAAAACAACCCCACGAAACGAATCACTGCAATCGGTTCCGCTCTGGTCTAGCGATTCCCCGGCTCAGTTGAATTAATGCCTGGGCCAGATCCATTTTATAAAAATAAGTGAGGAGGTGGTCTAACTATTGATCCATTTTATGTAACACGAAATATCTTTGGGACATCGTTAGTAGCAATAAAATGTGAAACCTTAACTGCTATTTAAAATGATATGTTATCAAGTGACATGTCAAAGTTATTTTTAACAGAGAAATCTTCTCATCTAAACAGCAACACTTTTTTTCATTTTCTGGTAGCTGGATTTACCTTGATGATGTTAACACTATTAGGTACATCATTTCTGTGCTTGGAAATTTCAAGATAATTTTAAATAAATGTCCGAAAAAAGAGATCACTTGCCATAGCCGACTGGGCACTAGTGCAAAATGCCGTCTTTTTCCAAAACTAAGGACACATTTAACAAAGGCCAAGCACAGTTCGTTTTCTTTTACCATTTTGACTAATCTAATAGCAGCGATCTGAAATAAATTTTAGCATAAACTGTTGCCATTTTTTGTTTTGAGTTTTGTGGCCGTAACAAGTCACGTGACTTCATTTGCAAACGTCATCCAAATCAATACAAAAACTTTTGTGACGTTATTAGTCTGCGAAAGTCTTAGATTGTTGTTACCAAATCTTCAGAAGTTAGACCGCCCCCTTACTTTTTCGTGCAATAATATAGGCCAAACAAATTTACTCGGGGCAAGAATGAGAAATGTGGCCCACTCTTCCGCACCAAACATTTGTCATCCTCAGGTGGCCTGAATCTCAGATTGCCACGCCTGAAGCATGGAGATATCCGCGTCCGTCCTACGAACGCACCTGGATTGATAGGGAATGGCCTTTCGTTGCCTTAGCTATTACACTCGCCACCTCAGCCTCCACCTTTGAAGAGACCAACCCGATCAAGATCTGCTAACGGCCTGGGTTGGTTATTAATGGACGATGCTGCCTTAAGACTATCCCGAAACGAGAGGCTCGGTTATCCTTTTTGTCTTTCGTAACATTAACCACCTCACTAAGTCCCGCAATCGCAGTGTATAGATTAAACAAATCTGCTGGACGCGAAATCACCATGATGCAGAAAGAGTATAAAGCCGCCTAAGCTGCGGACGCATCCACCTTCAGTGTCCCCTCATCGCTTCCTCCTTGAACACTTGCACCGTAGCGGCCGGGGCCACTTTCTTTCACAACACCACAAGGCACAGAGCAAAATCCCCTCCTATCGTTGCGCTATTGGTCCTCGACCGAGCCTGTTTTGTTCTGTTTTTCCCCATCTGGTGGCGCCAAAAAATAATAAATGCTAGTTACAACGCACCACTGGTCTCCGACCAAAATTCCAACTTTGTTTTTTGTGTACTTTTTATTTGTTGATCCATTTGTTTGGTTTTTTTTCCCCTATGCTTGATCTTTTCCTGTTTTTTTTTTTGTTTGGCTTGCCACCACGTGACACAGGAAAGAAGCTACGATACTCGACTAGTCCTCGAACGGATTTTCCCTACCAGCTGGTGGCTTAGAGCAAAGACCCTCGACCTATTCCAGCTCTATCAGTCCTCGACTGATGTACCCAAGACACCACCACGTGGCACAGAGCAAAGGTCCTCTACCTATAACAGCTGAATCAGATCTCGACCACAGTTACGCATTTATTCATTAAGCCATAACGAGGCACAAAACAAAAAGGGCCACAACCCAAAACCCCCCTTCGGATCTCGACGGAATCATTAGGGACCGTTTAAGCAAAGGACTACGTAGGTGAATAGTACTGTGACTGGAAGTGGCCTGATTTCTAGCCGTAGTACGCTTTCCGAATACGCGGGAGATAATGGCTGGCCGTAGCGGCAAGATACAGGCATTTTATCCTTTCTTGGCCATCTTTGGTAATTTGCAAACAATTATTTGTCGATTTCAAGCTCAAAATGCGGTAGCAGTAGGCGCAAATCGAACAACAACGCGTTTCATCAGCGAAGCTTTCACCAGATGATTCAAGATTTTTCTAAGCTTTCACAGTACTTCTCGCTGCGACTTTTGGCATATCTTTTCCCCAGATAAGAGTACTTTGGAAATTTAAACTGAAACATATACATGTATCAGCATTTGAGCGAGAAAAGCGAATAAGGAGATCAAGCTGAATATATGTTTAAGTTAATCCTGTAATTTTATTGATTTTAGGCGCATGGGATGGAAGTTGTCAAAATGTTGTTGTCGTTGCTCACAATGAAAAGTTGGTGTTATTTGCAACTCTGCAAGGGTCTCCAAATCTTGCTTCATCATGGCCGCCATTCCTTTGTTTTGCAACACCAACATGGCCGCTGAAACGTCATGTGAAAACGCTGTATTCCTCCTGTTAGAGAACTAAAAATTCTTTTCTTCCGGAATAAAACTAGAACCCTGCGTAACTTTTCTAACATAAGTTATGATCTCCCCAATTATTAGAGTTCTTGTGCTCGACTGGGTACAAACAAAGTGATTACCATAAAGTCATAGAGGGAACTTTGTGGCTCTTACTTCGAATCAGGCAAAGCCACATGTTTTTTTGAAAACGGCAGAAACGAAATTTACCAGGCCAAACAAACAATGAACACTGTATTGTGACTGGTACTAGCTTAGAGTGGTTTTCAATGAAGTGTCGAAAGTAATTAGCTAATTATTTTGGTTTTGCGTTACTTCACTCAGTGATTGGTTCAAAGTTCTCGCCCCACTTTTTCAACCAATCAGAAGTGAAACCGTGGCCCGCGCGTGCAAATTTACCCGCGCTTTGTGTCGGCCACGTGTAATTACTTCAAGTTTTGATTGGTTTACTGGAGTTTCATCGTCCTTTTTGATTCGTCAAAGTAATTACTTTGGTTTTAGTTTAACGTTTCCCACTTTGTTTGTTCTTTCAAATCATCCCAAATACATTGATGTTGTTTTTGGAACCTTTGGATTGAAGATTCACTTAATTATTTGCTTTGAAAGACGGAAAAAGTGATCAAACGTTGATCCATAACCGAGCGCTGAAAGAGAATGGACTAGATACCGGGTTAACGTTCTAAGTTAATTTGCATCGCTGTTTTTAAAGAACCAGCAAAATGCAAAGCAGTCCATGACGTAATTAACTGAATAGAGTGTAATGTGTAATGCTAGATTTTCTATCCCATATGAACCATGAGCGTTAGCCCTACTGATGGAAATTGGGCCCACACAAGGACAGAGAAAAACTCTGACCACAAGTCTATGACGTAAGCCCAGGATTAAACCCATTCCCCTTCTTTGCTCGGTTATCGATCAAAGTCTAATTTTTTTTTTCATCTTTCAAAACAAATAAAAAAGTGAACTTTTAGTTGTGAGACGGGGCCTACGGTTTACAGTCCTTATCCGAGAAGACTTGAAAGTCTAACCATTTGCGGATGTAATTACAAATGGGGCACTTTCTCCTCAGTTCTTTCAACGCTCTGAGCGTTGGTCCGGGCGGAGTTAAACAACAGGTACCAGACGTTGACATGGATTCTTTGTACCTCTCTTTTTCGCAACTAATGGTGTCAAATGCCTCTGAAATACCACTCAGAAAAGCTAACAAGCCGGGAAGAATGGCGAGAATTATGCATGGGTAACTTGTTACTTGATTCAGCCAAGCTTATCCTTCAGATTGTCAAGTCTGTGCGTTTAGGACGTTTAGGTGATAGATGACGGTTCTAGGACATCTGATTTTCAGCGAAATAAAGTCAATTTCAAAAAACTTTTAATTGAATTTGAACCTCAATTGTTTATTTATTCTTTTTTATTTTATTTGGACTGCTATCGTTTTCATTCGTTTGAAACTTTTTTTTAGCATTAGCAAGTAGATTGTTTTGTTATTTAAATTGTTTAAGCATTGATATCTTAGGGAAATGTATTAAACTTCGAATTGTCTTCTATTACGAAGCATTCTGTCCAACGGAAATGATTGTGTTTTCAGCATCTTAATTTGAATTTGACTTAAAAAAAGAAAGATAAGATTCTATTTTGAGTGGTTCCTTTTGCTCTAATATCGCAAGACATTTTGCCGTGCTTAAGCAAAAGACGTAATTTCCGCACTTGCATGAATCACTCACTGACAGGGAAAGTAAATGCGACGACAGTCGTTAAAATAGAACGAAATACTATTTCGGGTCAATAAGCGAAAGACGCAATTTCCGCACCTAAAAACATCATCCAGAGAGGACTCAAAGTAAGCCAACTCATTGATAGCCGTAAGAGGCAGTGAATTAAAAATGACATGCATCAAAACACAACATGCACATCAAAAGCGAACATTTTAATAAAATGACGTTTCGTGAAAATATTTGTGAACGTTTAAGTTTTCTGGAAAATAATTTTTCCATGGTCCAAATCAGATATTGCTTTTTGCCGGGTAAATCCCCGCTTTTTTCCGCAACAGGACTGAGTTCCATTTGTGACATCAATTGACAAAATGAAATATTGTAACCTTGAGAATTACTTGAAAGACAACAGATGAAACAAAATAGAAAAAGAATCGAACGTCTTTGGAGCGGTTACTCGTACTAACAAGAAACTAATCTCTTAATTAAACTGGATCAATCTGAAGAGAAACCAAATTCAAGGTACTTGCCAATTACATCAAAATATCGGAAGACTATATAGTATGCAGGCTTAAATTTCAGTGCCATCTTGACAGTACGACTGCTTAAGATACAGCATGACGAACGTGTCCGCGCTCTGCAATTTTAACTGCACGTCTTCAAATCACACAATAGAAGACTCGGAGCTTCATCTCGCAGACAAGATCGGATTAATAGTGCGTATTATCCTAACTATTTTTACCTGTCCATTGACCGTTCTGCTCAACATCTTGGTGATCTTGGCCGTGAAAAAAAGACCACGACTTCAAAGCAAACCCAATATCTTGCTGGCTTGTTTAGCAGCGACCGACGCCTTCATTGGCCTCACATTAATACCAGCGTTCATCCTGTTCGAAACATTTAAGCTGTTTGGTAACGAGAGCATGGCTAAATCGTTGCGTTTTCACTTCCTCGATCGAGCTTCGGTGACAGGTGTTGTCAATTCCTTGCTTCATCTGATGCTAGTAACTTTCGAGAGGCTTGTAGCTATCAAGTTTACCATTCATTACTCCTTCATAATCACAGTAAAGAACATCAAGATATGTGTCTCCGTCTTTTGGGCCATTGCGTTGAGTACATGGGGTCTAAGGTATATAACAAGCAACCTGGGACTTTTTACATTGACTACTCTGGTGCCATCCTGTATAATCTTCATTGCAATTTCCTACGCGATTTTGTACCGCGAAACACTCCGTCACAAAAAGCGAATTAAAACTCAGCTTGTCAATCGACAAGAAAGGGAAAGGTTTTTGAGGGAAAAGAAAGCTTTCAAGACAACTGTTTTGGTCGTTAGCGCTGTTGTTCTCTGTTTTCTTCCTACAATATTACTTATGTTATCAATAGTCTACAGACTTCCTTTGGCAAAATCGGAACACTTTTCGGACTGGGCTCGGATGTTCGCTATGCTAAATTCGCTTCTTAATCCACTCATTTACTTCTGGCGAGATAAAGAGATGAGAACGATGGTGTCGAAACTGTTTTCAAGGAATGCTTCGGTGAATCCTTAGGATTAATTACAATGAAGACTAAACGATACAACTGATATTAAAAAAAAGCATCGATCGCTCAGTTAATTACTGAGTCGTGAATAGATCAATGAATCACTTTCTGCGAGAGTGAAAAAAAAAGCACCGAATAAAGAGGAATCACGTCGAGGAAAGCTCAGTTCTCCTGATCAAAATCCTCTATCATCAGTTATTCATCCCGAAATTCTGTCTTTTTCATTGCGTCCGGTGCAAGTAATACTGTTAATTATTCATAGACCTAAGCATCGTTGACTTACAATAGGTTGTTTCTGAAGTATATGAAGCCTCGTGTAATCGGTTCAGTGGCTGTTTACAACAGCGTCTGAAAATCTGAACCAGGAACTACCACCTTCGGATCTCAAAGTAAGAGCTCTTACTATTCGGCCACGTTGTCGAAAGAGTCGCCCAGGTACAGAAGCATTCGAATTCGTTTTAAGTAATTTAGTCAGTTGCAGTAATTTTGATGGGAGTGTCTATAAAGATAGTTTTGCCAAACGTCTCTGACCAGTTGGTCGGCGGTTTTGGGGTTCAATTGTTGAAAAGAAAAAAACGCAAGAGGAAAAAACAAATAAGGACAAAGAGGAACACGATATTGTAAAAATCTTGAAAGAAGGGAAATGCAGAGATCCAGAACTCAGGGTCTCAATATATAAAGGTAGTAAAGGTGGAGAGAGAGGGAAATTTAAGATCGGGTGTCAAGTACAGCAGCAAACGATGAGAAGTGGAGCTCAGTTTGGGAGTCGGAATACCAGAGAGTCTTCTGATTGCGGCCACGACTATCAGCGTAACTGCAAAGATTGAAGGATCTGGGTATTGTAAATATTTACATACCATTTAACCTCAACTTTTTATGCGCCGATAAAATCGAAATCCCACCCCGACCGGGCAAACCCGGGGTATTTGACTATCATCTGTGCCCGGGGAGTGGGGAATTTGACCTTTGCCTGCGTGGGGTGGGGAAAATTGAACCGGAAGTGTCAGGACGAGATGGAAGAGATGTAGCATATGTGAGCGATTGGCTTACAAAAAAGGTCTTCAAAAGGTCTTTATGAAAGACGGCAGGAGCCGACGACGATTGTTCTTTAGTAGGGTAAGACAGACAAATCCGATGATAGGGTAGGGCATTTGAACACCATTTTGGCCCGAGGAGGCGGGAATTTGAAAGATCCAATCTTCAAAAGTTCAAATGCTCGGGCTTTGCCCCGGGAAGGGGAATGTTGAAGTTTCGAGTTGATCGGCGCATTAGACGTTAGTTTACATTCGGTTATTCAGCACTGAGCTTTAAGTTTATAACGTTGAAAGTAATTAAGGCGAACTTGATAGTTGCGCCAAATTAATCTTTATCTTCTTAACTTTCAAGTTGTTGCGGGTTTTGGAGTGTGACAGCTTTCAGTATTTTTCTTTTTTCGCTTCGTCGCATCACCGAGGGAAAATTCACTCGCGTCACACCTGGATACAAGAATATCATTTTTTTTTTCAACACTATCAGCCAATCACCGAATCAATCAACCAATCAACCAATCAATAGTTCAGTCAGTACGTCAATCCACCCGGAAATTAAAAAAAAAAAGCAGCAACCAAAGTCTTTATTGTACAAACTCGGTTTTAGTTATTGTGAGGCTATACTGGAGGCGAATGGGATTTAATCCTTAGATTGAAGAACTCGTACTCGTTTTGCTAATACCAGGGTTTCCGCGAGATCAGAACTTTTCCTAAACAACCAAATCTAATGAGCAACCGAGACGGCCTTCTGCAAGGCTTACTTTTTTTCAATTTTCAGGGTTTTTTTTCTGTTAGCTCCCATGAGTGACCGTTTAATTAAAAGTCTTACATTACAGCTATAGATGCCCACAAGAGACCACCTGCGTTTAAAGAAAGGCAACCTGACAGAGGTCGTTTTAGGCTTTTAGCTAATCCTTCTTACAGATACCTGAGCAAAGCTCAACCGCTGTGTTTGCTACTCTGAATTCAGTAATGTAGTACATTGACGGTTGACTTTTACACCGCTCGGATTTCCCTCCACAAGCCGCTCGCCACGCACTTCAGCCTCTCGTTGGTCTCTCCTTCCAATGTTCATGGCTCGTTGTGCTCTTGTACTGAATTTACGAGACCACTCGATCGAAAATTTGCGGCTAACTAAGCAATTCCTTCAGTTCTTTGCTGAATTGCAAGACTTCAATCACGGTCGGGAAACCGAGGTCTGTTTTGACGGAATTGTAAAAGTATTCCGGGCTCTAGAAAGAAGGAAAAAACACTTTATTCTTGACAGTGTATGTTGTGCTCTTGTATATAAATTCTTCTTAAAATGCGCGTACACTACTTAAGTTGAAAGAAAATATACCTCTTTTTTTTTTTATCTGTTGGTTTTCAATTCCCTCGAAGCAGTGCATTTTACCTTAGTTGTTTAGTGCGTAGTGCCTACTCTATTGAAAATTCTGTGAGGATCAGAACTTGGCTGGTGCATGATATTGAGAGCGGAAAACATGGAAGAGGACTGGCATAAGGTGACAATTGCTAAAATAAAGTGAAATTTAGTATACTAACACGCAAATTTTACAAACATACGTCTTAACATTTCCGCTTCTCAAAATATTTTTCTCTCTATTTGCAAATCGTTCCCCGCAGATTAACGGCACAAACCGAGGACGACTTTAATTAATTCACACGGCGTTATCCATTGTTAAGAAAAAAGAAAATTACTTGCAGATCTAGACGAGGAGATCGCTAATTAACTTATGTATATTTACCGCTGTCGAAAGTATTTTCCACTCTTGTACCTTGCAAATCATAAAAGTAAGACAATTCTCTTTTAGCAAACTCAATCTCGTCGCCGAAGTCCTCTTTTCTTTTGGTCAACACCAAGAACACGGACTCTGGCCACTTCCAAGGCAGGAAGTCCGCAAATCACGGACTTCCGGCTCGTCTACGCACGCTCAGAAATTTGAAACAACAGTGGTTGACAACGGTTGCAAATATGGACCTTCACTGCGACTGCGCATAAATTGAAAGTGGCCAGCGTCCGTGTTCTTGGTGCTCACCAAAAGAAAAGCGGACTCTGGGGACGAGATTGAACAAACTCACCTCTTTTCGTAACTCATTGAGCATGAGCAGTAAGGGCCCGTCCAACTTGCCTCTCACCTCGTTATCACCTCTATACCATGAACAACAGATGAGATTATTTTCTGGACTCATTTCATCGTGTACTTTTCAATCGTTGTAAGATTAGTTCGTTACACAACACCCCATGACATCCCTTTAAACGCGTCTAAGACCCCGTGACTAGAAGTATCAATGTTTATTTACTTGGATTGAAGCGTTTTCAAACATGAAATTGTTTGATTGATGTGCCGGGATTCCCTTGGGCTCAGGTCGATCAGAAAAAAAAATTGTTCACGAATAAACTGAATCAAAACTAGTCAAAACAAGTTGAGGCTATAAAAATATCGTAACAGAGACACACTTTGGGATTTGAATGCCCTTTTGTACTCCCTTTCCTTAGCTTTGCAAAAGCTATGCTTAATTACACGCTTGCTCTACTAGTCCGGCGTAGAACTTCAGGCGGAAGCCTAGTGTTGAGGAGATGTTCTCGGTCTAAAGAATTGGAGTCTAAAGCATCATATGATGATAATAACACTGAACACTGAAATAAATAGTTGACACTACAGTCAGGGTGGTTTAGTGGTCATCAACCGTGTTTCCCATCTCTGTGACCCAGGTTGAACTCGTATGTGGGTTGAGATTCCGTCGATTTTAACTTGACTCCGAGGGTTTTTCTCCGGGTTCTCCGGTTTTCCTCGCTCCTCAAAATCGACTCGCAGTCAATTATATCT